>NC_092229.1:41492231-41607464 GCF_036320965.1 Panulirus ornatus
GTAAACTTTAAAAAATCCTTACTTCTGTATGTAAAAATAAATAAATAAATAAACATCCTTACCTTTCCAATTACTTTGTAAACTCTAAAAATATTACTTTTTCCTGACCTAATAAAGAAAAAGTTTTGTCCTTTCTTTATTGACCTCGGAAACTTTAGAAAAAAAATCCATACATTAAACTCACGTAATAAAATTAAATATGTCTACTTTTTCCTGAATTTGTAAACTTAAAAATACCCTGGCCTCTCCCTGACCCCGTAAGAACCCTGACACAGTTCACTACTTAGCCGCTGACTTTAAGTACCTCTATGAAATAATTACCCATCTTTATCATTAATAAATACGCTTTCTTACATAACAATAAATGATGCCAGACAACATCTTTCTCTGTGTTAAGTTCCATATACGAACCTAATATATCCACACCTCACTCAAGAGGTGAACAGTAACATTGCTAACTTATCCTTCCTGGAACCAAGTCTCATGACTCCCTGGGTATTCCCAGCATCATTATTATTACATGACGAGAAATAATACATATATCAAACAACGACTCAGGAACAACATTCATTCCTGAGGCTCAACCGACGAATGAACTACATCTTGACGTTGTACTGTCAAACACCAGTTGGACAATCTTCATTATATGAAATCTTAAATAAATAATAATAATAATAATAATAATAATAACATAACAACAACAACAACAATGACAATAATACTAATACTAATACTACTACTACTACTACTAATAATAATAATAATAATAACAATAATAATAATGATAATTCACCCTACGATGAGAAATAACAAAAAACACAACATATTATTATCAAAAGCTGAAGAAAAAAATAACTTGCAATTTCACTCCTGCCATGAAAAAACATGTTAACCTCATAAAACCCTTACGAGCTGACTTAACTAACTCGGACACACACACACACACACACACACACACACACACACACTTTCTCTTTCACAGGTCGAGTGACAAAGAGCTGAAAGATTTCAGAGAAAACATGTACATACATACGTCCATACTTTCCATGTAAACAACCAATGAAAACTGCAGTGTCCTCTGTAGGAGACTGCACACTGCATATTTGAAATATGAGACTACACACCTGACGTCCTGAAGGCAGAGCCATACACCTGACGTCCTCAGGGAAGAACTATACAACAGACGTCTTCAGGGAGGAACTATACACCTGAAGTTCTCGGGGAAGAACCATACATCTGACGTCCTGAGGGCAGAACCATACACCTGACGTCCTCAGGGAAGAACTATACAACAGACGTCTTCAGGGAGGAACTATACACCTGAAGTTCTCGGGGAAGAACCATACATCTGACGTCCTGAGGGCAGAACCATACATCTGACGTCCTGAGGGCAGAACCATACACCTGACGTCCTCAAGGAAGAACTATACCCCTGACGTCCTCAGGGAAGAACTATACACCTGACGCTCTCAGGGAAGAACCATAAACCTGACGTCCTCAGGGAAGAACTATACACCTGACGTCCTCAGGGAAGAACCATAAACCTGACGTCCTCAGGGAAGAACTATACGCATGACGTCCTCAGGGAAGAACCATAAACCTGACGTCCTCAGGGAAGAACTATACACCTGACGTCCTCAGGGAAGAACCATAAACCTGACGTCCTCAGGGAAGAACGATATGCATGACGTCCTCAGGGAAGAACTATACGCATGTCGTCCTCAGGGAAGAACTATACGCATGACGTCCTCAGGGAAGAACCATAAACCTGACGTCCTCAGGGAAGATCCATACACCTGACGTCCTCAGGGAAGAACCATAAACCTGACGTCCTCAGGGAAGAACTATACACCTGACGTCCTCAGGGAAGAACCATAAACCTGACGTCCTCAGGGAAGAACGATATGCATGACGTCCTCAGGGAAGAACTATACGCATGACGTCCTCAGGGAAGAACCATAAACCTGACGTCCTCAGGGAAGATCCATACACCTGACGTCCTGAGGGCAGAACCATACACCTGTCGTCCTCAGGGAAGAACTATACACCTGACGTCCTCAGGGAAGAACTATACACCTGACTTTCTCAGGGAAGTACCATACACCTGACGTCCTGAGGGCAGATCCATACACCTGTCGTCCTCAGGGAAGAACTATACACCTGACGTCCCCAGGGAACACCAGGATCTCTCTCCTGAAGCTTCTCCAAGCCAAGGCTGCACTACTTCCAGTAGCAGCGACGGAAGAGACTTATTCCCAATGATATAGCTTCGAGAAGTGACTTTTTACTCCTGGGGTAAACTCTTGCCTGCGAAGTACGGTAATTATTATATATATATCCCTGGGGATAGGGGAGAAAGAATACTTCCCACGTATTCCCTGTGTGTCGTAGAAGGCGACTAAAAGGGGAGGGAGGGGAGGGAGCGGGGGGCCGGATATCCTCCCCTCTATTTTTTTTTCTTTTAATTTTCCAAAAGAAGGAACAGAGAAGGGGGCCAGGTGAGGATATTCCCTCAAAGGCCCAGTTCTCTGTTCTTAACGCTACCTCGCTAACGCGGGAAATGGCGAATAGTTTGAAAAAAAGAAAAAGAAAAAGATATATATATATATATATATATATATATATATATATATATATATATATATATATATAACTCTCGGTGGCAGGCAGCCACCGACCAGGTATCAAGATGTTATTGAGGGCGGAAGCCCAGTAAGCCAACACTTTAGTGGCTGTCAGTTTTCACTCTCACTCAGTCAGCTGTCTTTTTCTTTCTGCCTCCCCCACACGTAAGCTTTCTGGCAACCAGTCCACACACATATGATCTCTCTCCACCTCACACACGAAACTACACAAAATGTAACTCACTTATTCTTCATTACCAGACTTTCCTGCGGCTAGCGCTACGTTCTAGGTCTACCTGACGGCGAAATCTCATCGCAAGTATTCGTACGTAAGTAAGTAAGTAAGTAAACCATCTCTTCAAAGGTCTGAGAGTTATCATTAATGAGAAAATTGAATTTAAGGATCACATTGGTCACATTTGTGGGACGATACGATGATAATGAGAACTCTCACTACATAAAAAAGACTGTTCTCTCGCCCAACAACTGGAAATACATAAGTTTTCAGAGAAATTTCAGAAACGCATCATAAGCACGATCAAAGAAAATGAGACACAAGAACCACCATGAGAGGTTGAGGTTACTTGAATTCTACAACATTAGGAAAAGAAAATTAATATTAGTCTCCGCTGGGCAGGAAACTGAGAGCATCAAGACACACTGGGTGACCAATTACTAAAATATCTCATCAAGGAAGAGAATCATGAAGTCTGTCTGCAATAATACCACAGCACATCCCATATATAGATGTGTTGAAATGGTTTGGTCACATGGAGAGAATGAGTGAGGAAAGATTGACAAAGAGGATATATGTGTCAGAGGTGGAGGGAACGAGGAAAAGTGAAAGACCAAATTGGAGGTGGAAGGACGGAGTGAAAAAAAATTTTGAGTGGGGCCTAAACATACAGGAGGGTGAAAGGCGTGCACAGAATAGAGCGAACTGGAACGATGTGGTATATCGGGGTCGACGTGCTGTCACTGGATTAAACTAGGGCATGTGAAGCGTCTGGGGTAAACCATGGAAAGCTCTGTGGGGCCTGGATGTGGAAAGAATGGCCCAACTCACCCACATACACATGTATATACATATACGTCCACACACGCACATATACATACTTATACATCTCAACCTATACATATATATACACACACAGACATATACATATATACACATGTACATAATTCATACTGTCTGCCCTTATTCATTTCCGTCGCCACCCCGCCACACATGAAATAACAATCCCTCCCACCGCATGTGCGCGAAGTAGCGCTAGGAAAAGACAACAAAGGCCACATTCGTTCACACTCAGTCTCTAGCTGTCATGTATAATGCACCGAAACCACAGCTCCATTTCCACATCCAGACCCCACAAAACTTTCCATGGTTTACCACAGATGCTTCAAATGCCCTGGTTCAATCCATTGACAGCACGTCGACCCCGGTATACCACATCGTTCCAATTCACTCTATTCCTTGCACGCCTTTCACCCTCCTGCATGTTCAGGTCCCGATCACTCAGAATCTTTTTCACTCCATCTCTGCACCTCCAATTTGGTCTCCCACTTCTCGTTCCCTCCATTTTGACACATATATCCCCTTTGTCAATCTCTCCTCACTCATTCTCTCCATGTGACCAAACCATTTTAAAACATAATATATATATATATATATATATATATATATATATATATATATATAAGAATGCAGCAAAAAACATTGATAAATAATATTTAATGTATTACTACAATTCAGAATTCACCATTTCCAGTATAACAATGGTTATTCAATTTAAAAGCATACACACAAAAATCATTTGTAATAATACAATAAATCTAGACAGAAGAATAATCTACTTTGTTTAAGACATTAGATCAACATAAACAACGCGTAGCTCCTAAGACATCCCCATTAAAATAAAGGGCAAACCAGATGGTATAAACACACACGGGATGAACATCATACAGAAAACGTGACACATGGATGCCAACTGTTCCAGATGTACCCAGGACAGATAACACGTGAGTGTGGCAACAACAACAGTACTACTGATCAAACATGTATTGCGGTGAGCGCTACCAGCTCGCACAGCCTGTGAGCGACATCTCGCCGTACGTACTGATAGGTAGGTATTCTCTCTCTCTCTCTCTCTCTCTCTCTCTCTCTCTAGACCCAACTAGTATGAGGCAAGGGTAGATCATAACCAACGATGGGCACAGGAAAAAATCTTCCAAGTAAAGCCAGAACACACAAAACCACCAGTAAGTATATAATGCACAAGGTTAGAAAGAGAGAGAGAGAGAGAGAGAGAGAGAGAGAGAGAGAGAGAGAGAGAGAGAGAGAGAGAGAGAGAGAGAGAGAGAGACCTCTGTCTCCTCCATGAGTGAGAGGCCTACACAACGCCCCGTCCCGTCGCCCACACAACCATACCACCGCCACTCCTCCACCAACACACTCTCACGTGTACCCATCCACCTCTCTCTCTCTCTCTCTCTCTCTCTCTCTCTCTCTCTCTCTCTCTCTCTCTCCATTTCCAGCGCTGAAAGACAGAAGGACGAGGGGTGACATGACTTCAACTCATAAGTTCCTCACCACACTGAAGGTGGCGATAGTGAGCAGTTCCGTGTAACACGAGGCAACCAACCCACCAGCAAGTGAACACGACGGCACAACAAGCAAGAGAAGGTGAGTTAGAGAACTTGGGGAAAAGACAGTTCTGTAGTAAGAGAGAAGCGGAGGAACGGAACATAGTGAGTGAGGCAGTAATGAAGCGGAGGAACGGAACATAGTGAGTGAGGCAGTAATGAAGCGGAGGAACGGAACATAGTGAGTGAGGCAGTAATGAAGCGGAGGAACGGAACATAGTGAGTGAGGCAGTAATGAAGCGGAGGAACGGAACATAGTGAGTGAGGCAGTAATGAAGCGGAGGAACGGAACATAGTGAGTGAGACAGTAATGAAGCGGAGGAACGGAACATAGTGAGTGAGGCAGTAATGAAGCGGAGGAACGGAACATAGTGAGTGAGTAAGTAATGAATGTTGTTGGCATTAAAGTCTTTATAACGTGTTTGGCACCAAAGAAATGTCTCTAGACGTTCTCGTGAGTGTAAAACTACCGATCTACACAGACAGATGGCATCTCCCCCTTCCTCTCATAGACACACACACACACACACACACACACACACACACACACACACACACACTGGCCAGTGTCACAACCGGCCGCCTATATGGTCAGGGCATAAATTACACTAAGAGGAAGCCAGAGAGGCACTCACAAGGACACGTCCACACTACCGGCTGCTTCCAGAAGCCTTACGAGAGGAGAGACGAGAGGTCCTCGCACGAGGAAATGTGCTGAGCCAGGACTCTGCAAATGATTGGTTCTCTTCCCTGGCTCAGATGTAAAATCATCTGTGGGTCAATGTTTGGTGCACAGACACACACAGTTATCCCTTAGCTCCGGCCTGGCTGGCGTCCACAGTCCCTCCCTGGTAACCAAAGTTCATCCATGCCAGGACTCTACCATCCATGACTCCACAGCGTCCATCACCTGGCCCTGTGTTACAGTCTCAGGACATACGCTGCTGGAGGCCACAATCCATCCATACAAGGAATCAACAATACGTAAGTCCGTGGCTTCCAGCGTTCATCCATCCGTCTGTGGCGTCCACATTCTGTTTGTCTGTCCATTTGTGACTCCCGCTGTCCGTCTGGCTGTAACATTTAAAGTCTGTCCGTCCATGGCTTCACTAACCCCTCCGTCCACCCGCAGGGTCCATTGTTCATCTGTCTAAGGAGTCCACAAAAGTACATAAGTCTACGTGGTCCATAGTCCATCCCAGTGAATACAAGCCATCCATCCCCGACATCCATGCTATCCATTTCATGGTGTCCACACTGGCTCCGTCTACCATGTCTAATCTATCTACCTACAGCGCCATTAACCTGTCTGTCTGTGACATCTCCATCATCCATCTTTGGAATCCACATCCCAAGACTTTGTTGTAACCAAAGTATAGTCATCCGTAGTGTACACAGTCCACCCGTGAGGTTCACAGCCCATCTGTGGAGTACAAAGTCCACCCGTGGGGTACACAGTCCATCCACAGTGTCCACAGTCCCTCCACACTCCACCCGTGACATCCATAGTTCATCCGTGTACTTGTGCAGTGAGGAAGCCGCCCTGATCTGCCCGTCGTATAAGCAAGATATTTCTGGACGCACTAGACGTAGAGGATTTCATCCACCACAAGCCGCGCGGTGTGGTACACCAGAACGTCACGACTCGAGATCATGAAAACAACAGTGAAGGAAACGCCAGAGATCAGCAAACTATTATCAGAGGAAACTTGTGTGGTTACGTAGTGGGTAGTGTTATGTGGAGAAGGATTATAGACAGACACGGCACAGTTCAAGGCAAGGTTTTTGTTACTATACAAAGCACTATCCTGAGAAGAAGAGAGCAGTAAGTGTGGACAAATAAAGGAATCTGATGCCACAGGCCTGGGCTGGCAGAGCCAGACCGTGACCGGGGTGCATGACATCAACAATCTGTCTGCAGCTGACAGAAACCATCAAAAACGCCAGGTAGGATGAAGCATTTTGTATCTACTTAAATGTTCTTTTCCTTGTAAACTGCAGTGGGGAAGGAAACACAAAGTTTGAAGTGTGGGAACATCAACCCTCCCCTCAAACCTTCGATCGCCAAAGACAACAGAAACAGATACCAAAGAACAGTGGAAACAGAGACATAAGAAATATAAGAGAAACTGAAAGTATAAAATCATCTAAAAGAAGAGAAAATATATAACTGGTGACTGTTTTATATGTATATCTATCCATAATGGACAACATCATGGAAAAAAAAGCAAAAAACCATGTCCTCCTCCCCATACATTTTCAAAGGCAATGTCACACTTACAGTTTTGGTACTTTATCATCTCTCTTTAGGTCTTTATTACCATCTGCAGATGTCTGGGCATGGAATTAGCAAGGTTCCTGAAGTACTTATTCTAGGTCCATGTTTTGGGTTCATTGGGTTTTGATCTAAACGAGGCCTGTCAATTATGAGTCACAAGAAGCAGCCGCCTGATCGTGCGTTCTGAGTGTCCAGTGAGTAAAGAAATCTAACAGTATCCACATATTCTTGCTTCCAGGCTTGCTCCTCCTGAGAAAGGTACGAGCCAACCATCTTGAAGCACAGATGGAAGAATACAGCGCCCAGAAGCAAAGTTCCCAAAATGAACTGTCAGACTGGAAGAGTACAGTAAGAACATCGTTCCTTCAAGATAGCCTGAGGCATACTGAGGCAGGTTGCAGGTGCTCACACCATTAGAAACACTAGTCTTACCGACTAAATGGACGATAATTTCACCTTTACAGCGTCATAAGCTTGCACCCACAATAAACCTTAACCGTGTATCGCAATTGAAAATATATCGGGACGGACTTTTTTTTTTTTTTACTAATACAAATGGTCATCCAAGAAACATCCTGTTTTCCTTGTGAGAAGGGAAACTCTATAAAAACAAAAGTAGTGAAGTACATCCAAGAAGATTACATCTTTTGGATACGTTCAAAAAGATATAGATATGACAAATGTTGTTTGGGGAAAATAATCTGGAAGGCACCATACATACTGACCAAACTATGGCAAGTGAGACATGATACTTTGAAAAATGGCACAATGAGATATGTACTGAAAGTCACGAGATACTGCCTTATGTATGAAAACAGGGTAAAGTACTATCAAAATCTTACGAAATTCTGACAAATGGCAAGAACAGTGCGTAGCGCTCACCGCACGAGAAAAATGTGGTTACCAAGAACAAGTGTGAGTTTAGCGTTGTCAACTGTTATCTATGAGGTGGATATTTCGTCTTTTTGTTAACGTAATGCCAGCAGCCTATAAACGGTGAGGCAGAAAGAAAAGACGGTTAGGCCAGGGAATGGAACATGACACCCTCCTCCTAGTACCAAGGCAGATAGTACTGTTACAACCTCGGCCCGGTCGGTGCCTGCCTACCACCAGCGGGATGTGAAGGTCATGACATGCCTCGACACAGGAGAGAGAGAGAGAGAGAGAGAGAGAGAGAGAGAGAGAGAGAGAGAGAGAGAGAGAGAGAGAGAGAGAGAGGGGGGGGGGGGGAAGAGTGAGCCATAACAAGGAAATGATTCAAGTCCAAATATTGAAGATACATGTGAAGGGAATTTCCACGTCCAGCAAGACTTATAAACCACACTGGGAAGATGTAAGTTCAATGCCTCACAAAATATTTGAGATTCCTTAATAACGAAAATGCCAGTTTGTAGAGAGATGAAGATTCTACAATCCAGAAATGTGCGAATCATTGCTATGGGAAAGGCCTTGCCTCAACCAGTGCTGCCAAGATCATGTGACCGGAACAGTAAGGCACACAATACGCAAACACACACACACAAAATATGAGATCTTTACCGTATATTAAAGGAATGAAACAGACAGGATACAACTGCGTGAGGAAGCATGACACTGGTTCCCCTCTACAAAGGATAAAGGAACTGAAAGCACACTACCAAACTCAACAAAGCTGGCCATATTAAACCCCAACACAAACGGAACCTGGAACATTCTTTACGTACATCTGATGTGGTCCAGAGATTTTCTACCTCCACAGCCCAGGGTGTTGGGTTAGGTCGTTGGTCGACAGAGATATTGAAAGCCACGGCCCTTAGGCCCACGTTCCCTCCACAGCCTGGCTGATGTGGCACACTTTAAAATTACTTATCCAGGACAACCTCTCTACTATGAATCCTATGGTGTATCTGATGATTGTAAGCAAGGTGTTGAAGAGTTCCAGGCCCCGGAAATTTCGGCTGTTCTCACATTTTCTGCAAGTAGCACCTCAGGATTTCAGATGTGGTATTCTACAGTCTTCCATGGCAGCAGTTCCATTAGATATCTCCAAGTGTAAGAGAGGGACTAAGTATTCCATGATCCAAGATTTTCTGCACGCCACGGATTATAGCTTCAATAATATCAACCATTCCCAATAATTTAAATTTAGTTCCTTTGCCACATTAATATGGGCTGTCAACGATCTCTGAACACTTTCTAAATCAGCATTCTTATTTGCCTTCGGGTGATAATAAAAAATGATAAAACAAAGCGACAGTCTATTCATGATAGAACTAACATCTTGATGACTTAATCATCAATGGTTTTTCTTCCCTTATCTTGAAAAACTGCAGAATCCATCCCACCATCCTTCTTGAGGAGGCAACTGCTGTCTTGTATACTATGAAGGTTATGTCATTTGAAATAAACGCCCAAGTCCTTCACATCATTCGATTGGTTTATGACTGACGGTATCCGAAGTTATGTATTGTTTTTTATTTCATCATTTTCCATGTACCGAAATTAAACCTTATCCCAAATGAAGAGCACATCATTCTAGCGGCCCAGGTGGGAGACTTCTCTTTCTCTCTTTATAGCTTTTCAGCATCCTCTAAAGGTGTGATTTTCATACTTCTCGTATCGTCTGCAAAGGATGACACGGAAGTGTGACTATAGTTAGTGTCTGTCAGATATAAGAATGAGGACTAGAATCTGTGCAAGTACAGACACTCAGGGGACTGAGCTTACTATGGAGGCACTGGATATAGCTTGAATTACAAAGACGTGTTGCGATCTACTCCTTGGAAAGCTGTGTATCCATTTTTTCTTTTCCGGTTATTCCCACCTCATGCATTTTTTTGCACATTTATCAAACACTTGAAAACTCTATGTAAATCGTATCTGGACTTTGTTTCTTCTCCAGAGCCTCAACAACTTTATCAGTGTGAGAGAGGCAAGATCTTCCAGCTTTGAAACCATGTCCAGAGTTTAGATCGTTCGATTCCATTAATTCAGCGAGTTTGCTTCCAAGGACTCGTCAAGATTTTACTAATGTGCGAGGTTAGCGCTACTTTTTGGGGGTTATTGTTGTTGCTCTGCTAACCTCACCTAAATGGAGTGGAGTGACACGTGTCTGCTCAGACTCTTGGGGTTATTGCCAGCAGCTAAACATTTTCTGAAGGGCATATATCTAGTGCTTGTGCAGGAGGTGTTTCGCATTTCTTTATGCAAGGGTATATTTGGTGCTTGTGCTAAGAAGTGTTTTGCATTGCTTTATGAAGACAGAGTTCCAGGCATCCAGTTCTAAGTAGAATGTATTGGCATGCTTTCAAAGGCCCTCTCGAAATTCTGAGGAGGTGGTGATAACCGTTATGTGCAAAATAGAGCAATTGCTGTTTAGGAAGAAGTCTGCGAGGTTGTTTATCTGAACACCAATTCATATTCCTTTTTTAATAATCTTACTCATCTTCTGGTAGTCGTTTGTAAATGTGGGCCAATGGACATTGTGGTCTTTGTCTTGCATTTTGCAGATGAGAAAAACATCCTGAGTTGTTTCTTATCTCATGAAAGGCTCTTTCCACTTCTTCCTTTTCCAGTGTCTCGTATGAAATTATGAGCTGATATCGGTCTATGTATGTCATTTCATTTACTAGGTTATCTTTCCTCTAATAGGTTAGTTGCCATTTCAGATCTGCAACTCTATATTGTCCCCTGGAAAGCGGTCGCCTTCCTCACTCTTCCATAGACCTTCTGCGCTTTCTTTTCACAGGTATGTATCTGATGCATGTCTGGTGCACCAAAATGGTCAAGTCTTCAACTCACACCTCCGCTGTTTTGGTACTCAGCAGTGTTTCCCATTGAGTTGCAGAAATATCATTATTACATTTTCCCATTTTATCCATTAGCAAAATTGACATCAATGAATAAACCTACATGGGTGCCAGTGCTTTGCCCAGGTGCTTTTGCATTCAAACTTGTCTCTACTTTGATTCGGTTATGATCAGAGTACAGAGAATTTGAGATATTTTTCTCACATCAGATCCACATTAAGATTAGGTCCAGAGTATTGCTATCCTTACTTGCTGACTGAGGGAAAACTGGTCACACAGTCTGAACACAGTAACTCTTTTCTGCAGCTGTTCGTTCGAGCTGCCTCCAGTGTTGGTAGTTTCAGAAACATTACTGGCTTCTACCAATCTCCATTTTATGAGTGATATGTTAATTATGTATCCGAGGGCGATAACACTGGAGACTGGGATTCCAAGGTTAAGACATGTTTCTATGTATCCCCTAAAAAAGTAATGTATAGAGATTTGTACATATGATGTATACAGTGGAACATATATTATTGGGAATTATATATACAATGTTGGCAAAGTGCACTCTATATATATATATATATATATATATATATATATATATATATATATATATATATATATATATCATACCATTTGCCATTTCCCGCATTAGCGAGGTAGCGTTAAGAACAGAGAACTGAGCCTCTCAGGGAATATCCTCACTTGGCCTCATTCTCTGTTCCTCCTTTTGGAAAATTAAAAATAAGAGGGAAGGATTTCTAGCCCCTTGTTCCCTCCCCTTTTAGCCGCCTGCTATGATACGCAGGGAATACGTGGGAAGTATTCTTTCTCCCCTACATATATATATATATATATATATATATATATATATATATATATATATATATATATATATATATATATATATATATATTTCATTATTATACTTTGTCGCTGTCTCCCGCGTTAGCGAGGTAGCGCAAGGAAACAGACGAAAGAATGGTCCAACCCACCCACATACACATGTATATACATACACGGCCACACACGCACATATACATACCTATACATATCAACGTATATATAAACACACAGACATATGCATATATAAACATGCACATAATTCATACTGTCTGCCCTTATTCATTAGCGTCGCCACCCCGCCACATAATGAAATACCAACCCCCTCCCCCCCGCATGTCCGCGAGGTAACGCTAGGAAAAGACAACAAAGGCCACATTCGTTCAAACTCAGTCTCTAGCTGTCATGTATAATGCATCGAAACCACAGCTCCCTTTACACATCCAGGTCCCATAGAACTTTCCATGGATTACCCCAGACGCTTCACATGCCCTGGTTCAATCCATTGACAGCACGTCGACCCCGGTATACCACATCGTTCCAATTCACTCTATTCCTTGCACGCCTTTCACACTCCTGCATGTTCAGGCCCCGATCACTCAAAATCTTTTTCATTCCATCTTTCCACCTCCAATTTAGTCTCCCACTTCTCCTCGTTCCCTCCACCTCTGACACATATATCCTCTTGGTCAATCTTTCCTCACTCATTCTCTCCATGTGGCTAAACCATTTCAAAACACCCTCTTCTGCTCTCTCAACCACATTCTTTTTACCACCACACATCTCTCTTACCCTTTCATTACTTACTCGATCAAACCACCTCATCACATTTCTCCTCAAACATCTCATTTCCAGCACATCCATCCTCCTCCGTACAACTCTATAGCCCACGCCTCGCAACCATATACCATTGTCGGAACCAATATTCCTTCAAACATACCCATTTTTGCTTTCCAAGATAACGTTCTGGACTTCCACACATTCTTCAACGCTCCCAGAACTTTCGTCCCCTCCCCCACCCTATGATGCACTTCCGCTTCCATGGTTCCATCCGCTGCCAAATCCACTCCCAGATATATAAAACACTTCACTTCCTCCAGTTTTTCTCCGTTCAAACTTACCTCCCAGTTGACTTGTCCCTCAACCCTACTGTACCTAATAACCTTGCTCTCATTCACATTTACTCTCAGCTTTCTTCTTTCACACACTTTACCAAACTCAGTCACCAGCTTCTGCAGTTTCTCACCCGAATCAGCCACCAGCGCTGTATCATCAGCGAACAACAACTGACTCACTTACCAAGGTCTCCCATCCACAACAGATTGCATACTTGCCCCTCTTTCCAAAACTCTTGCATTCACCTCCCTAACAACCCCATCCATAAACAAATTAAACAACCATGCAGCAATCACGCACCCCTGCAGCAAACCAACATTCAATGAGAACCAATCACTTTCCTCTCTTCCTACACGTACACATGTCTTACATCCTCGATATATATATATATATATACATATATATATATATATATATATATATATATATATATATATATATATATATATATATATATATATATATTATCCCTGGGGATAGGGGAGAAAGAATACTTCCCACGTATTCCCCGCGTGTCGTAGAAGGCGACTAAAAGGGGAGGGAGTGGGTGGCTGGAAATCCTCCCCTCTCGTTTTTTTTAATTTTCCAAAAGAAGGAACAGAGAAGGGGGCCAGGTGAGGATTTTCCCTCTAAGGCCCAGTCCTCTGTTCTTAACGCTACCTCGCAAATGCGGGAAATGGCGAATAGTATAAAAAATATATATATATATATATATATATATATATATATATATATATATATATATATATATATATATATATATATATTTTTTTTTTTCCAAACTATTCGCCATTTCCCGCGTTAGCGAGGTAGCGTTAAGAACAGACAGCTGGGCCATTGAGGGAATATCCTCACCTGGCCCCCTTCTCTGTTCCTTCTTTTGGAAAATTAAAAAAATTGAGAGGGGAGGATTTCCAGCCCCCCGCTCCCTTCCCTTTTAGTCGCCTTCTACGACACGCAGGGAATACGTGGGAAGTATTCTTTCTCCCCTATCCCCAGGGATAATATATATATATATATATATATATATATATATATATATATATATATATATATATATATATATATATATATATATTTCTTTCCTTTTTTTCTTCTTTGTCGCTGTCTCCCGCGTTTGCGAGGTAGCGCAAGGAAACAGACGAAAGAAATGGCCCAACCCACCCCCATACACAATGTATACACACACACGTCTACACACGCAAATATACATACCTATACATCTCAATGTACACATATATATACATACACAGACACATACATATATGCCCATGCACACAATTCACACTGTCTGCCCCCATTCACTCCCATCGCCACCTCGCCACACATGGAATCCCTTCCCCCTCCCCCCTCATGTGTGCGAGGTAGCACTAGGAAAAGACAACAAAGGCCCCATTCGTTCACACTCATTTTCTAGCTGTCACGCAATAATGCCCAAAACCACAGCTCCCTTTCCACATCCAGGCCCCACACAACTTTCCATGGTTTACCCCAGACGCTTCACATGCCCTGATTCAATCCACTGACAGCACGTCAACCCCGGTATACCACATCGATCCAATTCACTCTATTCCTTGCCCTCCTTTCACCCTCCAGCATGTTCAGGCCCCGATCACACAAAATCTTTTTCACTCCATCTTTCCACCTCCAATTTGGTCTCCCACTTCTCCTCGTTCCCTCCACCTCCGACACATATATCCTCTTGGTCAATCTTTCCTCACTCATTCTCTCCATGTGCCCAAACCATTTCAAAACACCCTCTTCTGCTCTCTCAACCACGCTCTTTTTATTTCCACACATCTCTCTTACCCTTACATTACTTACTCGATCAAACCACCTCACACCACACATTGTCCTCAAACATCTCATTTCCAGCACATCCACCCTCCTGCGCACAACTCTATCCATAGCCCACGCCTCGCAACCATACAACATTGTTGGAACCACTATTCCTTCAAACATAGCCATTTTTGCTTTCCGAGATAATGTTCTCGACTTCCACACATTTTTCAAGGCTTCCAGGATTTTCGCCCCCTCCCCCACCCAATGATTCACTTCCGCTTCCATGGTTCCATCCGCTGCCAGATCCACTCCCAGATATCTAAAACACTTTACTTCCTCCAGTTTTTCTCCATTCAAACTTACCTCCCAATTGACTTGACCCTCAACCCTACTGTACCTAATAACCTTGCTTTCCGAGATAATGTTCTCGACTTCCACACATTTTTCAAGGCTTCCAGGATTTTCGCCCCCTCCCCCACCCAATGATTCACTTCCGCTTCCATGGTTCCATCCGCTGCCAGATCCACTCCCAGATATCTAAAACACTTTACTTCCTCCAGTTTTTCTCCATTCAAACTTACCTCCCAATTGACTTGACCCTCAACCCTACTGTACCTAATAACCTTGCTCTTATTCACATTTACTCTTAACTTTCTTCTTTCACACACTTTACCAAACTCAGTCACCAGCTTCTGCAGTTTCTCACATGAATCAGCCACCAGCGCTGTATCATCAGCGAACAACAACTGACTCACTTCCCAAGCTCTCTCATCCCCAACAGACTTCATACTTGCCCCTCTTTCCAAAACTCTTGCATTCACCTCCCTAACAACCCCATCCATAAACAAATTAAACAACCATGGAGACATCACACACCCCTGCCGCAAACCTACATTCACTGAGAACCAATCACTTTCCTCTCTTCCTACACGTACACATGCCTTACATCCTCGATAAAAACTTTTCACTGCTTCTAACAACTTGCCTCCCACGCCATATATTCTTAATAACTTCCACAGAGCATCTCTATCAACTCTATCATATGCCTTCTCCGGATCCATAAATGCTACATACAAATCCATTTGTGTGTATATATATATATATATATATATATATATATATATATATATATATATATATATATATATATATATATTGCTATTACATCCTCGATATATATATATATATATATATATATATATATATATATATATATATATATATATATATATATATATATATATATATATTTTTTTTTTTTTTGCTTTGTAGCTGTCTCCCGCGTTTGCGAGGTAGCGCAAGGAAACAGACGAAAGAAATGGCCCAACCCACCCCCATACACATGTATATTCATACACGTCCACACACGCAAATATACATACCTACACAGCTTTCCATGGTTTATATATATATATATATTTATATATATATATATATATATATATATATATATATATATATATATATATATATATATATATATAGACATATTTATTTCACTTCATTTTGCTTTGTCGCTGTCTCCCACGTTAGCAAGGTAGCGCAAGGAAACAGACAAAAGAATGGCCCAATCCAACCGCATACACATGTATATACATACACGTCCACACACGCAAATATACATATCTCTACATCTGAACGTATACATATATATACACACACAGACATATACATATATACACATGTACATAATTCATACTGTCTGCCTTTATTCATTCCCATCGCCACCTCGCCACACATGAAATAACAACCCCCTCCCCCCGCATGAGCACGAGGTAGCTATAAGAAACGACAACAAAGGCCACATTCGTTCACACTCAGTCTCTAGCTGTCATGTATAATGCACCGAAACCACAGCTCCCTTTCCACATCCAGGCCCCACACAACTTTTCATGGTTTACCCCAGACGCTTCACACGCCCTGGTTCAATCCACAGACAGCACGTCGACCCCGGTAAACAACATCGTTCCAATTCACTCTATTCCTTGCACGCCTTTCACACTCCCGCATGTTCACGCCCCGATCACTCAAAATCTTTTTCACTCCATCTTCCCACCTCTAATTTGGTCTCCCACTTCTCCTCGTTCCCTCCACCTCTGACATATATATCCTCTTGGTCAATCTTTCCTCACTCATTCTCTCCATATGACCAAACCATTTCAAAACACCCTCTTCTGCTCTCTCAACCACACTCTTTTTATTACCACACATCTCTCTTACCCAATTATTACTTTCTCGATCAAACCACCTTACACCACATATTCTCCTCAAACATCTCATTTACAGCACATCCACCCTCCTCCGCACAACTCTAACTATAGCCCACGCCTCGCAACCATATATCATTGTTGGAACCACTATTCCTTCAAACATATCCATTTTTGCTTTCCGAGATAATGTTCTCGACTTCCACACATTCTTTCAACGCTCCCAGGACCTTCGTCCCCTCCCTCAAACTATGATTCACTTCCGCTTCCATGGTTCAATCAGCTGCCAAATCCACTCCCAGATATCTAAAACACTTCACTTCCTCAGTTTTTCTCCATTCAAACTTACCACCCAATTGACTTGTCCCTCAACCCTACTGTACCTAATAACCTTGCTCTTATTCACATTTACTCTCAGCTTTCTTCTTCCACACACTTTACCAAACTCAGTCACCAGCTTCTGCAGTTTCTCACGAGTCAGCCACCAGCGATGTATCATCAGCCAACAACAAATGACTCACTTCCCAAGCTCTCTCATCCACAACAGACTGCATACTTGCCCCTCTTTCCAAAACTCTTGCATTTCCCTCCCTAACAACCCCATTCATAAACAAATTAAACAACCATGGAGACATCACACACCCCTGCCGCAAACCAACATTCACTGAGAACCAATCACTTTCCTCTCTTCCTATATATATATATATATATATATATATATATATATATATATATATATATATATATATATATATATTTTTTTTTTTTTTTTTTGCTTTGTCGCTGTCTCCCGCGTTTGCGAGGTAGCGCAAGGAAACAGACGAAAGAAATGGCCCAACCCACCCCCATACACATGTATATACATACGTCCACACACGCAAATATACATTACCTACACAGCTTTCCATGGTTTACCCCAGACGCTTCACATGCCCTGATTCAATCCACTGACAGCACGTCAACCCCGGTATACCACATCGCTCCAATTCACACTATTCCTTGCCCTCCTTTCACCCTCCTGCATGTTCAGGCCCCGATCACACAAAATCTTTTTCACTCCATCTTTCCACCTCCAATTTGGTCTCCCTCTTCTCCTCGTTCCCTCCACCTCCGACACATATATCCTCTTGGTCAATCTTTCCTCACTCATTCTCTCCATGTGCCCAAACCATTTCAAAACACCCTCTTCTGCTCTCTCAACCACGCTCTTTTTATTTCCACACATCTCTCTTACCCTTACGTTACTTACTCGATCAAACCACCTCACACCACACATTGTCCTCAAACATCTCATTTCCAGCACATCCATCCTCCTCCGCACAACTCTATCCATAGCCCACGCCTCGCAACCATACAACATTGTTGGAACCACTATTCCTTCAAACATACCCATTTTTGCTTTCCGAGATAATGTTCTCGACTTCCACACATTCTTCAAGGCTCCCAGAATTTTCGCCCCCTCCCCCACCCTATGATCCACTTCCGCTTCCATGGTTCCATCTGCTGCCAGATCCACTCCCAGATATCTAAAACACTTCACTTCCTCCAGTTTTTCTCCATTCAAACTCACCTCCCAATTGACTTGACCCTCAACCCTACTGTACCTAATAACCTTGCTCTTATTCACATTTACTCTTAACTTTCTTCTTTCACACACTTTACCAAACTCAGTCACCAGCTTCTGCAGTTTTTCACATGAATCAGCCACCAGCGCTGTATCATCAGCGAACAACAACTGACTCACTTCCCAAGCTCTCTCATCCCCAACAGACTTCATACTTGCCCCTCTTTCCAAAACTCTTGCATTCACCTCCCTAACAACCCCATCCATAAACAAATTAAACAACCATGGAGACATCACACACCCCTGCCGCAAACCTACATTCACTGAGAACCAATCACTTTCCTCTCTTCCTACACGTACACATGCCTTACATCCTCGATATATATGTAAGATGCACGTAGTACAAGAAAGGTGGGAGGTGGGCAGATTAGAATAGCGAGTGGTGGAATGAAGAAGATTGTTAGTGAAAGAGAAAAGAGAGGCATTTGGATGATACTTGCAGGGAAGCAGTGCAAATGACTGGGAGATGTATAAAAGAAAGCAGCAAGAGGTCAAGAGAAAGGTGCAGAAGTTGAAAAAGATGGCAAATGAGAGATGGGGTGAGAGAGTATCATTAAATCTTAGGGAGAATAAAAAGATGTTTAGGAAGGAAGTAAATAACGTGCGTAAGACAAGAGAACAAAGGGGAACATTTGTGAGGGGAGCAAGTGGGGAAGTGATAACAGGTAGTGATGGAGTGAGAAGGAGATGGAGAGAGTATTTTAAGGTTTGTTGAATGTGTTTGATGACAGAGTGGCAGATAAAGGGTGTTTTGTTACGGTGGTGCATGAAGTGAGAGTCAGAGAGAATGATTTGGTGAAAAAAGAAGAAATCGTGAAAGCTTTGCGGAAGATGAAATCTGGCTAGGCAGCGGGTTTGGATGGTAATGCAGTGAAATTTATATATAAAAAAAAGGGGGGGATAACTGTGTTGTTGATTGGTTGGTAGAGATATTCAATGTATGTATGGACCATGGTGAAGTGCCTGAGGATTGGCGGAATGCAAGCATAGTGCCATTGTACAAAGGCAAAGGGGATAAAGGTGAATGTTCAAACTACAGAGGCATAAGTTTGTTGAGTATTCCCGGAAAATTACATGGAGGGTGTTGACTGAGAGGGTGAAGGCATGAACAAAGCATCAGATTGGAAAAGAGCAGTGTGGGTTCCGAAGTGGTAGAGGATGTGTGGATCAGAAGTTTGCTTTGAAGAATGTATGTAAGAAACACCTAGAAAAATAAACTGATTTGTATGTAGCATTTACGGATATGGAAAAGGCATATGATAGGGTTGACAGAGATGCTTTGTGGAAGGTTTTAAGAGTATATGGTGTGGGAGGTAAGTTGTCAGAAGCAATGAAAAGTTTTAAGCAAGGATGTAAGGCATGTGTACGAGAAGGAAGAGAGGATAGTGATTGGTTCCCAGTGAATATCAGTCTGCGGCAGGGGTGTGTGATGTCCCCATGGTTGTTTAATTTGTTTATGAATGGGGTGGTGAGGGACGCAAGTGCAAGAGCGTTGGAGAGAGGGGCAAGTATGCAGTCTGCTGTGGATAAGTGGGCCTGGGAAGTGAGTCAGTTGTTCAATGATGTCACAGCCCTACCGGCAGATTCATGTGAGAAACTGCAGAGGTTGGTGACCGAGTTTGCAATAGTGCGTGAGAGGAGAAAGTTGAGAGTAAATGTGATAAGATCAACATTATTAGGTTCAGTAAGGTTGAGGGGAAGATGTGAATAAAAGCAACGTTATTAGGTTCAATAGGGCTGAGGGGGGATGCAAGTTTGAAAGGAGAAAATTTGAGGAAGTGAAGTGTTTTAGGTATCTGGGAGTGGACTTAGTAGTGGATGGAGCCATGGAAGTGGAAAGGAGCCACAAGATGGGGGAGGGGACGAAGGTTCTGGGAGTGTTGAAGAATGTGTGGAAGGAGAGAACATTATCTCGGAGAGCAAAAATGGGTATGTTTGAAAGAAGTAGTACCAATATGGTTGCAAGACATCAGCTATAGATATGGTTGTACAGAGGAGGGTGGATGTGTTGGATATGAAATATTTGAGGACAGTATGTGGTGTGAGGTGGTTTGATCGAGTAAGTAATGTAGGGTAATAGAAATGTGTGGAAATAAAAGGAGTATGGTTGAGAGAGCAGAAGAGGGTGTGTTGAAATGGTTTGGACATGTGGAGAAAATAAGTGAGGAAAGATTGACAAAGACGATATATGTGTCAGAGGTGGAGGGAAAAGGATAAGCAGGAGACCAAACAGGAGGTGGAAGGATGGAGTGAAAAAGATCTTGAGCGATCGTGGCCATAACATACAGGAGGGTGAGAGGCATGCAAGGAATAGAGTGAATTGGAACAACGTGGTATATCAGGGTGGACGTGCCATCAATGGACTGAACCAAGGCATGTGAAGCGTCTGGGATAAACCATGGAAAGGTCTGTGGGGCCTAGATGTGGATAGGGAGCTGTGGTTTCGGTGCATTAAACATGACAGTTAGAGACTGAGTGTGAACAAATATGGCCTTTTGTCCTTTCCTAGCGCTACCTCGCGGGATAGGGGGGGATGCTATATATATATATATATATATATATATATATATATATATATATATATATATATATATATATATATATATATATATATATATCTATTTATTTATTTCTTTTTATTTAATCATACTTTGTCGCTGTCTCCCGCGTTAGCGAGGTAGCGCAAGGAAACAAACGAAAGAATGGCCCAACCCACCCACATACACATGCATATACATACACGTCCACACACGTACATATACATCTCAACGTATACATATATATACACACAGACATATACATATATACACATGTACATAATTCATACTGTCTGCCCTTATTCATTCTCGTCGCCACCCCGCCACACATGAAATGACAACCCCCTCCCCCCGCATGTGCGCGAGGTAGCGCTAGGAAAAGACATCAAGGGCCACATTCGTTCACACTCAGTCTCTAGCTGTCATATTTGATCATACTTGATCGCCGTCTCCCGCGTTAGCGAAGTAACCCCAGGAAACAGACGAAGAAAGACCCATCCACTCATATACACAAATTTTATACATACATGCACATACACGTACATTTGCATACATATACATATTTTTTCTTCATACTATTCGCCATTTCCCGCATTAGCGAGGTAGCGTTGAGAACAGAGGACTGGGCCTTTGAGGGAATATCCTTACCTGGCCCCCTTCTCTGTTCCCTCTTTTGGAAAATTAGAAAAAAAAAAGCAAGAGGGGAGGATTATACATATTATACATATATACATATATATACCTACATATACACAGACATACATATATACACATGTACATATTCATACCTGCTTACTTTCATCCATTCCCGATGCCACGCCCCACAGGAAACAGTATTGCCCCCCCCCCCTGCGTCAGCAAGGTAGAGCCATAAAAGAAAAAAAAAGGCAAAATCTGCTCACACACATTCTCTAGCTGGCATGTGTACAGCACCGAAACCACAGCTCCCTATCCACATCTTGGACCCACAGACCTTTCCATGGTTACCCCAAACGTTTCACATGCCTAGTATATGACATCGTTCCAATTCCACCTTCCTCCATGTTCAGGTCCCAATTGCTCAAAATCTTTTTCATTCCATCCTTCCATCTACAATTTGGTCTCCAACTTCACCTTGTTCCCTTCACGTCTGACACATAAATCCTCTTTGTCAATCATTCCTCATTCATGCTCTTCATATGTCCAAACCATTTCAACACACCATCTGCTCTCTCAACCACACACTTTTTATTTCCACACATCTCTCTTACCCTTTCATTACTTATTCGATCAAACCTGCCTCACAACACATATTGTCCTCAAACATTTCATTTCCAATACATCCGACCTCCTCCGTACAACTCTACAGCCCACGCCTCAAAACCATATAATATTGTTGGAACTACTATTTCTTCTAACATACTGCCACATCCACTCCTAGATATCTAAAACACTTCACTTCCTCCAGTTTTTCTCCATTAAAACTTAAATCCCAACTAACTCGTCCCTCAACCCTACTGAACCTAATAACCTTGTCCTTATTCATGTTTACTCTCAACTTTCTCCTTTCACACACACTTCCAAACACTCACCAACTTCCGCAGTTTCTCACCTGAATCAGCCACCAGTGTTGTATCATCAGACAACAACTGGCTTAATTCTCAGGTATGCTCATCCCCAACAGACTGCATGCATACTAACAACTCCAAAACTCTTGCATTCACCTCCCTAACCACCCCATCCGAACACAAATTAAACAACCATGGCGACATCACACACTCCTGCCGCAGACCGACCTTCATTGGGAATCAATCACTCTCCTCTCTTTCTACTCGTTCACATAATAATCCATCTGTTTTTCTAAGTATTTCTCACATGAATCATTCAAAGCAAACACCTGATCCACACATCCTCTGCCACTTCTGAAACAACACTGCTCCTCCTCAATCTGACGCTCTGTACATACTTTCACCCTCTCACTGAATACCCTCCGACACAACTTATCAGGTACACTCAACAAACATATGCCTCTGTTATCACTTCCTCCTATTGCCCCCTTCACTGGGTGCAAGAGGTGAAAAAGAAGGCAAATGAGAGTTGGGGTGAGAGAGTATCATTAAATTTTTGGAAGGAAGTAAACAAAGTGCGTAAGACATGAGAACAAATAGGAACATCGGTGAAAGGGGGCAAATAGGGAGGTAATAAAAAGTAGCGATGAAGTGAGGAGATGGAGCGAATATTTTGAAGGTTTGTTGAATGCGTTTGATGAGAGAGTGGCAGATATTGGGTGTTTTGGTCAGGGTGGTGTGCGAAGTGAGAGGGTTAGGGAAAATGATTTGGTGAACAGAGAAGAGGTAGTTAAAGCTTTGCGGGAGATGAAAGCCGGCAAGGTGGCGGGTTTGGATGGTATTGCAGTGGAATTTATATAAAAAAAAAAAAGGGGGGTGACTGTGTGTTGATTGATTGGTAAGGATATTCAATGAATGTATGGATCATGATGAAGTGCATTGAGGATTGGCAGAATGCTTGCATAGTGCTATTGTACAAAGGCGAAGGGGATAAAGCTGAGTGTTTAAATTACAGAGGCATAAGTTTGTTGAGTACTCCTGGAAAAATATATGGGAGGGTATTGATTGAGAGGGTAGAGGCATGTACAGAGCATCAGATTGGGGAAGAGCACTGTGGTTTCAGAAGTGGTAGAGAATGTGTGGATCAGGTGTTTGCTTTGAAGAATGTATGTGAAAAATACTTTGAAAAACAAATGGATTTATATGTAGCATTTATGGATCTGGAGAAGGCATATGATAAGGTGGATAGAGATGCCCTGTGGAAGGTATTAAGAGTATATGGTGTGGGAGGTAAGTTGCTAGAAGCGGTGAAAAGTTTTTACCAAGGATGTACGGCATGTGTACAAGTAGGAGGAGAGGAGAGTGATTGGTTCCCAGTGAATGTCGGTTTGCAGCAGGGGATGCGTGATGTCTCCATGGTTGTTTAATTTGTTTATGGATGGGGTGGTGAGGGAGGTGAATGCAAGAGTTTTGGAGAGAGGGGCAAGTATGCAGTCAGTTCTGTATGAGAGGGCTTGCGAAGTGATTCAGGTGAGAAACTACAGAAGTTGGTGACTGAGTTTGGTAAGGGTAAGAAAAAAGAAAGTTGATAGTAAATGTGAATAAGAGCAAAGTTATTAGGTTCGGTATGGTTGAGGGACCAGTCAATTGGGAGGTAAGTTTGAATGGAGAAAAACTGGAGGAAGTGAAGTGTTTCAGATACCTGGGAGTGGACTTAGCAGAGAATGGAACCGTGGAAGCGGAAGTGAGTCACAGGGTGGAGGAGGGAGCGAAGGTTCCGGGAGAGTTGAAGAATGTGTGGAAGGCAAGAATGTTATCTCAAAGAGCAAAATTGGGTATGTTTGAAGGAATACTTGTTCCAACAATATTATATGGTTGCAAGGCATGGGCTATAGATAGGGTTGTGTGGAGGAGGGTGGATGTGTTGGAAATTAAATGTTTGAGGACAATATGTGGTATGAGGTGGTTTGATCGAGTAAGTAATAATAGGGTAAGAGAGAAGTGGGGAAATAAAAAGAGTGTGGTTGAGAGAGCAGAAGAGGGTGTGTTGAAATGGTTCGGACACATGGAGATAATGAGAGAGGGAAGATTGACAAAGAGGATATATGTGTCAGAGGTGGAGGGAAGAAGGAGAAGCAGAAGACCAAATTGGAGGTGGAAGGATGGAGTGAAAAAGATTTTAAGGGATTGGGGCCTGAACATACAAGATGGTGAAAGGTGTGAAAGGAATAGAGTAAATTGGAATGATGTGGTATACCAAGGGTGACGTACTGTCAATGGACTGAACCAGGGCATGTGAAGCATCTGGGGTAAACCATGGAAAGGTCTGTGGGGCCTGGATGTGGAAAGGGAGCTATGGTTTCGGTGCATTACACATGACAGCAAGAGACTGAGTATGAACGAATGTGGCCTCTTTTGTCTTTTCCTAGAGCTACCTCGTGGGGCGGTGTGTGTGTGTGTGTGTGTGTGTGTGTGTGTGTGTGTGTGTGTGTGTGTGTGTGTGTGTGTGCTATTTCATGTGTGGCTGGGTGGTGACGAGAATGGATGAAGGCAGCAAGTATGAATATGTACATGTACATGTCTGTGTATGTTATTTATCTATTTTATTATACTTTGTCGCTGTCTCCCACGTTTGCGAGGTAGCGCAAGGAAACAGACGAAAGAAATGGCCCAACCTCCCCCCCCCCCATACACATGTATATACATACGTCCACACACGCAAATATACATACCTACACAGCTTTCCATGGTTTACCCCAGACGCTTCACATGCCTTGATTCAATCCACTGACAGCACGTCAACCCCGGTATACCACATCGCTCCAATTCACTCTATTCCTTGCCCTCCTTTCACCCTCCTGCATGTTCAGGCCCCGATCACACAAAATCTTTTTCACTCCATCTTTCCACCTCCAATTTGGTCTCCCTCTTCTCCTCGTTCCCTCCACCTCCGACACATATATCCTCTTGGTCAATCTTTCCTCACTCATTCTCTCCATGTGCCCAAACCACTTCAAAACACTCTCTTCTGCTCTCTCAACCACACTCTTTTTATTTCCACATATCTCTCTTACCCTTACGTTACTCACTCGATCAAACCACCTCACACCACACATTGTCCTCAAACATCTCATTTCCAGCACATCCATCCTCCTGCGCACAACTCTATCCATAGCCGACGCCTCGCAACCATACAACATTGTTGGAACCACTATTCCTTCAAACATACCCATTTTTGCTTTCCGAGATAATGTTCTCGACTTCCACACATTCTTCAAGGCTCCCAGAATTTTCGCCCCCTCCCCCACCCTATGATCCACTTCCGCTTCCATGGTTCCATCCGCTGCCAGATCCACTCCCAGATATCTAAAACACTTCACTTCCTCCAGTTTTTCTCCATTCAAACTCACCTCCCAATTGACTTGACCCTCAACCCTACTGTACCTAATAACCTTGCTCTTATTCACATTTACTCTTAACTTTCTTCTTCCACACACTTTACCAAACTCAGTCACCAGCTTCTGCAGTTTCTCACATGAATCAGCCACCAGCGCTGTATCATCAGTGAACAACAACTGACTCACTTCCCAAGCTCTCTCATCCCCAACAGACATCATACTTGCCCCTCTTTCCAAAACTCTTGCATTCACCTCCCTAACAACCCCATCCATAAACAAATTAAACAACCATGGAGACATCACACACCCCTGCCGCAAACCTACATTCACTGAGAACCAATCACTTTCCTCTCTTCCTACACGTACACATGCCTTACATCCTCGATAAAAACTTTTCACTGCTTCTTACAACTTTCCTCCCACACCATATATTCTTAATACCTTCCACAGAGCATCTCTATCAACTCTATCATATGCCTTCTCCAGATCCATAAATGCTACATACAAATCCATTTGCTTTTCTAAGTATTTCTCACATACATTCTTCAAAGCAAACACCTGATCCACACATCCTCTACCACTTCTGAAACCACACTGCTCTTCCCCAATCTGATGCTCTGTACATGCCTTCACCCTCTCAATCAATACCCTCCCATATAATTTACCAGGAATACTCAACAAACTTACACCTCTGTAATTTGAGCACTCACTCTTATCCCCTTTGCCTTTGTACAATGGCACTATGCACGCATTCCGCCAATCCTCAGGCACCTCACCATGAGTCATACATACATTAAATAACCTTACCAACCAGTCAACAATACAGTCACCCCCTTTTTTAATAAATTCTACTGCAATACCATCCAAACCTGCTGCCTTGCCGGCTTTCATCTTCCGCAAAGCTTTCACTACCTCTTCTCTGTTTACCAAATCATTTTCCCTAACCCTCTCACTTTGCACACCACCTCGACCAAAACACCCTATATCTGCCTCTCTATCATCAAACACATTCAACAAACCTTCAAAATACTCACTCCATCTCCTTCTCACATCACCACTACTTGTTATCACCTCCCCATTTGCGCCCTTCACTGAAGTTCCCATTTGCTCCCTTGTCTTACGCACTTTATTTACCTCCTTCCAGAACATCTTTTTATTCTCCCTAAAATTTAATGATACTCTCTCACCCCAACTCTCATTTGCCCTTTTTTTCACCTCTTGCACCTTTCTCTTGACCTCCTGTCTCTTTCTTTTATACATCTCCCACTCAATTGCATTTTTTCCCTGCAAAAATCGTCCAAATGCCTCTCTCTTCTCTTTCACTAGTACTCTTACTTCTTCATCCCACCACTCACTACCCTTTCTAATCAACCCACCTCCCACTCTTGTCATGCCACAAGCATCTTTTGCGCAATCCATCACTGATTCCCTAAATACATCCCATTCCTCCCCCACTCCCCTTACTTCCATTGTTCTCACCTCTTTCCATTCTGTACTCAGTCTCTCCTGGTACTTCCTCACACAGGTCTCCTTCCCAAGCTCACTTACTCTCACCACCCTCTTCACCCCAACATTCACTGTGTATGTATATGTATGTATACATTGAAATGTATAGGTATGTATATGTGCGTGTGGGCATTTTTGTATATGCATGTGTATGTGGGTGGGTTGGGCCATTCTTTCGTCTGTTTCCTTGCGCTACTTCGCTAACACAGGAGATAGCGATTAAGTATAATAATGATAATAATGATAATAATAATAATAATAATAATAATAATAATTTTTTTCTTTTTTTGCTTTGTCGCTGTCTCCCGCGTTTGCGAGGTAGCGCAAGGAAACAGATGAAAGAAATGGCCCAACCCACCCCCATACACAATGTATATACATACACGTCCACACATGCAAATATACATACCTATACATCTCAATGTACACATATATATACACACACAGACACATACATATATACCCAGGCACACAATTCACACTGTCTGCCTTTATTCATTCCCATCGCCACCTCGCCACACATGGAATACCATCCCCCTTCCCCTTCATGTGTGTGAGGTAGCACTAGGAAAAGACAACAAAGGCCCCATTTGTTCACACTCAGTCTCTAGCTGTCATGCAATAATGCCTAAAACCACAGCTCCCTCTCCACATCCAGGCAATACAAAACTTTCCATGGTTTACCCCAGACGCTTCACATGCCTTGATTCAATCCACTGACAGCACGTCAACCCCGGTATACCACATCGATCCAATTCACTCTACTCCTTGCCCTCCTTTCACCCTCCAGCATGTTCAGGCCCCGATCACACAAAATCTTTTTCACTCCATCTTTCCACCTCCAATTTGGTCTCCCACTTCTCCTCGTTCCCTCCACCTCCGACACATATATCCTCTTGGTCAATCTTTCCTCACTCATTCTCTCAATGTGCCCAAACCATTTCAAAACACCCTCTTCTGCTCTCTCAACCACGCTCTTTTTATTTCCACACATCTCTCTTACCCTTACATTATTTACTAAATCAAACCACCTCACACCACACATTGTCCTCAAACATCTCATTTCCAGCACATCCACCCTCCTGCGCACAACTCTATCCATAGCCCACGCCTCGCAACCATACAACATTGTTGGAACCACTATTCCTTCAAACATACCCATTTTTGCTTTCCGAGATAATGTTCTCGACTTCCACACATTCTTCAATGCTCCCAGGATTTTCGCCCCCTCCCCCACCCTATGATTCACTTCCACTTCCATGGTTCCATCCGCTGCCAGATCCACTCCCAGATATCTAAAACACTTTACTTCCTCCAGTTTTTCTCCAATCAAACTTACCTCCCAATTGACTTGACCCTCAACCCTACTGTACCTAATAACCTTGCTCTTATTCACATTTACTCTTAACTTTCTTCTTTCACACACTTTACCAAACTCAGTCACCAGCTTCTGCAGTTTCTCACATGAATCAGCCACCAGCGCTGTATCATCAGCGAACAACAACTGACTCACTTCCCAAGCTCTCTCATCCCCAACAGACTTCATACTTGCCCCTCTTTCCAAAACTCTTGCATTCACCTCCCTAACAACCCCATCCAAAAACAAATTAAACAACCATGGAGACATCACACACCCCTGCCGCAAACCTACATTCACTGAGAACCAATCACTTTCCTCTCTTCCTACATGTACACATGCCTTACATCCTCGATAAAAACTTTTCGCTGCTTCTAACAATTTGCCTCCCACACCATATATTCTTAATACCTTCCACAGAGCATCTCTATCAACTTTATCATATGCCTTCTCCACATCCATAAATACTACATACAAATCCATTTGCTTTTCTAAGTATTTCTCACATACATTCTTCAAAGCAAACACCTGATCCACACATCCTCTACCACTTCTGAAACCACACTGCTCTTCCCCAATCTGATGCTCTGTACATGCCTTCACCCTCTCAATCAATACCCTCCCATATAATTTACCAGGAATACTCAACAAACTTATACCTCTGTAATTTGAGCACTCACTCTTATCCCCTTTGCCTTTGTACAATGGCACTATGTACGCATTCCGCCAATCCTCACCATGAGTCATACATACATTAAATAACCTTACCAACCAGTCAACAATATAGTCACCCCCTTTTTAAATAAATTCCACTGCAATACCATCCAAACCTGCTGCCTTGCCAGCTTTCATCTTCCGCAAAGCTTTTACTACCTCTTCTCTGTTTACCAAATCATTTTCCCTAGCCCTCTCACTTTGCACACCACCTCGACTAAAACTCCCTATATCTGCCACTCTATCATCAAACACATTCAACAAACCTTCAAAATACTCACTCCATCTCCCTCTCACATCACCACTACTTGTTATCACCTCCCCATTTGCGCCCTTCACTGAAGTTCCCATTTGCTCCCTTGTCTTACGCACTTTATTTACCTCCTTCCAGAACATCTTTTTATTCTCCCACCCCAACTCTCATTTGCCCTCTTTTTCACCTCTTGCACCTTTCTCTTGACCTCCTGTCTCTTTCTTTTATACATCTCCCACTCAATTGCATTTTTTCCCTGCAAAAATCGTCCAAATGCCTCTCTATAATAATAATAATGATAATAATATCTCAGAAAATTTTTCTCATAATACAATCTTTTTTTCTTTTTAAGTAATGAAAATTGCCTCACAAAGAGCAAACTAAATACTTCAGTGGAGCCAATGGTTAACACTGACTTGGGAGGGTGGTTGTTTAGTGCTTACTGTAACATTTCAGTGTGCACTATGTTTTTGTCTATGTTATGTTAGTTGGGAATTGGGGAATCATTAGGTATAAGTTGCTGTACAGATTGGTTGGGTGGGGATCAATAAGTATAGGTTGTATTATGAAGCAGGGTTAAGCTTTTTATTCCTATTTAGGTACAGGTGATTAGCTACGAAGTGGTATGTATGTAAGCAGTCTAGTGCTGTTGCAAAGATCCAAGGGCCAAGCATGGTAAGGTTGGATTGTACTGGAAGGATCTTTGTTTAATTGAGTGCTTGTGGTTGCTTGGCAGTTAGTGATTGTTCGGAACACTCTATTAAATATGGTTTGCAGTTGCTAGGCAGTTAGTGATTGTTCATAGCACTTTATGTGTGATTTGCATTTTTTGTTATATCTGTTTTTGAAAGAGGACAATCTAGCAGGTACAAGTTAGAGAGTTCTGAAGGCATTTAGTCTGTGTTGCTTTTGTGTTAATGTTTGTAGTGTGGGGTATGAATGTTATGTGTGTGTCATATGAGATGCCATGGAAAGTTGATGTTTTGTTGAGTAGCAGTGATTGTACACTCAAGGTGACTTAATGATGCAGGTTGGATTCATGACCATCTGGGATTCATAGGGTGAATGAAGACTTCTAAGGAGATGCAGCCATTCTGATCTGGGTGAACTATTGTTCCAACTATGTAATGTAGTGTTCCATGTTAGCTGTGGATCAGGTTTTCATTGAGTTTCGATAATAAAGAGAGAAATGATATAAGATAGTCGGAAGGGGGGGAGAAATCGGGTAGTTTGGAAGATTTTTGGGGTGTTATCATGATGGCAAGTTTCCAGATGTTAGGAATTTTGTTATGTAGCCTGGAGTGGTTAAGATATTTGTAAGTACCTGGACTACAACTGGGCCAAAGTGTTTCAAGTGAAAGTTTAAAAAGTAGCCAGGGCCTGTTGCAAGAAGAGTTCTTTAAGGTTATAGTTACAGTTTGTAACAGTGATTGTAGGGTGAATCAACAGTTCTTTCTGGATGGCTTTTGTGTAGGCTTTTTATGACTTTCCCCTTTAGGAGTGTGGTGGGTTTGTGGATGATCTTTTAATAACCTCTCATGAGTATTTTTGTTCATTGATTTTTTTTTTTTTTAGATATATACTACCAGACCAACTTATAAACTTTCCCAGGCTAACTTTGAAACTTGACCCACTTACCCAATGCCACAATGGTGATTCACTTTCTATGGCTTTCCTTTGGTCTTTGCTGCCGAGGGCTGGCTGCTTGTGTGCCCTCACAACTAACTAGACCGCAAAATACTCGGCAAACTGTTGCATCACATGATTACTTTGTAACAGTGATTGTAGGGTGAGTCAACAGTTCTTTCTGGATGGCTTTTGTGTAGGCTTTTTATGACTTTCCTCTTTAGTAGTGTGGTGGGTCTGTGGATTGTCTTTTAATAACCTCTCATGAGTATTTTTGTTTGTTCATTGATTTTTTTTTTTTTTAGATATATACTACCAGACCAACTTAAAAACTTTCCCAGGCTAACTTTGAAACTTGACCCACTTACCCAATGCCACAATGGTGATTCACTTTCTATGGCTTTCCTTTGGTCTTTGCTGCTGAGGGCTGGCTGCTTGTGTGCCCCCACAACTAGCTAGACTGCACAATACTCGGCAAACTGTTGCGTCACATGATTACCTTGTGATCGTGAACAACTCAAGGGTGGGTTGTTTTGATAACTGTTTCTTTCTCTACACCTCAAAGCTATGGAACTCTACCTTATCATGTCTTTCCCAATAACTAAAAACTGGCACATTTAAAAAGACAGTTTTTCACTTCCTCAAAAATTCTTCTTTTTTTCCTTTCATGATCTCTCTATATTTTAATAAAGACTCAACTTTGATGTGGACATTTGTCCATGACTGGAGCCTTAAAAAAAAGATGAAAAATGCTCTATTTGGTCTTGTATGTCTCCTTTTTACATAAATTCATTAATTTCTAACAGATCTATATCACATACTGTACAGCAAATAAATCCTTTTTATACCAACATTTCTATTACAGACAATTTTTTTGAGATGCAATACAAAATGCATAGTACAGTACCACATAAGAGAACAATGGATACTGGTGAAGGACCTGGGGAGAAAGCCCTGCTGAATTTGAGATGTGCATAGGAAAGACTGGCATAATCTCAAACCCCAAAATGTGTTTATAGACCAAAATTGGATTTCTTTAGAACTTTCAAAGGTCTGGATGCTTACTGCACCCTAAGTCTACCACCCTGAGTTTTCTGAAAGAGACATACTAAGACAAAAACATAAAAGTGTTAATAATGAGCAAAATCAGAGATATTGGTTAGTAGTTTCACTGGAGTTCTTTGCTCCTTAATTGGTGGAAAAGAGAAATTTGTGTAATTTTCAAACTATCTGGGATGATGCCAAAGTCCAGACCTTTGTTTACTGCTCATGGAAGTGGTACTTTGCATTTCTTTATGAAGACAGAGTTTCATGAGTCTGGCTCCAAGAAAGCATTTGCATTTTCTAAATGATCCTTCCACAGTCCTGTGTCATGTGGTGGGATCTACTCTGTGGTGATTATTGTTTATTCATATGAAAATTTTTTTTCTTTAAGAAGGTTTTCGGAACACAGGCCACTGATTAATAATGCACTTTTTTCAATCTCACTCATCTGCCTTCTTCTATTCTTAGTGGGCCAATGGAGTTAGAGTCCTCAGTTTGAATTTTGCATTTAGATAAGAGTATACTGAATTTTTTCTATCTAACTGTTGTTTCTTCCCGTTCTTTTACCCAGACTTGTCATTACTTTCTAAGTTTATGGTCATATTTCTCAGTTCATTTACAACAGGCACTCCTTTCTTTTGTGGGTAAGATGAGGCTCTTTCAGGTTTGCAATTCTTTTTCACCAATGCATGGAGCATCTTTCTCATTCTACTCCCCACCTTCTACACTTTCTTCTCACTGATATGTCTGTTGAATATCTGGTTGCTTTTATAGCCAAACATTTAAGACATTCCACTAGTATTTCTACCCCACAGGGTTTCCCACTGTCACAGTGTCAGGGGCATCTCATTGACTGCACCTTCCCATTCTATCCTTTTACTATTAAATTGAAACTGTTGAATTCATCTCTCATTGTATGTGTTTTGCCCTGGCAGTTTACCATCCATAATTGTTCTAACTTCACTTAGGTTGTGATTAGAGTAAAAGGCAGTAAAGTTAATATTTGGTCTTATCTTTTTATAGTGGCCAAAACAGCATAGCCAAAACATACTCTAATCAAAGGACCAGAAAAATTGAAAGAAATAAAGTGAGAGAAAAAAAAAGTAAAAATCAATCATATAGCTCTGAAGGTATCTGGACAACTGACTCTTAAAGACAAAGATTATAGACACAGGAAAAGACAAAAGGAGGATGAGAATTCCTCAGCTTAGCCATCCATGAAAACAAGAAGTCATCATAAAGGTCAATCCTTTGGCGGCTAGACTCTACACAGAAACAGTGGGAAGCAGCAGCCAAACAATAAAACAAAGAGAATACAGCAACAATGCAGCACAGAGAAAGGAACGATTAAAGAGGGTTGATGCTGGAGCAATTAAAATGATGGAAGGCTCAAGCAACTTTACACATTTTGTGGGGAGACGAAATTCATGTTTTCCCCAATATGAAACACCATACTTATCAAACATGCAAAATCCCTATGCAAAGTATCAACAGACTGTACATTATTTCTTTGTTCTCTTAATCTTCTGTCATCTCTTGGCTTCCACTTACCATGTCATTTTGCAAAGTATTCTCTCTCTTTCTTTCCATCCCTGAATCAGTGTCTATTGTGACTTCTGACACATCTCCCATAGTGTCAATTCCCATAGTATTTTCTTGCTTTCCACAGCAGAGACACTGTCTAAAGTGCTTTCCAGATCACTTTCCAATACATTTCCCATTTTTATACCCGTGTGTGCATTCACAGTGGTAGTGATTAGTGATTTTCTCATTCACTGTTTAGAAAGGGTAATGACTTTATAGAATTTTATCTACTGAGTATGTAAGAGTTCTTGACCATGTCTTTGCAAGACCAAAGGAAAAAAATCTATTGGACATATCCAAGATCTATTGGACATATGCAAGAGATATAGTTTTCATGGGTGCATTTTCTAAATTGTTTTTATTGGGGTCTGTATTCACATGTGATGCCTTGGTGTTGTCTGTTAAGAGTGAACTTACATTTAAGACAATTACTTTTCACACTTACTGAATTATTGTCAAATTGCTCTCTTTCTCTTTCCTATATTATTTTTCTACACTATTTCTTCATTTTATCCTTAACTGAAACTACTCTTGTAAAATGTCCATTCTCTCCCTTTCTAACATTTATATTCTTTCTTATCCTCCCTGATATGTTAATAACTCCAGAGATAAGTTACATAAAAGAGATCACCAGTAAACCAAGAAGGAAATGGGTTTCTAGGCATTTGAAAAAGTGAAAGTTAAGGAGAGTTTCATCAAAGACTTTGAAGACAACAGAAGTTAGGAAAATGGGCAATACATGAAAGGAGAAGAATGGTCTCCTTTATTAGGGATGGGTTGCACCAATGTGTGCTTCCAAGCAGAAACAATGTTTGTTTTGAAACATATAAAATAGGCTCGGAAACACTCTCTTCAGTGTTCAAGGAGACTAATTATATATATTATCTAATTTGACTGACAATTTGATACAATCTATGATGTCTGCCTCTTAGGTATGTCATAGGAATGTCTTTGAGAATATCTTTCAGGTAAAAATGAAAGAACATCAGTTCTCTAATACTGCTCAAGATAAAAACAATCAATTTTCTTGTTTACAATGCCTAACATCCAAACCTAATACTAGGTTGTGTCAAAAACTTTTAGTGGGTCTTTAAAAGGACCTTGCTAGCTTTGGTAATTAAGTCAATCAAACACAATATTTCCACTCAATCATATGATGAAGCCTAAATCCAGATGCCATGTACATCAAGTGTCATCAAGCTTACCAGTCTCTAAGCTGATCAAAAGCTGCAAAGCTTACCACACACTAGTATGCTCACCAATGACCTCACTAAGAACCATAACATACACCTAATGGCATTAAGCATCAATGAGCTAAAGTATAATCAGTTCAATGAGAGTCACAGAACTAAATGCCCAAAGTTCATTACAACCCACAAAGTACAAAATTAAGAGTGAGCTCACACAGTGCCCAATAAGTTCACCAAACAGTTTCTAATGGACAAAGCTAGCTGAATGAATACATCAAACTTCAGATACAGTAATATCACTTTACCTTGTTTGTGTGAGTCACTGAAAATCCGTGAATTTGACAATGAAAGACGACGACTAATTCTTGTGAAAGTTGGAGTGGTTGCTGAACCTGTTTGAATAAAAATAAAAACACTTACTTAGAAATTTTAAATACATACAAAACTGATTTCAAAAACAAAAGCAAATTTTGCCTTTCAGCATGTTACAAGGGGATTACAATGTCTGCAAGAACCATAATATAATGATTCTCTCTAAACCATAACCATTTAGTTAATGAGAAATTGTGTGTAGCATTACTGGAATATACTTTAGCTTCATTTATTCAATTAAAAACCATGTTAATAGCCACAAAATGCAGCTAAACATACAAAATCACTGTTGAGACACATTTTTGATGACAAGCTGAAATATTAGAATGTACGTTGTTGACAACAGCTGCCCAGAGTGGTACTACCATCCTGACTGTGGAGCATTAAAGTGATGCCCAGAACCATCTTACACTCTCCATGTCAGGATTGCTGGTCTTACTTTCTGTCTCATCAAAACAGGGCTACCGGGCTAGTCCTACCATCTTCTTACAAGCACCATACACCTACTCTCACTTTGCTTATCATCATTACCTTTTTTCTTCATGTGAATTCCAGTGTACTCAACTATTATAAGTATCAAACCTAGGGCCCCTAGTCCCCAACATGATAGGGAGCTAAGAAACTCCGGGTTTCTGTCTGACTCCACTGCCAATGAGAGGGAGGGCTCTTGCAGTAGTTGTACTGGCCCTCCCATGGCCTTTCCCACTCTGTTAGACCTTCCTCTTTTTCTATTCACTATACCAACATTTGTGGTCTCTAGCAACTTATCCTCAGTTGAACACCATCTGTTTAGTACCTCTCCTAATATCTTACTTCTGTCTGACACAGTTGTCTAATGATGTTCTCACTAGTCCCTTTTTCATATCTAACTATAACTCCACTCACAATTCCAGTTCAAACATGGTGTTTGTCCTTATTCCAACATCAACACACTGTTGCATGCCTCAAGGACCCTGAGTCTCCAAACTCTGATGTTATGTGACTCAAGGTCTGTCTCCCTACTTCCACACTTTTCCTCCGTTTCACTTATTGCTCTCCTAATTCTACAAATTCTATATCCTTCTTCAATTATCTTAACTCCTACCGTGAGACTGACATTCTCTTACCCACAAGCCGAGACCCTTTACCTCGGGGATATCAAGGTTCACCATAGAGAATGGATGACTTCTTCCCATACGGATGGTGAAGAGATTGAAGCCCTCACGCTCTTCATTCTCAATGACTTAGAGCAAATTATCTCCCACCCTACCCATATTCCTGACTGCTGTGAACACTCTCCTAATATTCTGGATTTGTTTTTCATATCTAGTCCATCCCCTTATAAATACACAATCTCGCCCCCAATTAGTTCATCTGATCACACTCTCATAAATATATCTATTCTAATGGAACCTGCCCCTACAGCAGCCCCCTTTAAGCATAAATACTGGCACCTCAACAAAGCTGACTGGAATAATTTACATAACTTCTGGCTTTCCGTGGGTAAATTACTATCTCCTCTGTGGTGATGCTTCTGTCTCCAACAAATGCATAGCAGAGGTTATTCTTGCAGGTATGGAAGCAATTGTGGAGGAGTCTCAACACTCATTCATCCATATCCTTCAATTCTGCTCCCTTTACTCTCACTTGATCTGCATCTCATCTTGACACAGCTTCCTCAATAAACTCAGACTTGGACAAGATATCTCAGTGGGGTAAACAAAATCTTGTTAAGTTTAATGCCTCCACGATCCAGTTTGTACCAATCTCTCTACCAAAAACTTATTACATCTCTTGTCTTTCCTTTAACAGTTCTGTGATTCCACCCTATGGCTCAATGAACATACTTGGCATTACTGTAACATCCACTCTTTCTTGGAAACCCCACATTGCAGGAATAGCTACGTCTGCCTCTAAGAAAATGGGTGTCCTGTTTAAATGTCAAAACTTCTTCTCTTCAGAAAAGGTGCTCCATTTATACAAGGGACTGATTTGTCCTTGTATGGAGTACTGCCCTCACATTTGGGGAGGTCCTAGCTCTGCATCCGTACTTGACAGAGTTGTTGAAAGCAATCCACCTTATAAACTGTCCAAGGATAACTTCCAAACTTGACCCCCTTGCCATACACCACAATGTTGGTTCACTTTCCCTCTTCTATATATATCACTTTGGTTTTTCCTCCCAAGATCTTGCTGCTTGTGTGGCCACACCATTAGCTAGACCATGTAATACTCAGCAAGCTGCTGCATCACATGATTAATGTGTGGCCATCAGCAACTCAAGGGTGGGCAGTTTTGGTACCTGCTTCTTTCTCTACACATTGAAGCTCTGGAATTCTCTAACCTCTTATGTCTTTCCCAATAAGTATGACCTGGCACATTTCAAATGACAGGTTTTTCGCTTTCTCAAAAAAATCATAAATACTTTCACTTGTCTTTTCTGTTTCATAATTCTCTCTATATTTCAATTAAGGCCTGGCCTTGATGTGTGCTTCTGTCCATGACTGGAGCTTTAAAAAAAAATAAATAAAAAATAAAGACTGCTTCAGTTTTTTATATTTAATTCATTTAGCTGAAGCAATATTCAAGATGGAAAGAGATATGTTTGGGAATGAACAGCTTTGAGTCTACAATATACTAAATCAAATTCTTCACTTGCAAAAATCACCTTTTCCATTATACCTTCCTTATTCCTTCCTACTGTATAGTAAACCTACTGTTTCCTAACTCCTCTGGCATACAACTAGAATTATGATTGAATCTGCTCATACAAACCCTGTTCATTATCTTCTTAGTGAATGTCATTCTCTACAGCCATCATTTGTAATGTCTCTTCTGTGATATTTCTATTCATCTGATACCAATATTATGCATATAAAGATCAACACCGAACCTAAGTCTTAGCCAATCCATGGAAAAATGTGCTATTGCCAGATAAAATGGTATCAGTTATGATCTCAGGGATTAAGAAAGTAATAAGTAAATTAGAAAGGATTGAGTGAAAAAAGCTTTGAGTACTCAGGGGCTGAACATGCAGGAGGGTGGAGTTATGGATAGGATACAGCAAACTGGAATGATGTCATATACAAGGGGGGTAACATGCTATCAATGGGCTGAATCAGGGTATATGAAATAGTCAGGAAAAACCATGGACAGGTCTCTGGGATCTGGCTCTGGACTGAAAGAATAGGAGCACTGTGCTATAAGGGAAAGACACACTGTCAGTGGACTGAACCTGGGATATGAATCAGTCAGGTGAAACTACAGAAAGATCTTTCGTGCCTTGCTGCAGATAATTGGGCTGTGGTTTTGGTTCACACACATAACAGACAAAGAAAGGATGTGAGAAAAAGTGGCTATGTCTTCATCTGCAACTGAAGAAACCTCACTAACACAGGAAATGGCATACAAGTATGAAAACCCACAGACAAACACACACATACACAAGGAGAAAGTTGAGGGTAAATGTGAATAAGAGCAAAGTTATTAGGTTCAGTAGGGTTGGGGGGCAAGTTAATTGGGATATAAGTTTGAATGGAGAAAAATTGGAGGAAGTGAAGCATTTTATATATCTGGGAATGGACTTAGCAGCAAATGAGACCATGGAAGCAGAAGTGAGTCACATGGCAGGGGAGGGGGCGAAGGTTCTGGGAGCATTGAAGAATGTGTGGAAGGATAGAACATTATCTCGGAGAGCAAAAATGGATTTGTTTGAAGGAATAGCAGTTCCAACAATGATATATGATTGCAAGTCATGGGAGGAGGGTGGATGTGTTGTTAATGAAATGTTTGAGGACAATATGATCAAGTAAGTAATGAAAGGTAAGAGAGATGTGTGGTAATAAAAAGATTGCGGTTGAAAGAGCAGAAGAAGGTGTGTTGAAATGGTTTGGACATATGGAAAGAATGAGCAAGGAAAGATTGACAAAAAGGATATATTTGTCAGAGGTGGAGGGAACAAGGAGTAGAGGGAGACCAAATTGGAGGTGGAAAGATGGAGGGAAATAGATTTTGAGTGATAGGGGCCTGAACATACAGGAAGGTGAGAAGCATGCAAGGAATTTGAAAGATGTGGTATACCAGGGTCAATGTGCTGTCAATGGACTGAACCAGGGCAAGTGAAATGTCTGCGGTAAACCATGGAAAGGTATGTGGGGCCTCGATGTGGATAGGGAGGTATGGTTTCAGTGCATTACACATGACAACCAGAGACTGAGTGTGAAAGAATGTGGCCTTTTTTGTCTGATTTACTGGCGTTACCTCACTGAAGCAAGGGTTAATGATGCTGTTTCCTGTGGAGTGGGGTAGCGACAGGAATGGATAAAGGCAAGCAAGTATGAATATGTACATGTGCGTTTATGCATATGTCTGTGTATGTGTATCTATATGTGTATATGATAATATGTTTATGTATGTATATGTGCATGAATAAGCATATATGTATATATATGTATATGAATTATCCCTGGGGATAGGAGAGAAAGAATTCTTCCCACGTATTCCCTGCGTGTCGTAGAAGGCGACTAAAAGGGAAGGGAGCGGGGGGCTGGAAATCCTCCCCTCTCGTTTTTCATTTTCCTAAAGAAGGAACAGAGAAGGGGGCCAAGTGAGGATGTTCCCTCAAAGGCTCAGTCCTCTGTTCTTAACGCTACCTTGCTAATGCGGGAAATAGCGAATAGTATGAAAAAAAAAAAAATGTATATGAGTATATGAGTGGATGGGCCATTCTTCATCTGTTTCCTGGCATTACCTTGCTGACACAGGAAAAGGTGATCGAGTATAATAAATAAAATATAAATAAATATATCTTCTCATATTTCTCATACATATTCATCATTTCCCACATTAGAGAGGTAGCATTAAGAACAGATGACAGAGCCTTCGAGGAAATATCCTCACTTGCCCCCTTCTCTGTTTTGGTGTGTGAAGTGAGAGGTTCAGGGATAATGGTTTGGTAATGAGAGAAGAGGTAGTGAAAGGGATAATGTTTTGGTAATGAGAATAAGAGGTAGTGAAAGCTATGCAGAAGATGAAATCTGGCAAGGCAGCAGGTTTGGATGGTATTGCAGTGGAATTTAATAAAAAAGGGGGTGACTGTTGATGATTAGCTGATAAGGATATTAATGTATGTATAGATCATGGTGAGGTGCCAGAAGATTGGCAGAATGCATGCTTAGTGCCAATGTACAAAGGCAAAGGGGATAAAGGTGAGTGTTCAAACTACTAAGGCATAAGTTTGTTGAGTATTCATGGGAAATTATATGGGAGGGTATTGATTGAGAGGGTGAAACCATGTACAGAGCATCAGATTGGGAAAGAGCAGTGTGGTTTCAGAAGTGGTAGAGGATGTGTGGATCAGGTGTTTGCTTTTAAAGAATGTAAGAGAAATACATAAAAAAGCAAATGGATTTGTATATAACATTTATGGTTCTGGGGAGGGCATATGATAGGGTTGACAGAGATGCTTTGCAGAAGGTCTTAAGATATGGTGTGGGAGGTAAGATACTAGAAGCAGTGAAAAGTTATTACCATGGATGTAAGGCATGTGTACGAGAAGGAAAAGAGAGTGACTGGTTCCCAGTGAATGTCAGTTTGCAGCAGGGGTGTGTGATACCCCTATGGATGTTTAATTTGTTTATGGATGGGATGGTTAGGGAGGTAAATGCAAGAGTTTTGGAGAAAGGGGCGAGTATACAGTCTGTTGTGGATGAGACGGCCTGGAAAGTAAGTCAGTTGTTGTTTGTCAATGATACAGCTCTGGTGGCTGAATCGAGTGAGAAACTACAGAGGTTGGTGACTGATGTGAAAGGAGGAAGTTGAGAATAAATGTAAATAAGAGCAAGGTTATTAGGTTCGGTAGGGTTGAAGAACAAGTCAATTAGGATGTAAGTTTGAATGGAGAAAAATTGGAGGAACTGAAGTGTTTTAGATATCTGGGAGTAGACTTACCAGGGAATGGATATGGAGGTGAGTCACAGGGTGGGGGAGGGGGTCAAGGTTCTGGAGCGATGAAGAATGTAAGGAAGGAGAGAACATTATCTGAGAGAGCAAAAATGGGTATGTTTGAAGGAATAGTAGTTCCAACAATGTTATATGGTTATGAGACCTGGGCTATAGATAGGGTTGTACGGAGGAGGGTGAATATGTTGGAAATGAAATGTTTGAGGACATTATGTGGTGTGAGGTGAAATGATCAAGTAAGTAATGAAAGGGTAAGAGAGACGTGTGGAAATAAAAAGAGTGTGGTCGAGAAAGCATAAGTGGGTATGTTGAAATGGCTTGGACATGTGGAGAGAATGAGTGATGAAAGATTGACAAAAAGGATATATGTGTCAGAGGTGAAGGGAAGAAGAAGTGGGAGACCGAAGTGGAAGTGGAAGGATGGAATGAAAAAGATTTTGAGAGATCGGGGCCTGAACATACAGAAGGGTGAGAGGCAGGCAAAGAATTCAGTGAACTGGAAGAATGTGGTATACTGGGGGTGATGTGCTATCAGTGGATTGAACCAGGGTATGTGAAGCATTTCGGGTAAACCATACAAAGGTCTGTGGGGCCTGGATGTGGATAGGGAGCTGTGTTTTCAGTGCATTACACATGACAGCTAGAGACTGAGTGGGTACAAATGTGGCCATTTTTGTCTGTTTTCCTGGTACTACCCTGCTGAAGTGGGGAGTAGAGATCCTATTTCCTGTGTGGCAGGTTAGTGACAGGAATGGATGAAGGAAAGTATGAATATGTACATGTGGATATATTTATATGTCTGTGTGTGTGTATGTATATATATCTAGATATTCTTTCATACTATTCACCATTTCCAGCCTTAGCGAGGTAGCATTAAGAACAGAGGACTGGGACTTTCAGGGAATATCCTCACCTGCAATCCTTCTCTGTTCCTTCTTTTGAAAAATTAACAAAAAATGAGTGGGTAGGATTTCCACCCACCCGCTCCCTCCCCTTTTAGTCGCCTTCTATGACACGCAGGGAATACATGGGAATTATTCTTTCTCCCCTATACCCAGGGATAACGGTTTTATATATATATTTTTTTTTTTTTTATACTTTGTCGCTGTCTCCCGCGTTTGCGAGGTAGCGCAAGGAAACAGACGAAAGAAATGGCCCAACCCACCCCCATACACATGTATATACATACGTCCACACACGCAAATATACATACCTACACAGCTTTCCATGGTTTACCCCAGACGCTTCACATGCCTTGATTCAATCCACTGACAGCACGTCAACCCCGGTATACCACATCGCTCCAATTCACTCTATTCCTTGCCCTCCTTTCACCCTCCTGCATGTTCAGGCCCCGATCACACAAAATCTTTTTCACTCCATCTTTCCACCTCCAATTTGGTCTCCCTCTTCTCCTTGCTCCCTCCACCTCCGACACATATATCCTCTTGGTCAATCTTTCCTCACTCATCCTCTCCATGTGCCCAAACCACTTCAAAACACCCTCTTCTGCTCTCTCAACCACGCTCTTTTTATTTCCACACATCTCTCTTACACTTACGTTACTCACTCGATCAAACCACCTCACACCACACATTGTCCTCAAACATCTCATTTCCAGCACATCCATACTCCTGCGCACAACTCTATCCATAGCCCACGCCTCGCAACCATACAACATTGTTGGAACTACTATTCCTTCAAACATACCCATTTTTGCTTTCCGAGATAATGTTCTCGACTTCCACACATTCTTCAATGCTCCCAGAATTTTCGCCCCCTCCCCCACCCTATGATCCACTTCCGCTTCCATGGTTCCATCCGCTGCCAGATCCACTCCCAGATATCTAAAACACTTCACTTCCTCCAGTTTTTCTCCATTCAAACTCACCTCCCAATTGACTTGACCCTCAACCCTACTGTACCTAATAACCTTGCTCTTATTCACATTTACTCTTAACTTTCTTCTTCCACACACTTTACCAAACTCAGTCACCAGCTTCTGCAGTTTCTCACATGAATCAGCCACCAGCGCTGTATCATCAGCGAACAACAACTGACTCACTTTTATATATATATATATATATATATATATATATATATATATATATATATATATATATATATATAAATATATATATATATATATATATATATATATATATATATATATATATATATAGATAGGGGAGAAAGAATACTTCCCACGTATTCCCTGCGTGTCGTAGAAGGCGACTAAAAGGGGAGGGAGCGGGGGGCTGGAAATCTTCCCCTCTCGTATCTTTTTTAATTTTCCAAAACAAGAAACAGAGAAGGAGGCCAGGTGAGGATATTCCCTCCAAGGCCCAGTCCTCTGTTCTTAACGCTACCTCGCTAACGCGGGAAATGGCGAATAGTTTGAAAGAAAAATATATACATATATATATATATATATATATATATATATATATATATATATATATATATATATATATATATATATAAATAAAGTGCGTAAGACAAGGGAGCAAATGGGAACTTCGGTGAAGGGCGCAAGTGGGGAGGTGATAACAAGTAGTGGTGATGTGAGAAGGAGATGGAGTGAGTATTTTGAAGGTTTGTTGAATGTGTTTGATGATACAGTGGCAGATATAGGGTGTTTTGGTCGAGGTGGTGTGCAAAGTGAGAGGGTTAGGGAAAATGATTTGGTAAACAGAGAAAAGGTAGTGAAAGCTTTGCGGAAGATGAAAGCCGGCAAGGCAGCGGGTTTGGATGGTATTGCAGTGGAATTTATTAAAAAAGGGGGTGACTGTATTGTTGACTGGTTGGTAAGGTTATTTAATGTATGTATGACTCATGGTGAGGTGCCTGAGGATTGGCGGAATTCGTGCATAGTGCCATTGTACAAAGGCAAAGGGGATAAGAGTGAGTGCTCAAATTACAGAGGTATAAGTTTGTTGAGTATTCCTGGTAAATTATATGGGAGGGTATTGATTGAGAGGGTGAAGGCATGTACAGAGCATCAGATTGGGGAAGAGCAGTGTGGTTTCAGAAGTGGTAGAGGATGTGTGGATCAGGTGTTTGCTTTGAAGAATGTATGTGAGAAATACTTAGAAAAGCAAATGGATTTGTATGTAGCATTTATGGATCTGGAGAAGGCATATGATAGAGTTGATAGAGATGCTCTGTGGAAGGTATTAAGAATATATGGTGTGGGAGGAAAGTTGTTAGAAGCAGTGAAAAGTTTTTATCGAGGATGTAAGGCATGTGTACGTGTAGGAAGAGAGGAAAGTGATTGGTTCTCAGTGAATGTAGGTTTGCGGCAGGGGTGTGTGATGTCTCCATGGTTGTTTAATTTGTTTATGGATGGGGTTGTTAGGGAGGTAAATGCAAGAGTTTTGGAAAGAGGGGCAAGTATGAAGTCTGTTGGGGATGAGGGAGCTTGGGAAGTGAGTCAGTTGTTGTTCGCTGATGATACAGCTCTGGTGGCTAATTCATGTGAGAAACTGCAGAAGCTGGTGACTGAGTTTGGAAAAGTGTGTGGAAGAAGAAAGTTAAGAGTAAATGTGAATAAGAGCAAGGTTATTAGGTACAGTAGGGTTGAGGGTCAAGTCAATTGGGAGGTGAGTTTGAATGGAGAAAAACTGGAGGAAGTGAAGTGTTTTAGATATCTGGGAGTGGATCTGGCAGCGGATGGAACCATGGAAGCGGAAGTGGATCATAGGGTGGGAGAGGGGGCGAAAATACTGGGGGCCTTGAAGAATGTGTGGAAGTCGAGAACATTATTTCGGAAAGCAAAAATGGGTATGTTTGAAGGAATAGTGGTTCCAACAATGTTGTATGGTTGCGAGGCGTGGGCTATGGATAGAGTTGTGCGCAGGAGGATGGATGTGCTGGAAATGAGATGTTTGAGGACAATGTGTGGTGTGAGGTGGTTTGATCGAGTGAGTAACGTAAGGGTAAGAGAGATGTGTGGAAATAAAAAGAGCATGGTTGAGAGAGCAGAAGAGGGTGTTTTGAAGTGGTTTGGGCACATGGAGAGGATGAGTGAGGAAAGATTGACCAAGAGGATATATGTGTCGGAGGTGGAGGGAACAAGGAGAAGAGGGAGACCAAATTGGAGGTGGAAAGATGGAGTGAAAAAGATTTTGTGTGATCAGGGCCTGAACATGCAGGAGGGTGAAAGGAGGGCAAGGAATAGAGTGAATTGGAGCGATGTGGTATACCGGGGTTGACGTGCTGTCAGTGGATTGAAGCAGGGCATGTGAAGCGTCTGGGGTAAACCATGGAAAGCTGTGTAGGTATGTATATTTGCGTGTGTGGACGTATGTATATACATGTGTATGGGGGGGGGTTGGGCCATTTCTTTCGTCTGTTTCCATGCGCTACCTCGCAAACGCGGGAGACAGCGACAAAGTATAATAAATATAAAAATAAATATATATATATATATATATATATCTCGCTTTTTAAACCTGGTTTAAAAAGCGAGATATACATAAGTACACTTATGTAAGTAGGAGAGATGGCCAGAGAGCGTTATTGGATTACGTGTTAATTGACAGGCGTGCGAAAGAGAGACTTTTGGATGTTAATGTGCTGAGAGGTGCAACTGGAGGGATGTCTGATCATTATCTTGTGGAGGCTAAGGTGAAGATTTGTATGGGTTTTCAGAAAAGAAGAGTGAATGTTGGGGTGAAGAAGGTGGTGAGAGTAAGTGAGCTTGGGAAGGAGACCTGTGTGAGGAAGTACCAGGAGAGACTGTGTACAGAATGGAAAAAGGTGAGAACAATGGAAGTAAGGGGAGTGGGGGAGGAATGGGATGTATTTAGGGAGTCAGTGATGGATTGCGCAAAAGATGCTTGTGGCATGAGAAGAGTGGGAGGTGGGTGGATTAGAAAGGGTAGTGAGTGGTGGGATGAAGAAGTAACAGTATTAGTGAAAGAGAAGAGAGAGGCATTTGGACGATTTTTGCAGGGAAAAAATGCAATTGAGTGGGAGATGTATAAAAGAAAGAGACAGGAGGTCAAGAGAAAGGTGCAAGAGGTGAAAAAAAGGGCAAATGAGAGTTGGGGTGAGAGAGTGTCATTAAATTTTAGGGAAAATAAAAAGATGTTCTGGAAGGAGGTAAATAAAATGCGTAAGACAAGGGAGCAAATCGGAACTTTGGTGAAGGGCGCAAATGGGGAGGTGATAACAAGTAGTGGTGATGTGAGAAGGAGATGGAGTGAGTATTTTGAAGGTTTGTTGAATGTGTCTGATGATAGAGTGGCAGATATAGGGTGTTTTGGTCGAGGTGGTGTGCAAAGTGAGAGGGTTAGGGAAAACGATTTGGTAAACAGAGAAGAGGTAGTGAAAGCTTTGCGGAAGATGAAAGCCGGCAAGGCAGCAAGTTTGGATGGTATTGTAGGAAGAGAGGAAAGTGATTGGTTCTATGTGAATGTAGGTTTGCGGCAGGGGTGTGTGAGGTCTCCACGGTTGTTTAATTTGTTTATAGATGGGATTGTTAGGGAGGTGAATGCAAGAGTTTTGGAAAGAGGGGCAAGTATGAAGTCTGTTGTAGATGAGAGAGCTTGGGAAGTGAGTCAGTTGTTGTTCGCTGATGATACAGCGCTGGTGGCTGATTCATGTGAGAAACTGCAGAAGCTGGTGACTGAGTTTGGTAAAGTGTGTGAAAGAAGAAAGTTAAGAGTATATGTGAATAAGAGCAAGGTTATTAGGTACAGTAGGGTTGAGGGTCAAGTCAATTGGGAGGTAAGTTTGAATGGAGAAAAACTGGAGGAAGTAAAGTGTTTTAGATATCTGGGAGTGGATCTGGCAGCGGATGGAACCATGGAAGCGGAAGTGAAACATAGGGTGGGGGAGGGGGCGAAAATCATGGTAGCCTTGAAGAATGTGTGGAAGTCGAGAACATTATCTTGGAAAGCAAAAATGGGTATGTTTGAAGGAATAGTGGTTCCAACAATGTTGTATGGTTGCGAGGCTTGGGCTATGGATAGAGTTGTGCGCAGGAGGGTGGATGTACTGGAAATGAGATGTTTGAGGACAATGTGTGGTGTGAGGTGGTTTGATCGAGTAAGTAATGTAAGGGTGAGAGAGATGTGTGGAAATAAAAAGAGCGTGGTTGAGAGAACAGAAGAGGGTGTTTTGAAATGGTTTGGGCACATGGAGAGAATGAGTGAGGAAAGATTGACCAAAAGGATATGTGTGTCGGAGGTGGAGGGAACGAGAAGTGGGAGACCAAATTGGAGGTGGAAAGATGGAGCGAAAAAGACTTTGAGTGATAGGGGCCTGAACATGCAGGAGGGTGAAAGGCGGGCAAGGAATAGAGTGAATTGGATCAATGTGGTATACCAGGGTTGACGTACTGTCAGTGGATTGAATCAGGGCATGTGAAGCGTCTGGGGTAAACCATGGAAAGTTCTGTGGGGCCTGGATGTGGAATGGGAGCTGTGGTTTCGGGTATTATTGCACGACAGCTAGAGACTGAGTGTGAACGAATGGGGCCTTTGTTGTCTTTTCCTAGCGCTACCTCGCACACATGAGGGGGGAGGGGGATGGTATTCCATGTGTGGCGAGGTGGCGATGGGAATGAATAAAGGCAGACAGTGTGAACTGTGTGCATGGGTATATATGTATGTGTCTGTGTGTGTTTGTATATGTGTACATTGAGATGTATAGGTATGTATATTTGCGTGTGTGGACGTGTATGTATATACATGTGTATGGGAGTGGGTTGGGCCATTTCTTTCGTCTGTTTCCTTGCGCTACCTCGCAAACGCGGGAGACAGCGACAAAGCAAAATAAAATAAATAAATAAATATATATATGTGGACGTGTATGTATATACATGTGTATATGGGTGGGTTAGGCCATTCTTTCGTCTGTTTCCTTGTGCTACCTCGCTAACGCGGGAAACAGCGACAAAGCAAAATAATATATATATATATATATATATATATATATATATATATATATATATATATATATATATATATATATTCTTATCCCTGGGGATAGGGGAGAAAGAATACTTTCCACGTATTCCCTGCGTGTCGTAGAAGGCGACTAAAAGGGGAGGGAGCGGGGGGCTGGAAATCCTCCCCTCTCATTATTTTTTTTTTTTTTTTAATTTTTCCAAAAGAAGGAACAGAGAAGGGGGCCAGGTGAGGATATTCCCTCAAAGGCCCAGTTCTCTGTTCTTAACGCTACCTCGCTAACGCGGGAAATGGCGAATAGTTTGAAAGATATATATATGTATATATATATATATATATATATATATATATGTATATGTATATATATATATATATGTATATATATGTGTATGTATATGTATATATATTTTCCAAAAGAAGGAACAGAGAAGGGGGCCAGGTGAGGATTTTCCCTCTAAGGCCCAGTCCTCTGTTCTTAACGCTACCTCGCAAACGTGGGAAATGGCGAATAGTATGAAAAAAAAAAAAAAAAAAATATATATATATATATTATTTTGCTTTGTCGCTGTTTCCCGCGTTAGCGAGGTAGCACAAGGAAACAGACGAAAGAATGGCCTAACCCACCCATATACACATGTATATACATACACGTCCACACATGCAAATATATATACCTATACATCTCAACGTATACATGTATATACAAACACAGACATATACATATATACACATGTACATAATTCATACTGTCTGCCTTTATTCATTCCCATCGCCACCCTGCCACACATGAAATAACAACTCTCTCCCCCCTCATGTGCATGAAGTAGCGCTTAGAAAAGACAACAAAGGCCCCATTCATTCAAACTCAGTCTCTAGCTGTCATGTAATAAAGCACCGAAACCACAGCTCCCTTTTCACATACAGGCCCCACACAACTTTCCATGGTTTACCCCACAGACTTCACATGCCCTGGTTCAATCCATTGACAGCACGTCGACCCCGGTATACCACATCATTCCAATTCACTCTAATCCTTGCACGCCTTGCACACTTCTGTATGTTCAGGCCCCGATCAATCAAAATCTTTTTCACTCCATCCTTCCACCTCCAAATTGGTCTTCCACTTCTCCTAGTTCCCTCTGACACATATATCCTCTTGGTCAATCTTTCCTCACTCATTCTCTCCATGTGACCAAACCATTTCAAAACACCCTCTTCTGCTCTCACAACCACACTCTTTTTATTGCCACACATCTCTCTTACCCTATTATAACTTATTCGATCAAACCACCTCACACCACATATTCTCCTCAAACATCTCATTTCCAGCACATCCACCCTCCTCCGCACAACTCTATCCATAGCCCACGTCTCGTAACAATATAACATTGTTGGAACCACTACTCCTTTAAACACAACCATTTTTGCTTTCCGAGACTTACACACATTCTTCAACGCTCCCAGAATTTTCACCCCCTCCCCCACCCTATGATTCACTTCTGCTTCCATGGTTCCATGCGCTGCCAAATCCACTCCAAGATATGTAAAACACTTCACTTCCTCCAGTTTTTCTCCATTCAAACTTACCTCCCAATTGACTTGTCCCTCAACCCTACTGTACCTAATAACCTTGCTCTTATTCACATTTACTCTCAGCTTTCTTCTTTCACACACTTTACCAAAATCAGTTACCAGTTCCTGCAGTTTCTCACATGAATCAGCCACTAGCGCTGTATCATCACCGAACAACAACTGACTCACTTCCCAAGCTCTCTCATCCACAACAGACTGCATACTTACCCCTCTTTCCAAAACTCTTGCATTCACCTCCTTAACAACCCCATCCATAAGCAAATTAAATCACCATGGAGACATCACACCCCCTGCCACAAGCCTACATTCAAACCTACATAATATATAAATTATTCATTATATTTATTTTGCTTTGTCGCTGTCTCCCGCGTTAGCAAGGTAGCGCAAGGAAACAGACGAAAGAATGGCCCAACCCGCCCACATACACATGTATACACATACATCTCAACACACGCACATATACATACCTATACATCTCAATGTACACACACAGACATATACACATATACACATGTACATAATTCATACTGTCTGCCTTTATTTGTTCCCATCGCCACCTCGCCACACATGGAATGACATCCCCCTCCCCCCTCATGTATGTGAGGAAGCACTAGGGAAAGACACCAAAGGCCCCATTTGTTCACACTCAGTCTCTAGCTGTCATGTAATAATGCACCAAAACCACAGCTCCCTTTCCACATCCAGGCAACACAAAACTTTCCATGGTTTACCCGAGACGCTTCACATGCCCTGGTTCAATCCACTGACAGCACGTCGACCCCGGTATACCACATCATTCCAATTCACTCTATTCCTTGCACGCCTTTCACCCTCCTGCATGTTCAGGCCCCGATCACTCAAAATCTTTTTCACTCCATCTTTCCACCTCCAATTTGGTCTCCCACTTCTCCTCGTTCCCTCCACCTCTGACACATATATCCTCTTGGTCAATCTTTCCTCACTCATTCTCTCAATGTAACCAAACCATTTCAAAACACCCTCTTCTGCTCTCGTAACCACACTCTTTTTATTTCCACACATCTCTCTTAGCCTTACATTACTTATTCGATCAAACCACCTCACACCACATATTGTCCTCAAACATCTCATTTCCAGCACATCCACCCTCCTGTGCACAACTCTATCCATAGCCCACGCCTCGCAACCATACAACATTGTTGGAACCACTATTCCTTCAAACATACCCATTTTTGCTTTCCGAGATAATGTTCTCGACTTCCAAACATTCTTCAAGGCTCCCAGAAATTTCGCCCCCTCACCCACCCTATGATTCACTTCCTCTTCCATGGTTCCATCCGCTGCCAGATCCACTCCCAGATATCTAAAACACTTTACTTCCTCCAGTTTTTCTCCATTCAAACTTACCTCCCAATTGACTTGACCCTCAACCCTACTGTACCTAATAACCTTGCTCTTATTCACATTTACTCTTAACTTTCTTCTTTCACACACTTAACAAACTCAGTCACCAGCTTCTGCACTTTCTTACATGAATCAGCCACCAGCGCTGTATCATCAGCAAACAACAACTGACTCACTTCCCAAGCTCTCTCATCCACAACAGACTGCATACTTGCCCCTCTTTCCAAAACTCTTGCATTCACCTCCCTAACAACCCCATCCATAAACAAATTAAACAACCATGCAGACATCACACACCCCTGCCGCAAACCTACATTCACTGAGAACCAATCACTTTCCTCTCTTCCTACACGGACACATGCCTTACATCCTCGATAAAAACTTTTCACTGCTTCTAACAACGTGCCTCCCACACCATATATTCTTAAAACCTTCCACAGAGCATCTCTATCAACTCTATCATATGCCTTCTCCAGATCCACAAATGCTACATACAAATCCATTTGTTTTTCTAAGTATTTCTCACATACATTCTTCAAAGCAAACACCTGATCCACACATCCTCTACCACTTCTGAAACCACACTGCTCTTCCCCAATCTGATGCTCTGTACATACCTTCACCCTCTCAATCAATACCCTCCAATATAATTTACCAGGAATACTCAACAAACTTATACCTCTGTAATTTGAGCACTCACCATGAATCACACATACATTAAATAACCTTACCAACCAGTCAACAATGCAGTCACCCCCTTTTTTAATAAACTCCACTGCAATACCAGACAAACCTACTGCCTTCCTGGCTTTCATCTTCCGTAAAGCTTTTACTACCTCTTCTCTATTTACCAAATCATTTTCCCTAACCCTCTCACTTTGCACACCACCTCGACCAAAACACCCTGTATCTGCCACTCTATCATCAAACACATTCAACAAACCTTCAAAATACTCCATCTCCTTCTCACATTACCACTACTTGTTATCACCTCCCCATTAGCCCCCTTCACTGAAGTTCCCATTTGCTCCCTTGTCTTACGCACTTTATTTACCTCCTTCCAAAACATCTTTTTATTCTCCCTGAAATTTTATGATACTCTCTCACCCCAACTCTCATTTGCCCTCTTTTTCACCTCTTGCACCTTTCTCTTGACCTCCTGCCTCTTTCTTTTATACCTCTCCCACTTATTTCCATTTTTTCCCTGCAAAAATCATCCAAATGCCTCTCTCTTCTCTTTCACTAATAATCTTACTTCATCCCACCACTCACTACCCTTTCTAATCAACCCACCTCCCACACTTCTCATGCCACAAGCATCTTTTGTGCAAGCCATCATTGATTCCCTAAATACATCCCATTCCTCCCCCACTCCCCTTACCTCCTTTGTTCTCACCTTTTTCCATTCTGAACTCAGTCTCTCCTGGTGCTTCTTCACACAAGTCTCCTTCCCAAGCTCACTTACTCTCACCACTCTCTTCACCCCAACATTCTCTCTTCTTTTATGAAAACCCCCACAAATCTTCACCTTAGCCTCCACAAGATAATGATCAGACATCCCTCCAGTTGCACCTCTCAGCACATTAACATCCAAAAGTCCCTCTTTCGTGCGTCTATCAATTAACACGTAATCCAATAATGCTCTCTGGCCATCTCTCCTACTTACATACGTATACTTACGTATATCTCGCTTTTTAAACCAGGTATTCCCAATCACCAGTCCTTTTTCAGCACATAAATCTACAAGCTCTTCACCATTTCCATTTACAACACTGAAAACTCCATGTATACCAGTTATTCCCTCAACTGCCACATTACTCACCTTTGCATTCAAATCACCCATCACTATAACCCGGTCTTGTGCATCAAAACCACTAACACACTCATTCAGCTGCTCCTAAAACACTTGCCTCTCATGATCTTTCTTCTCATGCCCAGGTGCATATGCACCAATAATCACCCATCTCTCTCCATCAACTTTCAGTTTTACCCATATCAATCTAGAATTTACTTTCTTACACTCTATCACATACTCCCACAACTCCTGATTTAGGAGTAGTGCTACTCCTTCCCTTGCTCTTGTCCTCTCACTAACCCCTGACTTTACTCACAAGACATTCCCAAACCATTCTTCCCCTTTACCCTTGAGCTTCGTTTCACTCAGAGCCAAAACATCCAGGTTCCTTTCCTCAAACATACTACCTATCTCTCCTTTTTTCTTATCTTGGTTACATCCACACACATTTAGACACCCCAATCTGAGCCTTTGAGGAGGATGAACACTCCTCGCGTGACTCCTTCTTCTGTTTCACCTTTTAGAAAGTTAAAATAAATATACTATATTCATTTATTTATTTTGCTTTGTCGCTGTCACCCGCGTTTGCGAGGTAGCGCAAGGAAACACGAAAGAAATGGCCCAACCCACCCCCATACACATGTATATACATACAACCCACCCCCATACACATGTACCCGCGTTTGCGAGGTAGCGCAAGGAAACACGAAAGAAATGGCCCAACCCACCCCCATACACATGTATATACATACACATCCACACGCAAATATGCATACCCATACATCTCAATGTACACATATATATACACACACAGACACATACATATATACACATGCACACAATCCACACTGTCTGCCTTTATTCATTCCCATCGCCACCTCGCCACACAGGGAATAACATCCCCCTCCCCCCTCATGTGTGCGAGGTAGCGCTAGGAAAAGACAACAAAGGCCACATTAGTTCACATTCAGTCTCTAGCTGTCATGCAATAATGCCCAAAACCACAGCTCCCTTTCCACATCCAGGCCCCACACAACTTTCCATGGTTTACCCCAGACGCTTCACATGCCCTGATTCAATCCATTGACAGCACGTCGACCCCTGTATACCACATCGATCCAATTCACTCTATTCCTTGCCCGCCTTTCACCCTCCTGCATGTTCAGGCCCTGATCACTCAAAATCTTTTTTCACTCCATCCTTCCACCTCCAATTTGGTCTCCCACTTCTGCTTAGTTCCCTCCACCTCTGACACATATAGCCTCTTGGTCAATCTTTCCTCACTCATTCTCTCCATGTGACCAAACCATTTCAATACACCCTCTTCTGCTCTCTCAACCACACTCTTTTTATTACCACACATCTCTATTACCCTTTCATTACTTACTCAATCAAACCACCTCACACCACATATTGTCCTCAAACATCTCATTTCCAACACATCCACCCACCTCCGCACAACGCTATCTACCGTCCATGCCTCACAACCATATAACATTGTTGGAACCACTATTCCTTCAAACATACCCATTTTTGCTTTCCGAGATAAAGTTCTTGCCTTCCACACATTCTTCAACACTCCCAGAACCTTCACCTCCTCCCCCACCCTGTGATTCACTTCTGCTTCCATGGATCAATCTGCTGCCAAATCCACTCCCACATATCTAAAACACTTCACTTCATCCAATTTTTCTCCATTCAAACTTACCTCCCAATTAACTTGTCCCTCAACCCTACTGAACCTAATAACCTTGCTCTTATTCACATTTACTCTTAGCTTTCTTCTTTCACAGACTTTCTTCTTTCACACACCAAACTCAGTCACCAACTTTTACAAATTCTCACCCGAATCAGCCACAAGTGCTGTATCATCAGCGAACAACAACTGACACTTCCCAAGACCTTTCATCCACAAGAGACTTCATACTTGCCCCTCTCATCAAAATTCTTCCATTCACCTCCCTAACAACCCCATCCATAAACAAATCAAACAACCATGGATGGCAGTGGGGGGCTAGAAACCCTCCCCTCCTTGTATTTTAACTTTCTATAAGGGGAAACAAAAGAAGGAGCCATGCGGGGAGTGCTCATCCTCCACGAAGGCTCAGATTGGGCTGTCTAAATGTGTGCAGATGTAACCAAGATGAGAAAACCTGGATGTTTTGGCACTGAGTGAAACGAAACTCAAGGGTTAAGAGGATGAGTGGTTTGGGAATGTTTTGGGAGTAAAGTCAGGGGTTGGTGAGAGGACAAGAGCAAGGGAGGGAGTAGCACTACTCCTGAAACAGGAGTTGTGAGAGTATATGATACAGAAGAAAGATCATGAAAGGCAAGTGTTTTGGGAGCAGCTGGGTGAGTATGTTAGCAGTTTTGATGCACGAGACCGGGTTATAGTGATGGGTGATTTGAACGCAAAGGTGAGTAATGTGGCAGTTGAGGGAATAATTGGCGGACATGGGGTGTTCAATGTTGTAAATGGAAATGGTGAAGAGCTTGTAGATTTATGTGCAGAAAAAGAACTGGTGATTGGGAATACCTGGTTTGAAAAGAGAGATATACATAAGCATACGTATGTAAGTACGAGAGATGGCCAGAGGACGTTATTGGATTACGTGTTAATTGATAGGTGCATAAAAGAGAGACTTTTGGATGTTAACGTGCTGAAAGGTGCAAATGGATGGATGTCAGATCATTATCTTATAGAGGCAAAGGTGAAGATTTGTAGGGGTTTTTAGAAAAGAAGAGAGAATGTTGGAGTGAAGAGAGTGGTGAGGGTAAGTGAGCTTGGGAAGGAGACTTGTGTGAGGAAGTACCAGGAGAGACTGAGTACAGAATGGAAAAGGTGAGAGCAAAGGACGTAAGTGGAATGGGGGAGGAATGGGATGTATTTAGGGAAGCAGTGATGGCTTGCACAAAAGATGCTTGTGGCATGAGAAGCGTGAGAGGTGGGTAGATTAGACAGGGTAGTGAGTGGTGGGAAGAAGTAAGATTATTATTGAAAGAGAAGAGAGAGGCATTTAGATGATATTTACAGGGAAATAGTGCAAATGACTGTGATGTATATAAAAGAAACAGGCAGGAGGTCAAGAGAAAGGTGCAAGAGATGAAAAAGAGGGGAAATGAGAGTTGGGGTGAGAGAGTATCATTAGATTTTAGGGAGAATAAAAAGATGTTTTGGAAAGAGGTAAATAAAGTGCATAAGACAAAAGAACAAATGGGAACATCAACGAAGAGGACAAATGGGGAGGTAATAACAAGTAGTGGTGATGTAAGAAGGAGATACAGTGAGTATTTTGAAAGCTTTGAATGTGCTAGATGACAGAGTGGCAGATATAGGGTGTCTTGGTCGAGGTGGTGTGCGAAGTGAGAGGATTAGGGAGAATGATTCGGTAAACAGAGAAGAAGTAGTGAAAACTTTGCGGAAGATGAAAGCCAGCGAAGGGGCAGGTTTGGATGGTATTGCAATGGAATTTATAAAAAAAAGGGGTGACTGTGTTGTTAATTGGTTGCTAAGGATATTTAATGTATGTATGGCTCATGGTGAAGTGCCTGAGGATTGGCAGAATGCATGCATAGTGCCATTGTACAAAGGCAAAGGGATAAAGGTGAGTGTTCAAATTACGGAGTTATAAGTTTGATGAGTATTCCTGGAAACTTTTATGGGAGTGTATTGATTGAGAGGGTGAAGGCATGTACAGAGCATCAGATTGGGGAAGAGCAGTGTGGTTTCAGAAGTGACAGAGGACGTGTGGATCAGGTGTTTGCTTTGAAGAATGTATGTGAGAAACACTTAGAAAAACAAATGGATTTGTATGTAGCATTTATGGATCTGGAGAAGGCATATGATAAGAGTTGATACAGATGCTCTGTGGAAGCTATCAAGAATATATGGTTTGGGAGGCAAGTTGCTAGAAGCAGTGAAAATTTTTTTATCAAGGATGTAAGGCATGTGTACGAGTAGGAAGAGAGGAAAGTGATTGGTTCTCAGTGAATGTCAGTTTGCGGCAGGGGTGTGTGGTCACCATTATTGGTTAATTTTTTTATAGATAGGGTTGTTAGGGAGGTGAATGCAAGAGTTTTGGAGAGAGGGGTAAGTATGCAGTCTGTTGTGGATGAGAAGGCTTGGGAAGTGAGTCAGCAGTTGTTCGCTGATGATACAGCGCTGGTGGCTGATTCGGGTGAGAAACTGCAGAAGTTGTTGACTGAGTTTGTTGAAGTGTGCGAAAGAAGAAAGCTCAGAGTAAATGTGAATAAGAGCAAGGTTATTAGGTACAGTAGGGTTGAGGGACACATCAATTAGGAGGTAAGTCTGAATGGAGAAAAACTGAAGGAAGTGTTTCAGATATCTGGTAGTGGATTTGGCAGCGGAAGGAACCATGGAAGCAGAAGTGAGTCACAGGGTGGGGGAGGGGGGCAAAAGTTCTGGGAGCACTGAAAAATGTGTGGTAGGCGAGAACATTATCTCAAAAAGCAGAAATGGGTATGTTTGAGGGAACAGTGGTTCCAACAATGTTATATGTTATAGGGTTGTGCGAAGGAGGGTGGATGAGTTGGAAATGAGATGTTTGAGGACATTATGTGGTGTAAGGTGGTTTGATTAAGTAATGAAAGGGTATAAGAAATGTGTGGTAATAAAAAGAGTGCTGTTGAGAGAGCAGAAGAGGGTGCATTGAAATGGTTTGGTCAGATGGAGATAATGAGTGAGGAAACACTGACAAAGAGGATACATGTGTCACAGGTGGAGGGAACAAGAAGTGGGAGACCAAATTGGAAGTGAAAGGATGGAGCGAAAAAGATTTTGAGCGATCAGAGCCTGAACATGCAGGAGGGTGAAAGGCGTGCAAGGAATAGAGTTAACTGGGATAATGTGGTATGCCAGGGTCACCGTGCTGTCACTGGATTCAACCAGGGTATGTGAAGCATCTGGGCAAACCATGGAAAGTTTTGTGGGGGCCTGGATGCGGAAAGGAAGCTGTGGTTTTGGTGCATTATACATGAGAGCTAGAGACTGAATGTGAATGAATGTGGCCTTTGTTGTCATTTCCTAGTGCTACCCTGGATGGGGGGATGTCATTTCATGTTTGGCGGGGTGGCGACAGGAATGAATCAAGGCAGCAAGTATGAATCACGTATATATGTATATATATATATGTCTGTGTATGTATATATATGTGTATGTTGAAATGCATAGGTATGTGTATATGTGTGTGTGTGTGGACATATATGTATATTAAGTGCATGTGGGTTAGTTGGGCCATTCCTTCATCTGTTTCCTTGTGCTAACGCGAGAGACAGCGACAAAGTATTAAACAGTATTAAACAGAGAAGAGGTAGTAAAAGCTTTGCGGAAGATGAAAGCCGGCAAGGCAGCAGGTTTGGATGGTATTGCAGTGGAATTTATTAAAAAAGGGGGTGACTGTATTGTTGACTGGTTGGTAAGGTTATTTAATGTATGTATGACTCATGGTGAGGTGCCTGAGGATTGGCGGAATGCTTGCATAGTGCCATTGTACAAAGGCAAAGGGGATAAGAGTGAGTGCTCAAATTACAGAGGTATAAGTTTGTTGAGTATTCCTGGTAAATTATATGGGAGGGTATTGATTGAGAGGGTGAAGGCATGTACAGAGCATCAGATTGGGGAAGAGCAGTGTGGTTTCAGAAGTGGTAGAGGATGTGTGGATCAGGTGTTTGCTTTGAAGAATGTATGTGAGAAATACTTAGAAAAGCAAATGGATTTGTATGTAGCATTTATGGATCTGGAGAAGGCATATGATAGAGTTGATAGAGATGCTCTGTGGAAGGTATTAAGAATATATGGTGTGGGAGGCAAGTTGTTAGAAGCAGTGAAAAGTTTTTATCGAGGATGTAAGGCATGTGTACGTGTAGGAAGAGAGGAAAGTGATTGGTTCTCAGTGAATGTAGGTTTGCGGCAGGGGTGTGTGATGTCTCCATGGTTGTTTAATTTGTTTATGGATGGGGTTGTTAGGGAGGTAAATGCAAGAGTTTTGGAAAGAGGGGCAAGTATGAAGTCTGTTGGGGATGAGAGAGCTTGGGAAGTGAGTCAGTTGTTGTTCGCTGATGATACAGCGCTGGTGGCGGATTCATGTGAGAAACTGCAGAAGCTGGTGATGGAGTTTGGAAAAGTGTGTGGAAGAAGAAAGTTAAGAGTAAATGTCAATAAGAGCAAGGTTATTAGGTACAGTAGGGTTGAGGGTCAAGTCAATTGGGAGGTGAGTTTGAATGGTGAGAGGCTGGAGGAAGTGAAGTGTTTTAGATATCTGGGAGTGGATCTGTCAGCGGATGGAACCATGGAAGCGGAAGTGGATCATAGGGTGGGGGAGGGGGCGAAAATTTTGGGAGCCTTGAAAAATGTGTGGAAGTCGAGAACATTATCCCGGAAAGCAAAAATGGGTATGTTTGAAGGAATAGTAGTTCCAACAATGTTGTATGGTTGCGAGGCGTGGGCTATGGATAGAGTTGTGCGCAGGAGGATGGATGTGCTGGAAATGAGATGTTTGAGGACAATGTGTGGTGTGGGGTGGTTTGATCGAGTAAGTAACGTAAGGGTAAGAGAGATGTGTGGAAATAAAAAGAGCGTGGTTGAGAGAGCAGAAGAGGGTGTTTTGAAATGGTTTGGGCACATGGAGAGAATGAGTGAGGAAAGATTGACCAAGAGGATATATGTGTCGGAGGTGGAGGGAACGAGGAGAAGAGGGAGACCAAATTGGAGGTGGAAAGATGGAGTGAAAAGGATTTTGTGTGATCGGGGCCTGAACATGCAGGAGGGTGAAAGGAGGGCAAGGAATAGAGTGAATTGGAGCGATGTGGTATACAGGGGTTGACGTGCTGTCAGTGGATTGAATCAGGGCATGTGAAGCGTCTGGGGTAAACCATGGAAAGCTGTGTAGGTATGTATATTTGCGTGTGTGGACGTGTGTATGTACATGCGTATGGGGGGGGTTGGGCCATTTCTTTCGTCTGTTTCCTTGCGCTACCTCGCAAACGCGGGAGACAGCGACAAAGTATAAAAAAAAAAAAAAAATATATATATATATATATATATATATATATATATATATATATATATATATATATATATATATATATATCTGGGGATAGGGGAGAAAGAATACTTCCCACGTATTCCCTGCGTGTCGTAGAAGGCGACTAAAAGGGGAGGGAGCGGGTGGCTGGAAATCCTCCCCTCTCGTTTTTTTTTTTTTTTAATTTTCCAAAAGAAGGAACAGAGAAGGGGGCCAGGTGAGGATATTCCCTCTAAGGCCCAGTCCTCTGTTCTTAACGCTACCTCGCTAATGCGGGAAATGGCGAATAGTATGAAAGAAAAAAAAAATATATATATGTATAATGCACCAAAACCACAGCTCCCTTTCCACATCCAGGCCCCACAGAACTTTCCATGGTTTACCCCAAACACTTCACATGCCCTGGTTCAATCCATTGACAGCACGTCGATCCCAGTATACCACATCGTTCCAATTCATTCTATTCCTTGCACACCTTTCACCCTCATGCATGTTCAGGCCCCGATCACTCAAAATCTTTTTCACTCCATCTTTCCACCTCCAATTAGGTCTCCCGCTTCTCCTTGTTCCCTCCACCTCTAACATATATATCCACTTGGTCAATCTTTCTGCACTCATTCTCTCCATGTGACCAAACCATTACAAAACACCCTCTTCTGCTCTCTCAACCACACTCTTTTTATTACCAGACATCTCTCTTACCCTATTATTACTTACTCGATCAAACCATCTCACACCACATATTGTCCTCAAACATCTCATTTTCAGCAAATCCACCCTCCTCCGCACAACTCTATCCATAGCCTACGCCTCACAACCATATAACATTGTTCCTTCAAACATACCCATTTTTGCTTTCCGAGATAATGTTCTCGACTTCCACGCATTCTTCAATGCTCCCAGAACTTTCGCCCCCTCCCCCACCCTATGATTCACTTCTGCTTCCATGATTCAATCCCCTGCCAAATCCACTCCCAGATATCTAAAACACTTCACTTCCTCCAGTTTTTCTCCATTCAAACTTACCTCCCAATTGACTTGTCCCTCAACCCTAATGTACCTAATAACCTTCCTCTTATTCATATTTACTCTCAGCTTTCTTCTTTCACACACTTTACCAAACACAGTTAACAGCTTCTACAGTTTCTCACATGAATCAGCCACCAGCACTGTATCATCAGTGAACAACAACTGACTCACTCCCCAAGCTCTTTCATCCACAACAGACTGCATACTTGCCCCTCTTTCCAAGACTCTTGCATTCACCTCCCTAACAACCCCATCCATAAACAAATCAAACAACCAGGGAGACATCACACATCCCTGCTGCAAACGTACATTCACTGAGAACCAATCACTTTCCTCTCTTCCTACACATGCACATGCCTTACATCCTCGATAAAAACTTTTCACTGCTTCTAACAACTTGCCTCCCACACCATATATTCTTGATACCTTCCACAGAGCATCTCTATCAACTCTTATCATATGCCTTCTCCAGATCCATAAATGCTACATACAAATCCATTTGCTTTTCTAAGTATTTCTTACAAATATTCTTCAAAGCAAACACCTGATCCACACATCCTCTACCACTTCTGAAACCATACTGCTCTTCCCCAATCTGATGTTCTGTACATGCCTTCACCCTCTCAATCAATACCCTTCCATATAATTTACGAGGAATACTCAACAAACTTATACCTCTGTAATTTGAGCACTCACTTTTATCCCCTCTGCCTTGGTATAATGGCACTATGCAAGCATTCCGCCAATCCTCAGGCACCTCACCATGAGTCATACATACATTAGATATCCATACCAACCAGTCAACAATACAGTCACTCCCTTTTTTAATAAATTCCACCGCAATACCATCCAAACTTGCTGCCTTGCTGGCTTTCATCTTCTGCAAAGCTTTTACCACCTCTTCTCTGTTTATCAAATCATTTTCCATAACCCTCTCACTTTGCACATCATCTCGACCAAAACACCCTATATCTGCCACTCTATCATCAAACACATTCAACAAACCTTCAAAATACTCACTCCATCTCCTTCTCACATCACCACTACTTGTTATCACCTCCCCATCAGCCCCCTTCACCAAAGTTCCCATTTGTTACCTTGTCCTACGCACTTTATTTACCTCCTTCCAAAACATCTTTTTATTCTCCCTAAAATCTAATGATACTCTCTCACCTCAACTCTCATTTGCCCTCTTTTTCACCTCTTGACCTCCTACCTCTTTCTTTTGTACATCTCCCACTCATTTGCATTATTTCCCTGCAAAAATCATCCAAATGCCTCTCTCTTCTCTTTCACTAATACTCTTACTTCTTCATCCCACCACTCACTACCCTTTCTAATCTGCCCACCTCCCATGCTTCTCATGCCACAAGCATCTTTTGCGCAAGCTATCACTGCTTCCCTAAATACAGTCCATTCCTCCCCTACTCCCCTTACGTCCTTTGTTCTCACCTTTTTCCCTTCTGTGCTCAGTCTCTCCTGGTACTTCTTCACACAAATCTCTTTCCCAAGCTCACTTACTCTCACCACACTTTTCACCCCAACATTCTCTCTTCTTTTCTGAAAACCTCTACAAATCTTCAGTTTCGCCCATACAAGATAATGATCAGGCATCCCTCCAGCTGTACCTCTCAGCACATTAACATCCAAAAGTCTCTCTTTCATGCACCTATCAATTAACACGTAATCCAATAACGCTCTCTGGCCATCTCTCCTAGATACATACGTATACTTATGTATATCTCTTTTTAAACCAGGCATTCCCAATCACCTGTCCTTTTTCAGCACATAAATCTACAAGCTCTTCATAATTTCCATTTACAACACTGAACACCCCATGTGCACCAATTATACCCTCAACTGCCACGTTACTCACCTTTACATTCAAATCACCCATCACTATAACCTGGTCTCGTGCATCAAAGCTCCTAACACACTCACTCTCCTGCTCCCAAAACATTTGCCTCTCATGATCTTTCTTCAATTGAACAGGTGCATAGGCACCAATAATCACCCATCTCTCTCCATCAACTTTTAGTTTTACCCATATCAATCTAGAGTTTACTTTCTTACACTCTATCACATACTACCAACACTCCTGCTTCAGGAGTAGTGCTACTCCTTTCTTTGCTCTTGTCCTCTCACCAACCCCTGACTTTACTCCCAAGACATTCCCAAATAACTATTCCCATTTACCCTTGAGCTTCGTTTCACTCAGAGCCAAAACATTCAGGTTCCTTTCCTTAAACATACTACCTATCTCTCCTTTTTTCTCATCTTGGTTACGTCCACACACATTTAGACAGCCCAATCTGAGCCTTCAAGAGGATGAGCACTGCCCGCATGACTCCTTCTTCTGTTTCCCCTTTTAGAAAGAAAATACAAGGAGTGGTGAGAGTAAGTAAGCTTGGAAAGGAGACTTCTGAGAGGAAGCACCAGGAAAGATTGACTGCAGAATGGAAAAAGGATACAGAAAATGATGTAATGGGAGTGGGGGAGAAATGAGATGTATTTAGGGAAGCAGTGATGGCTTGGCAAATGATGCCTGTGGCATGAGAAAGGTGGGAGGTGAGAAGATTAGAAAGGGTAGTGAGTGGTGGGATGAAAAAGTAAGATTGTTAGTGAAAGAGAAGAGAAAGGCATTTGGATAATTTTTGCAGGAAAATCATGCAAATGACTGGGAGATGTATAAAAAAAAGAGGCAAGAGGTCAAGAGAAAGGTGCAAGAGGTGAAAAAGAGGGCAAATGAGAGTTGGGGTGAGAGAGTATCATTAAATTTTAGTGAGAATAAAAAGATGTTTTGGAAGGAGGTAAATAAATTGCGTAAGACAAGACAACAAATGGGAACATCGGTGAAGGGAGCAAATGAGTAGGAAATAACAAGTAGTGGTGAAGTGAGAGGGAGATGGAGTGATTATTTTGAAGGTTTGTTGAATGTGTTTGATGATAAGAGTGGCAGATATAGGGTGTTTTGGTCGAGGTGGTGTGTTAAGTGAGAGGGTTAGGGAGAAGGATTTGGTAAGCAGAGAAGAGGTATTGAAAGCTTTTAGGAAGATGAAAGCCGGTAAGGTGGCAGGTTTGGATAGTATTGCTGTGGAATTTATTAAGAAAGGGGGTGACTGTGTTGTTGACTGGTTGGTGAGGATATTCAATGCATGTATGGTTCATGGTGAAGTGCCTGTGGCTTGGCGGAAAGCATGCACAGTGCCATTGTACAAAGGCAAAGGGGAGAAAGTTGAGCGTTCAAGTTACAGAGATATAAGTTTGTTAAGTATTCGTGGAAATCATATGGGAGGGTATTGATTGAGAGGATGAAGGCATGTACAGAGCATCAGACTGGGGAAGAGCAGTGTGGTTTCAGAAGTGGTAGAGGATGTGTGGATCAGGTGTTTCCTCTGAAGAATGTATGTGAAAAATACTTAGAAAAACAGAAGTATGTAGCATTTATGAATCTGGAGAAGGCATACGATAAAGTTGACAGAGATGCTCTGTGGAAGGCATTAAGAGTTTATGGTGTATGAGGTAAGTTGCTAGAAGCAGTGAAAAGTTTTTATCAAGGATGTAAGGCATGTGTACGAATAGGAAGAGAGGAAAGTGATTGATTTCCAGTGAATGTCGGTTTGCAGCAAGGGTGTGTGATGTCTCCATGGTTGGTTGATTTGTTTATGGATGGGGTTGTTAGGGAGGTGAATGTTAGAGTTTTGGAGAGAGGGGCAAGTATGCAGTCTGTTGTGGATGAGAGGGCTTGGGAAGTGAGTCAGTTGTTGTTTGCTGATGATACAGCACTGGTGGCTGATTCAGGGTGAAAAGCTGCAGAAAGTGGTGACTGAGTTTGGTAAAGTGTGTGAAAGAAGAAAGCTGAGAGTAAATGTTAATAAGAGCAAGGTTATTAGATTCAGAAGGATTGAGGGACAAGTCAACTGGGAGGTAAGTTTGAATGGAGAAAACTGGAGGAAGTGAATTGTTTTAAATATCTGGGAGTGGATATGGCAGCGGATGGAACCATGGAAGCCTAAGTAAGGCACAGGGTGGGGGAGGGGGCAAAGGTTCTGGGAGCGTTGAAGAATGTGTGGAAGGCGGGAACATTATCTCGGAGAGCAAAAAAGGGTATGTTTGAAAGAATAGTGGTTCCAACAATGTTTTATGGTTGTGAGGCATGGGCTATAGATAGGGTTGTGCAGAGTATGGTGGATGTGCTGAAAATGAGATGTTTGAGGACAATATGTGGTGTGAGGTGGTTTGATCAAATAAGTAATGAAAGGGTAAGAGAAATGTGAGGTAATAAAAAGAGTTTAGCTAAGAGAGCAGAATAGGATGTATTGAAATGGTTTGGTCTCATTGAGAGAATGAGTGAGGAAAGATTGACAAGAGGATATATGTGTCAGAGATGAAGGGAACGAGGAGAAGTAGGAGACAAAATTGGAAGTGGAAGGATGGAATGAAAAAGATTTTAAGCGATCGGGGCCTAAACATACACAAAGGTGAAAGGTGTGCAAGCAAAAGAGTGAACTGGGGACATGATAAATAGTAATGATGAAGTGAGAGGGAGATGGAGCGAGTATTTTGAAGATTTGTTGAATATGTTTGATGACAGAGTGGCAAATAGAAGGTGTTTTGGTTGGGGTTGTGTGCGAAGTGAGAGGGTCAGGGAGAATGGTTTGGCAAGCAGAGAAGTAGTGAAAGCTTTACGGAAAATGAAAGATGGCAAGGCAGCAGGTTTGGATGGTTTTGCAGTGGAATTTATTACTAAAGGGGTGACTGTATTGTTGACTTGTTGGTAAGAATATTCATTTTATGTATGGATCATTGTGACGTGCCTGAGGATTGCCAGAATGCATGCATAGTGCCACTGTACAAAGGTAAAGGAGATAAAGGTGAGTGTTCAAATTGCATAGGCATAAGTTTGTTGAGTATTCCAGGGAAGTTATATGGAAGGGTAGTGACTGAGAGGGTAAAGGCACATACAGAGCACCAGATTGGGGAAGAGCAGTGTGGTTTCAGAAGTGGTAGACGATGTGTGGATCAGGTGTTTGCTTTGAAGAATGTTTGTGAGAAATACTTAGAAAAACAGATGGATCTGTATGTAGCATTTATAGATCTGGAGAAGACATATAACTGGGTTGATAGAAATGCTTTGTGGAAGGTTTTAAGAGTATATGGTGTGGGAGGTAAGTTGCTAGAAGCAGTGAAAAGTCTTAAACTAAGAATGTAAGGCATGTGTACGAGTAGGAAGAGAGGAAAGTGACTGATTCCCAGTGAATATTAGTTTGCAGAAGGAATGCGTGATGTCTCCATGGTTGTTTGATTTGTTTATGGATGGAGTTGTTAGGGAGGTGAATGCAAGAGTTTTGGAGAGAGGGTTAAGTATGCAGTCTGTTGTGGATAAGAAGGCTTGGCAAGTGAGTCAGTCGTTGTTCGTTGATGATACAGTGCTGGTGGCTGATTTGGGTAAGAAACCGCAGAAGTTGGTGACTGAGTTTGGTAAAGTGTGTGAAACAAGAAAGTCGAGAGTAAATGTGAATAAGAGGAAGGTTATCAGGTTCAGTAGGGTTGAGGGACAAGTTAACAGGGAGGTAAGTTTGAATGGAGAAAAACTACAGGAAGTGATGTTTTTGATATCAGGGGGTGGCTTGGCAGCGGGTGGAACCATGGAAGAGGAAGTGAGTCACAGGGTAGGGGAGGGATCGAAGGTTCTGGGAGTGTTGAAGAATCTGTGGAAGGCGAGAACATTATCTCAGAGAGCAAAGATGGCCATGTTTGAAGGAATAGTTGTTCTAACAATACTATATGGTTGTGAGGCATGGGCTATATATAGGGACGTGCAGAGGAGGGTGAATGTGTTGGGAATGAAATGTTTGAGGACAATATGTGGTGTGAAGTGGTTTGATCAAGTAAGTAATGAAAGGGTAAGAGATATGTGCAGTATTAAAAAGAGTGTGGTAGAGAGAACAGAAGAGGGTGTGTTGAAATGGTTTGGTCACATGGAGAGAATGAGTAACGAAAGATTGACAAAGAGGATACATGTGTCAGAGGTGGAGGGAAGAAGGACAAGTGGGAGACCACATTGGAGGTGGAAGGATGGAGTGAAAAAGATTTTGAGCGATCTGGGCCTGAACATACAGGAGGGTGAAAGGCATGCAAGGAATAGAGTGAATTGGAAAGATGTGGTATACCACGGTCGACGTGCTGTCAATGGAACCACTATTCCTTCAAACATACCCATTTTTGCTCTCTGAGATAACGTTCTTGCCTTCCACAAATTCTTCAACGCTCCCAGAACTTTTGCCACCTCCCCACCTTGTAACTCACTTCCATGGTTCCATCCACTGCTAAATCCACTCCCAGATATCTAAAACACTTCACTTCCTCCAGTTTTTCTCCATTCAAACTTACCTTGCAACTGACTTCTCCCTCAACCCTACTGAAGCTAATAACCTTGTTCTTATTCACATTTACTCTCAGCTTTCTTCTTTCACACATTTTGCCAAACTCAGTCACCAGCTTTTCCAGTTTCTCACCCGAATCAACCACCAGTGCTGTATCATCAGAGAACAACAACTGACTCACTTCCCAAGCTCTCTCATCCACAACAGACTGCATACTTGCCCCTCTTTCCAAAACTCTTGCATTCACCTCCCTTAAAACCCCATCCATAAACAAATTAAACAACCATGGAGACATCACATACCCCTAACGCACACCTACATTCACTGAGAACCAATCACTTTCCTCTCTTCCTACACGTACACATGCCTTACATCCTCGATAAAAACTTTTCACTGCTTCTAACAACTTGCCTCCCACACCATATATTCTTAATACCTTCCACAGAGCATCTCTATCAACCCTATCATAAGCCTTCTCCAGATCCATAAATGCTACATACAAATCCATTTTCTTTTCTAAGTATTTCTCACATACATTCTTCAAAGCAAACACCTGATCCACACATCCTCTACCACTTCTGAAAACCACACTGCTCTTCCCAAATCTGATGCTCTGTACATGCCTTCACCCTCTCAATCAATACCCTCCCATATAATTTACCAGGAATACTCAACAAACTTATACCTCTGTAATTTGAGCACTCACTCTTATCCCCCTTGCCTCTGTACAACAGCACTATGCAAGCATTCTGCCAATCCTCAGGCACCTCACCATGAGTCATACATACATTAAATTACCTTACCAACCAGTCAACAATACAGTCACCCTCTTTTTTTAATAAATTCCACTGCAATACCATCCAAACCTGCTGCCTTGCCAGCTTTCATCTTCCGTAAAGCTTTTACTACCTCTTCTCTGTTTACCAAATCATTTTCCCTGACCCTCTCACTTTGCACACCACCTCGACCAAAACACCCTATATCTGCCACTCTATCATCAAACACATTCAACAAACCTTCAAAATACTCACTCCATCTCCTTCTCACATCACCACTACTTGTTATCACCTCCCCATTAGCCCCCTTCACTGAAGTTCCCATTTGCTCCCTTGTCTTACGCACTTTTATTTACCTCCTTCCATAACATCTTTTTATTCTCCCTAAAATCTAATGATACTCTCTCCCCCCAACTCTCATTTGCCCTCTTTTTCACCTCTTGCACCTTTCTCTTGACCTCCTGCCTCTTTTTTTTATACATCTCCCACTCATTTGCATTTTTTCCCTGCAAAAATCATCCCCCATACATCACATTATTCAAATTCATTCTATCCCTTGCATGCATTGCACCCTCCTCTGTGTTCAGGCCCTGAACCTTCAAACCATCTTTCACTCTATCCTTCCCTTCTCCTTGGTTTCCCTCTTTTCTTGACCCCTCTTGTTCTGACATGTATTCTTTTATTCATCCTTTCCTCAATCATCCTCTTCTTAAGCCCAAACCAATTCAGCAAACCCTCTTCACCTCTCTGATACACAATTCTCTTATAGCACATCTCTCTCTTACCTTGTCATTTCTATTTGATGACAATCAACCCTCCTAACACCATTTGTCCTTAAACATTTAATTTCCAACAACTTCATTATCTCTACATTTTTGTCTAAGGCCACCACATTACATCTACATCTACATCTACACTTAAACATATATATTTTCTTTTTCTTTTTTTGCCTTGTCGCTGTCTCCCGCGTTTGCGAGGTAGCACAAGGAAACAGACGAAAGAAATGGCCCAACCAACCCCCATACACATGTATATACATACGTCCACACACGCAAATATACATACCTACACAGCTTTCCATGGTTTACCCCAGACGCTTCACATGCCTTGATTCAATCCACTGACAGCACGTCAACCCGGTATACCACATCAATCCAATTCACTCTATTCCTTGCCCTCCTTTCACCCTCCTGCATGTTCAGGCCCCGATCACACAAAATCTTTTTCACTCCATCTCTCCACCTCCAATTTGGTCTCCCACTTCTCCTCGTTCCCTCCACCTCCGACACATATATCCTCTTGGTCAATCTTTCCTCACTCATTCTCTCCATGTGCCCAAACCACTTCAAAACACCCTCTTCTGCTCTCTCAACCACGCTCTTTTTATTTCTACACATCTCTCTTACCCTTACGTTACTTACTCGATCAAACCACCTCACACCACACATTGTCTTCAAACATCTCATTTCCAGCACATCCATCCTCCTGCGCACAACTCTATCCATAGCCCACGCCTCGCAACCATACAACATTGTTGGAACCACTATTCCTTCAAACATACCCATTTTTGCTTTCCGAGATAATGTTCTCGACTTCCACACATTCTTCAAGGCTCCCAGGATTTTCGCCCCCTCCCCCACCCTATGATTCACTTCCGCTTCCATGGTTCCATCCACTGCCAGATCCACTCCCAGATATCTAAAACACTTCACTTCCTCCAGTTTTTCTCCATTCAAACTCACCTCCCAATTGACTTGACCCTCAACCCTACTGTACCTAATTACCTTGCTCTTATTCACATTTACTCTTAACTTTCTTCTTTCACATTTACCAAACTCAGTCACCAGCTTCTGCAGTTTCTCACATGAATCAGCCACCAGCGCAGTATCATCAGCGAACAACAACTGACTCACTTCCCAAGCTCTCTCATCCACAACAGACTTCATACTTGCCCCTCTTTCCAAAACTCTTGCATTCACCTCCCTAACAACCCCATCCATAAACAAATTAAACAACCATGGAGACATCACACACCCCTGCCGCAAACCTACATTCACTGAGAACCAATCACTTTCCTCTCTTCCTACACGTACACATGCCTTACATCCTCGATAAAAACTTTTCACCGCTTCTAACAACTTGCCTCCCACACCATATATTCTTAATACCTTCCACTGAGCATCTCTATCAACTCTATCATATGCCTTCTCCAGATCCATAAATGCTACATACAAATCCATTTGCTTTTCTAAGTATTTCTCACATACATTCTTCAAAGCAAACACCTGATCCACACATCCTCTACCACTTCTGAAACCACACTGCTCTTCCCCAATCTGATGCTCTGTACATGCCTTCACCCTCTCAATCAATACCCTCCCATATAATTTACCAGGAATATTCAACAAACTTATACCTCTGTAATTTGAGCACTCACTCTTACCCCCTTTGCCTTTATACAATGGCACTATGCACGCATTCCGCCAATCCTCAGGCACCTCACCATGAGTCATACATACATTAAATAACCTTACCAACCAGTCAATGATACAGTCACCCCCTTTTTTAATAAATTCCACTGCAATACCATCCAAACCTGCTGCCTTGCCAGCTTTCATCTTCCGCAAAGCTTTTACTACCTCTTCTCTGTTTACCAAATCATTTTCCCTAACCCGCTCACTTTGCAAACCACCTCGACCAAAACACCCTATATCTGCCACTCTATAATCAAACACATTCAACAAACCTTCAACATACTCACTCCATCTCCTTCTCACATCACCACTACTTGTTATCACCTCCCCATTTGCGCCCTTCACTGAAGTTCCCATTTGCTCCCTTGTCTTATGCACTTTATTTACCTCCTTCCAGAACATCTTTTTATTCTCCCTAAAATTTAATGATACTCTCTCACCCCAACTCTCATTTGCCCTCTTTTTCACCTCTTGCATCTTTCTCTTGACCTCCTGCCTCCTTCTTTTATACATCTCCCACTCATTTGCATTTTTTCCCTGCAAAAATCGTCTAAATGCCTCTCTCTTCTCTTTCATTAATAATCTTACTTATTCATCCCACCACTCACTACCCTTTCTAATCAACCCACCTCCCACTCTTCTCATGCCACAAGCATCTTTTGCGCAATCCATCACTGATTCCCTAAATACATCCCATTCCTCCCCCACTCCCCTTACTTCCATTGTTCTCACCTTTTTCCATTCTGTACTCAGTCTCTCCTGGTACTTCCTCACACAAGTCTCCTTCCCAAGCTCACTTACTCTCACCACCCTCTTCACCCCAACATTCACTCTTCTTTTCTGAAAACCCATACAAATCTTCACCTTAGCCTCCACAAGATAATGATCAGACATCCCTCCAGTTGCACCTCTCAGCACATTAACATCCAAATGTCTCTCTTTCGCGGCCTGTCAATTAACACATAATCCAATAACGCTCTCTGGCCATGTCTCCTACTTACATACGTATACTTATGTATATCTCGCTTTTTAAACCAGGTATTCCCAATCACCAGTCCTTTTTCAGCACATAAATCTACAAGCTCTTCACCATTTCCATTTACAACACTGAGCACCCCATGTATACCAATTATTCCCTCAACTGCCACATTACTCACCTTTGCATTCAAATCACCCATCACTATAACCCGGTCTCGTGCATCAAAACCACTAACACACTCATTCAGCTGCTCCCAAAACACTTGCCTCTCATGATCTTTCTTCTCATGCCCAGGTGCATATGCACCAATAATCACCCATCTCTCTCCATCAACTTTCAGTTTTACCCATATTAATCGAGAATTTACTTTCTTACATTCTATATATATATATATATATATATATATATATATATATATATATATATATATATATACAATTTTTTTTTTTTTTTAATTTTCCAAAAGAAGGAACAGAGGGGGGCCAGGTGAGGATATTCCACAAAGGCCCAGACCTCTGTTCTTAACGCTACCTTGCTAATGCAGGAAATGGCGAATAGTTTGAAAGAAAATAAAAAGATATATATATATATATATATATATATATATATATATATATATATATATATATATATATATATATATATATTTTTTTTTATACTTTGTCGCTGTCTCCCGCGTTTGCGAGGTAGCGCAAGGAAACAGACGAAAGAAATGGCCCAACCCCTCCCATACACATGTATATACATACGTCCACACACACAAATATACATACCTACACAGCTTTCCCATGGTTTACCCCAGACGCTTCACATGCCTTGATTCAATCCACTGACAGCACGTCAACCCCTGTATACCACATCGCTCCAATTCACTCTATTCCTTGCCCTCCTTTCACCCTCCTGCATGTTCAGGCCCCGATCACACAAAATCTTTTTCACTCCATCTTTCCACCTCCAATTTGGTCTCCCTCTTCTCCTCGTTCCCTCCACCTCCGACACATATATCCTCTTGGTCAATCTTTCCTCACTCATTCTCTCCATGTGCCCAAACCACTTCAAAACACCCTCTTCTGCTCTCTCATCCACGCTCTTTTTATTTCCACACATCTCTCTTACCCTTACGTTACTCACTCGATCAAACCACCTCACACCACACATTGTCCTCAAACATCTCATTTCCAGCACATCCATCCTCCTGCGCACAACTCTATCCATAGCCCACGCCTCGCAACCATACAACATTGTTGGAACCACTATTCCTTCAAACATACCCATTTTTGCTTTCCGAGATAATGTTCTCGACTTCCACACATTCTTCAAGGCCCCCAGAATTTTCGCCCCCACCCCCACCCTATGATCCACTTCCGCTTCCATGGTTCCATCCGCTGCCAGATCCACTCCCAGATATCTAAAACACTTCACTTCCTCCAGTTTTTCTCCATTCAAACTCACCTCCCAATTGACTTGACCCTCAACCCTACTGTACCTAATAACCTTGCTCTTATTCACATTTACTCTTAACTTTCTTCTTCCACACACTTTACCAAACTCAGTCACCAGCTTCTGCAGTTTCTCACATGAATCAGCCACCAGCGCTGTATCATCAGCGAACAACAACTGACTCACTTCCCAAGCTCTCTCATCCCCAACAGACTTCATACTTGCCCCTCTTTCCAAAACTCTTGCATTTACCTCCCTAACAACCCCATCCATAAACAAATTAAACAACCATGGAGACATCACACACCCCTGCCGCAAACCTACATTCACTGAGAACAAATCACTTTCCTCTCTTCCTACACGTACACATGCCTTACATCCTCGATAAAAACTTTTCACTGCTTCTAACAACTTTCCTCCCACACCATATATTCTTAATACCTTCCACAGAGCATCTCTGTCAACTCTATCATATGCCTTCTCCAGATCCATAAATGCTACATACAAATCCATTTGCTTTTCTAAGTATTTCTCACATACATTCTTCAAAGCAAACACCTGATCCACACATCCTCTACCACTTCTGAAACCACACTGCTCTTCCCCAATCTGATGCTCTGTACATGCCTTCACCCTCTCAATCAATACCCTCCCATATAATTTACCAGGAATACTCAACAAACTTATACCTCTGTAATTTGAGCACTCACTCTTATCCCCTTTGCCTATATATATATATATATATATATATATATATATATATATATATATATATATATATATATATATTCCCTGGGGATAGGGGAGAAAGAATACTTCCCACGTATTCCCTGCGTGTCGTAGGAGGCGACTAAAAGGGAAGGGAGCGGGGGGCTGGAAATCCTCCCCTCTCGTTTTTTTTTTTTTTTTTTTTTTTTTTTTTTTTTTTTTTTTCCCAAAAGAAGGAACAGAGGAGAGGTCCAGGTGAGGATATTCCCTCAAAGGCCCAGTCCTCTGTTCTTAACGCTACCTCGCTATTGCGGGAAATAGCGAATAGTATGAAAAAAAAAAAAAAAAAAAATATATATATATATATATATCCCTGGGGATAGGGGATTAAGAATACTTCCCACGTATTCCCTGCGTGTCGTAGAAGGCGACTAAAAGGGGAGGGAGCGGGGGGCTGGAAATCCTCACCTCTCGTTTTTTTTTTAATTTTCCAAGGGAAGGAACAGAGGGGGCCAGGTGAGGATATTCCAAAAAAGGCCCAGTCCTCTGTTCTTGGCGCTACCTCGCTAACGCGGGAAATGGCGAATGGTTTGAAAGAAAAGAAACATATATATATATATATATATATATATATATATATATATATTTTTTTTTTTTTTTTTTTTTTCATACTATTCGCTATTTCCCGCGATAGCGAGGTAGCGTTAAGAACAGAGGACTGGGCCTTTGAGGGAATATCCTCACCTGGACCTCTCCTCTGTTCCTTCTTTTGGAAAAAAAAAAAAAAAAAAAAAAAAAAAAAAAAAAAAAAAAAAAACGAGAGGGGAGGATTTCCAGCCCCCCGCTCCCTTCCCTTTTAGTCGCCTTCTACGACACGCAGGGAATACGTGGGAAGTATTCTTTCTCCCCTATCCCCAGGGAAAAAATATAAATACATATATATATATATTGGAAAGGATCACTACGTATATATGTGTGTGTATATGAGTAGATGGGCCACTCTTTGTCTGTTTCATATATATATATATATATATATATATTTTTTTTTTTTTATTATACTTTGTCGCTGTCTCCCGCGTTAGGCGAGGCAGCGCAAGGAAACAGACGAAAGAAATGGCCCAACCCCCCCCATACACATGTATATACATACGTCCACACACGCAAATATACATACCTACACAGCTTTCCATGGCTTACCCCAGACGCTTCACATGCCCCGATTCAATCCACTGACAGCATGTCAATCCCGGTATACCACATCGCTCCAATTCACTCTATTCCTTGCCCTCCTTTCACCCTCCTGCATGTTCATGCCCCGATCACACAAAATCTTTATCACTCCATCTTTCCACCTCCAATTTGGTCTCCCTCTTCTCCTTGTTCCCTCCACCTCCGACACATATATCCTCTTGGTCAATCTTTCCTCACTCATCCTCTCCATGTGCCCAAACCACTTCAAAATACCCTCTTCTGCTCTCTCAACCACGCTCTTTTTATTTCCACACATCTCTCTTACCCTTACGTTACTCACTCAATCAAACCACCTCACACCACACATTGTCCTCAAACATCTCATTTCCAGCACATCCATCCTCCTGCGCACAACTCTATCCATAGCCCACGCCTCGCAACCATACAACATTTTTGGAACCACTATTCCTTCAAACATACCCATTTTTGCTTTCCGAGATAATGTTCTCTACTTCCACACATTCTTCAAGGCCCCCAGAATTTTCGCCCCCTCCCCCACCCTATGATCCACTTCCGCTTCCATGGTTCCATCCGCTGCCAGATCCACTCCCAGATATCTAAAACACTTCACTTCCTCCAGTTTTTCTCCATTCAAACTCACCTCCCAACTGACTTGACCCTCAACCCTACTGTACCTAATAACCTTGCTCTTATTCACATTTACTCTTAACTTTCTTCTTCCACACACTTTACCAAACTCAGTCACCAGCTTCTGCAGTTTCTCACATGAATCAGCCACCAGCGCTGTATCATCAGCGAACAACAACTGACTCACTTCCCAAGCTCTCTCATCCCCAACAGACTTCATACTTGCCCCTCTTTCCAAAACTCTTGCATTTACCTCCCTAACAACCCCATCCATAAACAAATTAAACAACCATGGAGACATCACACACCTCTGCCGCAAACCTACATTCACTGAGAACCAATCACTTTCCTCTCTTCCTACACGTACACATGCCTTACATCCTCGATAAAAACTTTTCACTGCTTCTAACAACTTTCCTCCCACACCATATATTCTTAATACCTTCCACAGAGCATCTCTATCAATTCTATCATATGCCATCTCCAGATCCATAAATGCTACATACAAATCCATATATATATATATATATATATATATATATATATATATATATATATATATATATATATATATATATATATTTAATGTATGTATGACTCATGGTGAGGTGCCTGAGGATTGGCGGAATGCGTGCACAGTGCCATTGTACAAAGGCAAAGGGGATAAGAGTGAGTGCTCAAATTACAGAGGTATATGTTTGTTGAGTATTCCTGGTAAATTATATGGGAGGGTATTGATTGAGAGGGTGAACGCATGTACAGAGCATCAGATTGGGAAAGAGCAGTGTGGTTTCAGAAGTGGTAGAGGATGTGTGGATCAGGTGTTTGCTTTGAAGAATGTATGTGAGAAATACTTAGAAAAGCAAATGGATTTGTATGTAGCATTTACGGATCTGGAGAAGGCATATGATAGAGTTGATAGAGATGCTTTGTGGAAGGTATTAAGAATATATGGTGTGGGAGGAAAGTTGTTAGAAGCGGTGAAAAGTTTTTATCGAGGATGTAAGGCATGTGTACGTGTAGGAAGAGAGGAAAGTGATTGGTTCTCAGTGAATGTAGGTTTGCGGCAGGGGTGTGTGATGTCTCCATGGTTGTTTAATTTGTTTATGGATGGGGTTGTTAGGGAGGTGAATGCAAGAGTTTTGGAAAGAGGGGCAAGTATGAAGTCTGTTGGGGATGAGAGAGCTTGGGAAGTGAGTCAGTTGTTGTTCGCTGATGATACAGCGCTGGTGGCTGATTCATGTGAGAAACTGCAGAAGCTGGTGACTGAGTTTGGTAAAGTGTGTGAAAGAAGAAAGTTAAGAGTAAATGTGAATAAGAGCAAGGTTATTAGGTACAGTAGGGTTGAGGGTCAAGTCAATTGGGAGGTGAGTTTGAATGGAGAAAACTGGAGGAAGTAAAGTGTTTTAGATATCTGGGAGTGGATCTGGCAGCGGATGGAACCATGGAAGTGGAAGTGGATCATAGGGTGGGGGAGGGGGCGAAAATTATGGGAGCCTTAAAGAATGTGTGGAAGTCGAGAAAATTATCTCGGAAAGCAAAAATGGGTATGTTTGAAGGAATAGTGGTTCCAACAAAGTTGTATGGTTGCGAGGCGTGGGCTATGGATAGAGTTGTGCGCAGGAGGATGGATGTGCTGGAAATGAGATGTTTGAGGACAATGTGTGGTGTGAGGTGGTTTGATCGAGTAAGTAACGTAAGGGTAAGAGAGATGTGTGGAAATAAAAAGAGCGTGGTTGAGAGAGCAGAAGAGGGTGTTTTGATATGGTTAGGGCACATGGAGAGAATGAGTGAGGAAAGATTGACCAAGAGGATATATGTGTCGGAGGTGGAGAGAATGAGGAGAAGTGGGAGACCAAATTGTTGGAACCACTATTCCTTCAAACATACCCATTTTTGATTTCCGAGATAATGGGATGAAGAAGTAAGATTATTAGTGAAAGAGAAGAGAGAGGCATTTGGACGATTTTTGCAGGGAAAAAATGCAATTGAGTGGGAGATGTATAAAAGAAAGAGACAGGAGGTGAAGAGAATGGTGGAAGAGGTGAAAAAGAGGGCAAATGAGAGTTGGGGTGAGAGAGTATCACTAAATTTTAGGGAGAATAAAAAGATGTTCTGGGAGGAGGTAAATAAAGTGCAAAAGACAAGGGAGTAAATGCGAACTTCAGTGAAGGGCGCTAATGGGGAGGTGATAACAAGTAGTGGTGATGTGAGAAGATGGAATGAGTATTTTGAAGGTTTGTTGAATGTGTTTGATGATAGAGTGGCAGATATAGGGTGTTTTGGTCGAGGTGGTGTGCAAAGTGAGAGGGTTAGGGAAAATGATTTGGTAAACAGAGAAGAGGTAGTAAAATCTTTGCGCAAGATGAAAGCCGGCAAGGCAGCAGGTTTGGATGGTATTGCATTGGAATCTATTAAAAAAGGGGTGACTGTATTGTTGACTGGTTGGTAAGGTTATTTAATGTATGTATGACTCATGGTGAGGTGCTTGAGGATTGGCGGAATGCGTGCAAGCTGGTGACTGAGTTTGGTAAAGTGTGTGGAAGAAGAAAGTTAAGAGTAAATGTGAATAAGAGCAAGGTTATTAGGTACAATAGGGTTGAGGGTCAAGTCAATTGGGAGGTAAGTTTGAATGGAGAAAAACTGGAGGAAGTAAAGCGTTTTAGATATCTGGGAGTGGATCTGGCAGCGGATGGAACCATGGAAGCGGAAGTGAATCATAGGGTGGGGGAGGGGGCGAAAATCCTGGGAGCCTTGAAGAATGTTTGGAAGTTGAGAACATTATATATATATATATATATATATATATATATATATATATATATATATATATATATATATATATATATATATCCCTGGGGATAGGGGAGAAAGAATACTTCCCACGTATTCCCTGCGTGTCGTAGAAGGCGACTAAAAGGGGAGGGAGCGGGAGGCTGGAAATCCTTCCCTCTCGTTTTTTTTTTTAATTTTCCAAAAGAAGGAACAGAGAATTGGGCCAGGTGAGGGTATTCCCTCAAAGGCCCAGTCCTCTGTTCTTAACGCTACCTCGCTAATGCAGGAAATGGCGAATAGTTTGAAAGAAAGAAAGATATATATATATATATATATATATATATATATATATATATATATATATATATATATATATTATCCCTGGGGATAGGGGAGAGAGAATACTTCCCACGTATTCCCTGCGTGTCGTAGAAGGCGACTAAAAGGGAAGGGAGCGGGGGGCTGGAAATCCTCCCCTCTCGTTTTTTTTTTTTTAATTTTCCAAAAGAAGGAACAGAGAAGGGGGCCAGGTGTCGATATTCCCTCAAAGGCCCAGTCCTCTGTTCTTAACGCTACCTCGCTATCGCGGGAAATGGCGAATAGTATGAAAAAAAAAAAAAAAATATATATATATATTTTCTTTTTTTTTTTTTTTTTTTTGCCGGTCTCCCACGTTTGCGAGGTAGCGCAAGGAAACAGACGAAAAAAATGGCCCAACCCACCCCCATACACATGGCTTGATTCAATCCACTGACAGCACGTCAACCCCGGTATACCACATCGCTCCAATTCACTCTATTCTTTGCCCTCCTTTCACCCTCCTGCATGTTCAGGCCCCGATCACACAAAATCTTTTTCACTCCATCTTTATATATATTTTTTTTTATTTATATATTTATTATACTTTGTCGCTGTCTCCCACGTTTGCGAGGTAGCGCAAGGAAACAGACGAAAGAAATGGCCCAACCCCCCCCCATACACATGTATATACATACGTCCACACACGCAAATATACATACCTACACAGCTTTCCATGGTTTACCCCAGAAGCTTCACATGCCTTGATTTAATCCACTGACAGCACGTCAACCCCGGTATACCACATTGCTCCAATTCACTCTATTCCTTGCCCTCCTTTCACCCTCCTGCATGTTCAGAGTTGATAGAGTATATATATATATATATATATATATATATATATATATATATATATATCTTTCTTTCTTTCATACTATTCGCCATTTCCCGCGATAGCGAGGTAGCGTTAAGAACAGAGGACTGGGCCTTTGAGGGCATATTCTCACCTGACCCACTTCTCTGTTACTTCTTTTGGAAAAAAAAAAAAAGAAAAATGAGAGGGGAGGATTTCCAGCCCCCCGCTCCCTTCCCTTTTAGTCGCCTTCTACGACACGCAGGGAATACGTGGGAAGTATTCTTTCTCCCCTATCCCCAGGGATAATATATATATATATATATATATATATATATATATATATATATATATATTTTTTTTTTCTTTTTTCTATACTTTGTCGCTGTCTCCCGCGTTTGCGAGGTAGCGCAAGGAAACAGACGAAAGAAATGGCCCAACCCCCCCCATACACATGTATATGCATACATCCACACATGCAAATATACATACCTACACAGCTGTCCATGGTTTACCCCAGACGCTTCACATGCCTTGATTCAATCCACTGACAGCACGTCAGCCCCGGTATACCACATCGCTCCAATTCACTCTATGCCTTGCCCTCCTTTCACCCTCCTGCATGTTCAGGCCCCGATCACACAAAATCTTTTTCACTCCATCTTTCCACCTCCAATTTGGTCTCCCTCTTCTCCTTGTTCCCTCCACCTCCGACACATATATCTTCTTGGTCAATCTTTCCTCACTCATCCTCTCCATGTGCCCAAACCACTTCAAAACATCCTCTTCTGCTCTCTCAACCACGCTCTTTTTATTTCCACACATCTCTCTTACCCTTACGTTACTCACTCGATCAAACCACCTCACACCACACATTGTCCTCAAACATCTCATTTCCAGCACATCCATCCTCCTGCGCACAACTCTATCCATAGCCCACGCCTCGCAACCATACAACATTGTTGGAACCACTATTCCTTCAAACATACCCATTTTTGCTTTCCGAGATAATGTTCTCGACTTCCACACATTCTTCAAGGCTCCCAGAATTTTCGCCCCCTCCCCCACCCTATCATCCACTTCCGCTTCCATGGTTCCATCCGCTGCCAGATCCACTCCCAGATATCTAAAACACTTCACTTCCTCCAGTTTTTCTCCATTCAAACTCACCTCCCAATTGACTTGACCCTCAACCCTACTGTACCTAATAACCTTGCTCTTATTCACATTTACTCTTAACTTTCTTCTTCCACACACTTTACCAAACTCAGTCACCAGCTTCTGCAGTTTCTCACATGAATCAGCCACCAGCGCTGTGTCATCAGCGAACAACAACTGACTCACTTCCCAAGCTCTCTCATCCCCAACAGACTTCATACTTGCCCCTCTTTCCAAAACTCTTGCATTCACCTCCCTAACAACCCCATCCATAAACAAATTAAACAACCATGGAGACATCACACACCCCTGCCGCAAACCTACATTCACTGAGAACCAATCACTTTCCTCCCTTCCTACACATACACATGCCTTACATCCTCGATAAAAACTTTTCACTGCTTCTAACAACTTTCCTCTCACACCATATATTCTTAATACCTTCCACAGAGCATCTCTATCAACTCTATCATATGCCTTCTCCAGATCCATAAATGCTACATACAAATCCATTTGCTTTTCTAAGTATTTCTCACATACATTCTTCAAAGCAAACACCTGATCCACACATCCTCTACCACTTCTGAAACCACACTGCTCTTCCCCAATCTGATGCTCTGTACATGCCTTCACCCTCTCAATCAATACCCTCCCATATAATTTACCAGGAATACTCAACAAACTTATACCTCTGTAATTTGAGCACTCACTCTTATCCCCTTTGCCTTTGTACAATGGCACTATGCACGCATTCCGCCAATCCTCAGGCACCTCACCATGAGTCATACATACATTAAATATAAACCTTACCAACCAGTCAACAATACAGTCACCCCCTTTTTTAATAAATTCCACTGCAATACCATCCAAACCTGCTGCCTTGCCGGCTTTCATCTTCCGCAAAGCTTTCACTACCTCTTCTCTGTTTATATATATAGCTGGTGGCTGATTCATGTGAGAAACTGCAGAAGCTGGTGACTGAGTTTGGTAAAGTGTGTGGAAGAAGAAAGTTAAGAGTAAATGTGAATAAGAGCAAGGTTATTAGGTACAGTAGGGTTGAGGGTCAAGTCAATTGGGAGGTGAGTTTGAATGGAGAAAAACTGGAGGAAGTGAAGTGTTTTAGATATCTGGGAGTGGATCTGTCAGCGGATGGAACCATGGAAGCGGAAGTGGATCATAGGGTGGGGGAGGGGGCGAAAATTTTGGGAGCCTTGAAAAATGTGTGGAAGTCGAGAACATTATCTCGGAAAGCAAAAATGGGTATGTTTGAAGGAATAGTGGTTCCAACAATGTTGTATGGTTGCGAGGCGTGGGCTATGGATAGAGTTGTGCGCAGGAGGATGGATGTGCTGGAAATGAGATGTTTGAGGACGATGTGTGGTGTGAGGTGGTTTGATCGAGTAAGTAACGTAAGGGTAAGAGAGATGTGTGGAAATAAAAAGAGCGTGGTTGAGAGAGCAGAAGAGGGTGTTTTGAAATGGTTTGGGCACATGGAGAGAATGAGTGAGGAAAGATTGACCAAGAGGATATATGTGTCGGAGGTGGAGGGAACGAGGAGAAGAGGGAGACCAAATTGGAGGTGGAAAGATGGAGTGAAAAAGATTTTGTGTGATCGGGGCCTGAACATGCAGGAGGGTGCAAGGAGGGCAAGGAATAGAGTGAATTGGAGCGATGTGGTATACAGGGGTTGACGTGCTGTCAGTGGAGTGAATCAAGGCATGTGAAGCGTCTGGGGTAAACCATGGAAAGCTGTGTAGGTATGTATATTTGCGTGTGTGGACGTGTGTATGTACATGTGTATGGGGGGGGGGGGTTGGGCCATTTCTTTCGTCTGTTTCCTTGCGCTACCTCGCAAACGCGGGAGACAGCGACAAAGTATAAAAAAAAAAAAAAAAAAAAAAAAAAAAAAATATATATATATATATATATATATATATATATATATATATATATATATATATAAACAGAGAAGAGGTAGTGAAAGCTTTGCAGAAGATGAAAGCCGGCAAGGCAGCAGGTTTGGATGGTATTGCAGTGGAATTTTTAAACCAGGTATTCCCAATCACCAGTCCTTTTTCAGCACACAAATATACAAGTTCTTCACCATTTCCATTTACAACATTGAACACTCCATGTACACCAATTATACCCTCAACTGCCAAATTACTCCCCTTTGCATTCATATCACCCATCACTATAACCCAGTCTTGTGCATCAGAACTGCTAACACACTCACTCAGCTGCTCCCAAAACACTTGCCTCCCATGACAGGCACCAATAATCACTCATCTCTCTCCATCCACTTTCAGTTTTACCCATATCAATCTAGTTTACTTTCTTACAATCTATCACATACTCCCACTACTGCTTTAGGAGTAGTGCCTACTCCTTACTTTGCTCTTGTCCTCTCACCAACCCTGACTTTACTCCAAGACATTCCTAAACCACTCTTCACCTTTACCCTTGAACTTCGTTTCACTCTGAGCCAAAACATCCAGGTTCCTTTCCTCAAACATACTACCTATCTCTCCCTTTTTCTCATCTTGGTTACATCTATACACATATAGACACCCCAATCTGAGCCTTCGAAGAGGATGAGCACTCCCTGCAAGACTCCTTTTTCCCCTTTTAGAAAGTTAAAATACGAGGAGGGGAGGGTTTCTCGCCCCCTGCTCCGGTCCCCTTTAGTTGCCTTCTATGACACACACACACACACATATATAAAGAAAATAATACACATGTTTTCTTTATATTACACTTTGTCGCTGTCTCCCGCGTTAGCGAGGCAGAGCAAGGAAACACACAAAAGAATGGCCCAACCCACCCACATACACATGTATATACATACACGCCCATGCACTCACATATACATACCTATACATTTCAACATATACATACACAGACATATACATATATACACATGTACATATTCATTTCTGCTGCCCTTATCCGTTACCGTCACCATCCTGCCACACATGAAAGGGCATCCCCTCCCCTGTGCACGCATGCGAGGTTGCACTAGGAAAAGGAAATAAAGACCATATTCATTCACACTCAGTCTCTAGCTGTCGTGTGTAATGCATCGAAACCATAGCTCCCTTTCCACATCTACGCACCACAAAACTTTCCATGGTTTACCCCAGACGCTTCAAATACCCTGGTTCAATCCATTGACAGCACATCAACTTTTTTTCTTTTTACATCTCCCAGTCATTTCCACTATTTTCCTGCAAAAATCGTCCAAATGCCTCTCTCTTCTCTTTCACTAAAAATCTTACTTCTTCATCCCACCACTCACTACCCATTCTAATCTGCCCAACTCTCATCTTTCATATGCCACAGGCATCTTTGCACAAGCCATCACTGCTTCCCTAAATACATCCCATTCCTCACCCACTCCCCTTAAGTCCTTTGCTCTCACCTTTTTCCATTATGCACTCGATATCTTCTGGTACTTCCTCACACAAGTCTCCTTACCAAGCTCACTTACTCTCATCACTCTTTTCACCCCAACATTCTCTCTTCTTTCCTGAAAACCTCTACAAATCTTCACCTTCACCTCCACAAGATAAGGATCAGACATCCCTCCAGTTGCACCTCTCAGCACATTAACATCCAAAAGTCTCTCTCTCATGTGCCTATCAATTTACATGTACTCCAATAATGCTCTCTGGCCATCTCTCCTATTTACATACGTATATTTATGTATATCTCTCTTTTCAAACCAGGTATTCCCAATCACCAGTCCTTATCCATCACATAAACCCACAAGCTCTTCACCACTTCTATTTACAACAATGAACACCCCATGTACACCAATTATACCCTCAACTGCAACATTACTCACCTTTGCATTCAAATCACCCATCACTATAACCCGGTCTCGTGAATCAAAACTGCTAACACACTCACTCACCTGCTCCCAAAACAATTGCCTCTTAAGATCTTTCTTCTCAAGACCAGGTGCAGAGGCACCAATAATCACCCATCTCTCTCCATCCACTTTCAGTTTTACCCATATCAATCTAGAGTTTAATTTCTTACACTCAATCACATACTCCCACAACTCCTATTTCAGGAGTAGTGCTACTCCTTCCTTTCCTCTTCTCCTCTCACCAACCCCAGACTTTACTCCCAAGACATTCCAGAACCACTCTTCCCCTTTAGCCCTTGACCTCGTTTCACTCGGAGCCAAAACATTCAGGTTCCTTTCCTTAAACATACTACCTATCTCTCCTTTTTTCTCATCTTGGTTACATCCAAACACATTTAGACACCCCAGTCTGAGCCTTCAAGGAGGATGAACACTCCCTGCATGACTCCCTCTTCTGTTTCCCCTTTTAGAAAGTTAAAATACAAGGAAAGGAGGGTTTCTAACCCATTCCCTTTAGGACAAGAGCAAGGGAAGGAGTAGCACTACTCCTGAAACAGGAGTTGTGCGAGTATATGATAGAGTGTAAGAAAGTAAATTCTAGATTGATATGGGCAAAACTGAAAAATGATGGAGAGAGATGGGTGATTATTGGTGCATATGCACCTGGGCATGAGAAGAAAGATCATGAGAGGCAAGTGTTTTGGGAGCAGCCGAATGAGTGTGTTAGTGGTTTTGATGTACAAGACCAGGTTATAGTGATGGGTGATTTGAATGCAAAGGTGACTAAGGTGGCAGTTGAGGGAATAATTGGTATGCAAGGGGTGTTCAGTGTTGTAAATGGAAATGGTGAAGAGCTTGTAGATTTATGTGCTGAAAAAGGACTGGTGATTGGGAATACCTGGTTTAAAAAGCGAGATATACATAAGGATACGTATGTAAGTAGGAGAGATGGTCAGAGAGCATTATTGGATTACGTGTTAATGGATAAGCGCACGAAAGAGAGACTTTTGGATGTTAATGAGCTGAGAGGTGCAACTGGAGGGATGTCTGATCATTATCTTGTGGAGGCGAAGGTGAAGATTTGCAGAGGTTTTCATAAAAGAAGAGAGAATGTTGGGGTGAAGAGAGTGGTGAGAGTAAGTGAGCTTGGAAAGGAGACTTGTGTGAGGAAGTACCAGGAGAGACTGAGTACAGAATGGAAAAAGGTGAGAACAAAGGAGGTAAAGGGAGTGGGGGAGGAATGGGATGTATGTAGGGAATCAGTGATGGCTTGCGCAAAAGATGCTTGTGGCATGAGAAGCATGGGAGGTGGGTTGATTAGAAAGGGTAATGAGTGGTGGGATGAAGAGGTAAGATTGTTAGTGAAAGAGAAGAGAGAGGCATTTGGACGAATTTTGCAGGGGAAAAAATGCAAATGAGTGGGAGATGTATAAAAGAAAGAGAAAGGTGCAAGAGGTGAAAAAGAAGGCAAATGAGAGTTGGGGTGAAAGAGTATCATCAAATTTTAGGGAGAATGAAAAGATGTTTTGGAAGGAGGTAAATAAAGTGCGTAAGACAAGGGAGCAAATGGGAACTTCAGTGACAGGGGGCTAATGGGGAGGTGATAACAAGTAGTGGTGATGTGAGAAGGAGATGGAGTGAGTATTTTGAAGGTCTGTTGAATGTGTTTGATGATAGAGTGGCAGATATAGGGTGTTTTGGTCCAGGTGGTGTACAAAGTGAGAGGGTTAGGGAAAATGATTTGGTAAACAGAGAAGAGGTAGTAAAAGCTTTACAGAAGATGAAAGCGGGCAAGGCAGCAGGTTTGGATGGTATTGCAGTGGAATATATTAAAAAAAAGGGGTGACTGTATTGTTGACTGGTTGGTAAGGTTATTTAATGTATGCATGATTCATGGTGAGGTGCCTGAGGATCGGCGGAATGCTTGCAGAGTGCCATTGTACAAAGACAAAGGGGATAAGAGTGAGTGCTCAAATTACAGAGGTATAAGTTTGTTGAGTATTCCTGGTAAATTATATGGGAGGGTATTAATTGAGAGGGTGAAGGGATGTACAGAGCATCAGATTGGGGAAGAGCAGTGTGGTTTCAGAAGTGGTAGAGAATTTGTGGATCAGGTGTTTGCCTTGAAGAATGTATGTGAGAAATACTTAGAAAAGCAAATGGATTTGTATGTAGCATTTATGGATCTGGAGAAGGTATATGATAGAGTTGATAGAGATGCTCTGTGGAAGGTATTAAGAATATATGGTGTGGGAGGCAAGTTGTTAGAAGCAGTGAAAAGTTTTTATCGAGGATGTAAGGCATGTGTAGGTGTAGGAAGAGAGGAAAGTGACTGGTTCTCAGTGAATGTACGTTTGCAGCAGGGGTGTGTGATGTCTCCATGATTGTTTAATTTGTTTATGGATGGGGTTGTTAGGAGGTGAAAGCAAGAGTTCTGGAAAGAGGGGCAAGTATGCAGTCTGTTGTGGATGAGAGAGCTTGGGAAGTGAGTCAGTTGTTGTTCGCTGATGATACAGCGCTGGTGGCTGATTCATGTGAGAAACTGCAGAAGCTGGTGACTGAGTTTGGTAAAGTGTGTGAAAGAAGAAAGTTAAGAGTAAATGTGAATAAGAGCAAGGTAATTAGGTACAGTAGGGTTGAGGGTCAAGTCAATTGGGAGGTAAGTTTGAATGGAGAAAAATACTGGTTCCAACAATATTTATGGTTGCGAGGCGTGAGCTATGAATAGAGCTGTGCGCAGGAGTGTGGATGTGCTGGAAATGAGATGTTTGAGGACAATATGTGGTGTGAGGTGGTTTGATCGAGTAAGTAATGTAAGGGTAAGAGAGGAAGGTGTTTTGAAATAGTTTGGTCATATGGAGAGAATGAGTGAGGAAAGATTGACCATGAGGATATATGTGTCAGAGGTGGAGGGAATGAGATGTGGGAGACCAAATTGGAGGTGGAAAGATGGAGTGAAAAAGATTTTGAGTGATCAAGGCCTGAACATGCAGGAGGGTGAAAGGCGTGCAAAAAATGAAGTGAATTGGAACGATGTGGTATACCGGGGTCGACGTACTGTCAATGGATTGAACCAGGGCATGTGAAGCGCCTGGGGTAAACCATGGAAAGTTTTGTGGGGCCTGGATGGGGAAAGGGAGCTGTGGTTTCAGGCATTATTACATGACACCTAGAGACTGAGTGTGAACAAATGGGGCCTTTGTTGTCTTTTCCTAGCGCTACCTCGCACATATGAGGGGGGAGGGGGTTGTTATTCCATGTGTGGCGAGGTGGCGATGGGAATAAATAAAGGCAGACAGTGTGAATTATGTACATGTGTATATATGTATATGTCTGTGTGTGTATATATGTGTACATTGAGATGTATAGGTAGGTATATTTGCGTGTGTGGACGTGTATGTATATACATGGGTCTGTGGGTGGGTTGGGCCATTTCTTTCTTCTGTTTCCTTGTGCTACCTCGCAAATGCGGGAGACAGCGACAAAGCAAAATAAATAAATATAATAATATAAATAAATATATTTTTTTTTTTTTTTGCTTTGTCGCTGTCTCCCGTGTTTGCGAGGTAGCGCAAGGAAACAGACGAAAGAAATGGCCCAACCCCCCCATACACATGTATATACATACGTCCACACACGCAAATATACATACCTACACAGCTTTCCATGGTTTACCCAAGACGCTCCACATGCCCTGATTCAATCCACTGACAGCACGTCAACCCCTGTATACCACATCGATCCAATTCACTCTATTCCTTGCCCTCCTTTCACCCTCCTGCATGTTCAGGCCCTGATCACACAAAATCTTTTTCACTCCATCTTTCCACCTCCAATTTGGTCTCCCACTTCTCCTCGTTCCCTCCACCTCCGACACATATATCCTCTTGGTCAATCTTTCCTCACTCATTCTCTCCATGTGCCCAAACCATTTCAAAACACCCTCTTCTGCTCTCTCAACCACGCTCTTTTTATTTCCACACATCTCTCTTACCCTTACGTTACTTACTCGATCAAACCACCTCACACCACACATTGTCCTCAAACATCTCATTTCCAGCACATCCATCCTCCTGCGCACAACTCTATCCAGAGCCCACGCCTCGCAACCATACAACATTGTTGGAACCACTATTCCTTCAAACATACCCATTTTTGCTTTCCGAGATAACGTTCTCGACTTCCAAACATTCTTCAAGGCTCCCAGGATTTTCGCCCCCTCCCCCACCCTATGATCCACTTCCACTTCCATGGTTCCATCTGCTGCCAGATCCACTCCCAGATATCTAAAACACTTTACTTCCTCCAGTTTTTCTCCATTCAAACTTACCTCCCAATTGACTAGACCCTCAACCCTACTGTACCTAATAACCTTGCTCTTATTCACATTTACTCTTAACTTTCTTCTTTCACACACTTTACCAAACTCAGTCACCAGCTTCTGCAGTTTCTCACATGAATCAGCCACCAGCGCTGCATCAACAGCGAACAACAACTTACTCACTTCCCAAGCTCTCTCATCCACAACAGACTGCATACTTGCCCCTCTTTCCAAAACTCTTGCATTCACCTCCCTAACAACCCCATCCATAAACAAATTAAACAACCATGGAGACATCACACACCCATGCCACCAACCAACATTCACTGAAAACCAATCACTTTCTCCTCTTCCTACAAGTACACATGCTTTACATCCTTGATAAAACCTTTTCACTACTTCTAACAACTTGCCTCCCACACCATATATTCTTAATACCTTCCACAGAGCATCTCTATCAACTCTATCATATGCCTTCTCTATTTCCATAAATGCTACATACAAATCCATTTGCTCTTCTAAGTATTTGTCACGTACATTCTTCAAAGCAAACACCTAATCCACATATCCTCTAACAATTCTGGAACCACACTGCTCTTCCCCAATCTGATGCTCTGTACATGCCTTCACCCTCTCAATCAATACCCTACCATATAATTTCCCAGGAATACTCAAACAACTTATACCTCTGTAATTTGAGCACTCACTTTCATCCCCTATGTCTTTGTGCAATGGTACTATGCAAGCATTCCACCAATCCTCAGGCACCTCACCATATGTCATACATTACATACATTGAATAACCTTACCAACCAGTCGTCCTCCTCGAAGGCTCAGACTGAGGTGTCTAAATGGGTGTGGATGTAGCAAAGATGAGAAAAATGGAGAGATAGGTAGTACTTTTGAGGAAAGGAACCTGGATGTTTTGGCTCAGAGTGAAACGATGCTCAAGGGTAAAGGGGAAGAGTGGTTTGGGAATGTCTTGGAAGTAAAGTCAGGGGTTAGTGAGAGGACAAGAGCAAGGGAAGGAGTAGCACTACTCCTGAAACAGGAGTGGTGGGAGTATGTGATCGAGTGTAAGAAAATAGACTCTAGATTGATATGGGTAAAACTGAAAGTTGATGGAGAGAGATGGGTGATTATTGGTGTATATGCACTTGGGCATGAGAAGAAAGATCGTGAGAGGCAAGTGTTTTGGGAGAAGTTGAGTGAGTGTGTTAGTAGTTTTGATGCACGAAACCGGGTCATAGTGATGGATGATTTGAACGCAAAGCTGAGTAATGTGGCAATTGAGGGAATAATTGGTGTACATGGGGTGTTCAGTGTTGTAAATGGAAATGGTAAAGAGCTTGTACATTTATGTGCTCATAAAGTACTGGTGATTGGGAATACCTGGTTTAAAAAGAGATATATGTAAGTATACATATATAAGTAGGAGAGAAGGCCAGAGAGCGTTATTGAATTATGTGTTAATTGATAGGCATGGAAAAGAGAAACTTTTGGATGTTAATGTGCTGAGAGGGGCAACTGGAGGGATGTCCGATCATTATCTTGTGAAGGCGAAGGTGAAGATTTGAAGAGGTTTTCAGAAAAGAAGAGAGAATGTTAGGGTGAAAAGATTGGTGAGAGTAAGTGAGCTTGGGAAGGAGACTTGTGTGAGGAAGTACCAGGAGAGACTGAGTACAGAATGGAAAAAGGTGAGAACAAAGGAGGTAGTGGGAGTGGGGGTTGGAATGGGATGTAGTTAGGGAAGCAGTGATGGCTTGCGCAAAAGATGCTTGTGGCATGAGAAGCATGGGAGGTGGGTTGATTAGAAAGGGTAGTCAGTGGTGGGATGAAGAAGTCAGATTATTAGTGAAAGAGAAGAGAGAGGCATTTGGACGATCTTTGCAGGGAAAAAATGCAAATGACTAGGAGATGTATAAAAGAAAGAGGCAGGAGGTCAAGAGAAAGGTGCAAGAGGTAAAAAAGAGGGCAAACGAGAGTTGGGGTGAGAGAGTATCATATGGGGAATATAAATTTGTTTTGGAAGGAGGTAAATAAAGTGCATAACACAAGGGAGCAAATGGGAACTTCAGTGAAGGGGGCTAATGGGGAGGTGATAACAAGTAGTGGTGATGTGAGTAGGAGATGGAGTGAGTACTTTGAAGATTTGTTGAATGGGTTTGACGATAGAGTGGCATATATAGGGTTATTTGGTTGAGGTGGTGTGCAAAGTGAGAGGATTAAGGAAAATTATTTCGTAACCAAAGAAGAGGAAGTAAAAGCTTTGTGGAAGATGAAAGCAGGCAAGGCAGCAGGTTTGGATGGTACTGCAGTGGGATTAATAAAAAAAAAAAGGGGGTGACTGTATTTTAGACTGGTTAGTAAGGTTATTTGATGTATGTTTGACTCATGGTGAGGTGCCTGAGGATTGGCGGAATGCGTGCATAGTGCCATTGTATAAAGGCAAAGGGGATAAGAGTGAGTGCTCAAATTACAGAGGTATAAGTTTGTTGAGTATTTCTGGTAAATTATATGGGAGGGTATTGATTGAGAGGGTGAAGGCATGTACAAAGCATTACATTGGGGAAGAGCAGTGTGGTTTAAGAAGTGGTAGAGGATGTGTAGATCGGGTGTTTTCTTTGAAGAATGTATGTGAGAAATACTTAGAAAAGCAAATGGATTTGTATGTAGCATTTATGGATCTGGAGAAGGAATATGATAGACTTGATAGAGATGCTCTGTGGAAGGTACTAAGAATATATGGTGTGGGAGGCAAGTTGTTAGAAGCAGTGAAAAGTTTTTATCAAGGATGTAAGGTATGTGTACGTGTAGGAAGAGAGAAAAGTGATTGGTTCTCAGTGAATGTTGGTTTGCAGCTGGGATGTGTGATGTCTCCATGGTTGTTTAATTTGTTTATGGATGGGGTTGTTACGGATATGAATGCAAGAGTTTTGGAAAGAGGGGCAAGTATGCAATCTGTTGTGGATGAGAGAGCTTGGGAAGTGAGTCAGTTGTTGTTCGCTGATGATACAGCGCTGGCGGCTGAATCGTGTGAGAAACTGCAAAAAACTGTTGACTGAGTTTGGTAAATTGTGTGAAAGAAGAAAGGTGAGAGTAAATGTGAATAAGAGCAAGGCTATTAGGTACAATTGGGTTGAGGGACAAGTCAAATGGGATGTACGTCTGAATGGAGAAAAACTGGAGGAAGTGAAGTGTTTTAGATATCTGGGAGTGGATTTGGCAGCAGATGGAACCATGGAAGCAGAAGTGAATCATAGGATGGGGGAGGGGGCGAAAGTTCTGGGAGTGTTGAAGAATGAGTGGAAGTCGAGAACATTATCTCAGAAACCAAATTGGGTATGTTTGAAGGAATAGTGGTTCCAACAATGTTATATGGTTGCGAGGCGTGGGCTATGGATACAGCTCTGCGGAGGAGGGTGAATGTGCTGGAAATGAGAAGTTTGAGGACAATATGTGGTGTGAGGTGGTTTGATCGAGTAAGTAATAATAGGGAAAGAGAGATGTGTGGTAATAAAAAGAGTGTGGTTGAGAGAACAGAAGAGGGTGTTTTGAAATGGTTTGCTCACATGGAGAGAATGAGTGAGGAAAGATTGACCAAGAGGATATATGTGTCAGAGGTGGAGGGAATGAGAAATGGGTGACCAAATTGGAGGTGGAAAGATGGAGTGAAAAACATTTTGAGTGATTGGGGCCTGAATATGCAGGAGGGTGAAAGGAGGGCAAAAAAAAAAATATATATATATTATATATATATATATATTATATATATATATATATATATATATATATATATATATATATATATATATATATATATATATATATATCTGTTTCCCATTTTAGAAAGTTAATACAAGGAGGGGAGGATCAAGTTGAGGGTCAAGTCAATTGGGAGGTGAGTTTGAATGGAGAAAAACTGGAGGAAGTGAAGTGTTTTAGATATCTGGGAGTGGATCTGTCAGCGGATGGAACCATGGAAGCGGAAGTGGATCATAGGGTGGGGGAGGGGGCGAAAATTTTGGGAGCCTTGAAAAATGTGTGGAAGTCGAGAACATTATCTCGGAAAGCAAAAATGGGTATGTTTGAAGGAATAGTGGTTCCAACAATGTTGTATGGTTGCGAGGCGTGGGCTATGGATAGAGTTGTGCGCAGGAGGATGGATGTGCTGGAAATGAGATGTTCGAGGACAATGTGTGGTGTGAGGTGGTTTGATCGAGTAAGTAACGTAAGGGTAAGAGAGATGTGTGGAAATAAAAAGAGCGTGGTTGAGAGAGCAGAAGAGGGTGTTTTGAAATGGTTTGGGCACATGGAGAGAATGAGTGAGGAAAGATTGACCAAGAGGATATATGTGTCGGAGGTGGAGGGAATGAGGAGAAGAGGGAGACCAAATTGAAGGTGGAAAGATGGAGTGAAAAAGATTTTGTGTGATCGGGGCCTGAACATGCAGGAGGGTGAAAGGAGGGCAAGGAATAGAGTGAATTGGAGCGATGTGGTATACCGGGGTTGACGTGCTGTCAGTGGATTGAATCAAGGCATGTGAAGCGTCTGGGGTAAACCATGGAAAGCTGTGTAGGTATGTATATTTGCGTGTGTGGACGTGTGTATGTGCATGTGTATGGGGGGGGGTTGGGCCATTTCTTTCGTCTGTTTCCTTGCGCTACCTCGCAAACGCGGGAGACAGCGACAAAGTATAAGAAAAAAAAAAAAAAAAATATATATATATATATATATATATATATATATATATATATATATATATATATATATATATATATTTTTTTTCTTTTTCTTTGTCGCTGTCTCCCGCGTTTGCGAGGTAGCGCAAGGAAACAGATGAAAGAAATGGCCCAACCCACCCTCATACACATGTATATACATACGTCCACACACGCAAATATACATACCTACACAGCTTTCCATGGTTTACCCCAGACGCTTCACATGCCCTGATTCAATCCACTGACAGCACATCAACCCCAGTATACAACATCGATCCAATTCACTCTATTCCTTGCCCTCCTTTCACCCTCCTGCATGTTAAGGCCCCGATCACACAAAATCTTTTTCACTCCATCTTTCCACCTCCAATTTGGTCTCCCTCTTCTCCTCGTTCCCTCCACCTCCGACACATATATCCTCTTGGTCAATCTTTCCTCACTCATTCTCTCCATGTGACCAAACCATTTCAAAACACCCTCTTCTGCTCTCTCTCAACCACGCTCTTTTTATTTCCACACATCTCTCTTACCCTTACGTTACTTACTCGATCAAACCAACTCACACCACACATTGTCCTCAAACATCTCATTTCCAGCACATCCATCCTCCTGCGCACAACTCTATCCATAGCCCACGCCTCGCAACCATACAACATTGTTGGAAACACTATTTCTTCAAACATACCCATTTTTGCTTTCCGAGATAATGTTCTCGACTTCCAAACATTCTTCAAGGCTCCCAGGATTTTTGCCCCCTCCCCCACCCTACGATCCACTTCCGCTTCCATGGTTCCATCCGCTGCCAGATCCACTCCCAGATATCTAAAACACTTTACTTCCTCCAGTTTTTCTCCATTCAAACTTACCTCCCAATTGACTTGACCCTCAACCCTACTGTACCTAATTACCTTGCTCTTATTCATATTTACTCTTAACTTTCTTCTTTCACACACTTTACCAAACTCAGTCACCAGCTTCTGCAGTTTGTCACATGAATCAGCCACCAGCGCTGTATCATCAGCGAACAACAACTGAATCACTTCCCAAGCTCTCTCATCCACAACAGACTGCATACTTGCCCCTCTTTCCAAAACGCTTGCATTCACCTCCCTAACAACCCCATCCATAAACAAATTAAACAACCATGGCAACATCACACACCCCTGCCGCAAACCTACATTCACTGAGAACCAATCACTTTCCTCTCTTCCTACACGTACACATGCCTTACATCCTCGATAAAAACTTTTCACCGCTTCTAACAACTTGCCTCCCACATAATATATTCTTAATACCTTCCACAAAGCATCTCTATCAACTCTATCATATGCCTTCTCCAGATCCATAAATGCTACACACAAATCCATTTGCTTTTCTAAGTATTTCTCACATACATTCTTCAAAGCAAACATCTGATCCACACATCCTCTACCACTTCTGAAACCACACTGCTCTTCCCCAATCTGATGCTCTGTACATGCCTTCACCCTCTCAATCAATACCCTCCCATATAATTTACCAGGAATACTCAACAAACTTATACCTCTGTAATTTGAGCACTCACTCTTATCCCCTTTGCCTTTGTACAATGGCACTATGCATGCATTCCGCCAATCCTCAGGCACCTCACCATGAGTCATACATACATTAAATAACCTTACCAACCAGTCAATAATACAGTCACCCCCTTAATTAATATATTCCACTGCAATACCATGCAAACCTACTGCCTTGCCGGCTTTCATCTTCCGCAAAGCTTTTACTACCTCTTCTCTGTTTACCAAATCATTTTCCCTAACCCTCTCACTTTGCACACCACCTCAACCAAAACACCCTATATCTGCCACTCTATCATCAAACACATTCACCAAACCTTCAAAATACTCACTCCATCTCCTTCTCACATCACCACTACTTGTTATCACCTCCCCATTTGCGCCCTTCACTGAAGTTCCCATTTGCTCCTTTCTCTTACGCACTTTATTTACCTCCTTCCAGAACACCTTTTTTTTCTCCCTAAAATTTAATGATACTCTCTCACCCCAACTCTCATTTGCCCTCTTTTTCACCTCTTGCACCTTTCTCTTGACCTCCTGTCTCTTTCTTTTATACATCTCCCACTCAATTGCATTTTTTCCCTGCAAAAATCGTCCAAATGCCTCTCTCTTCTCTTTCACTAATAATCTTACTTCTTCATCCCACCACTCACTAGCTTTCCTATATATATATATATATATATATATATATATATATATATATATATATATATATATATATATATATATAATCCCTGGGGATAGGGGAGAAAGAGTACTTCCCACGCATTCCTCACGTGTCATAGAAGGCGACTAAAGGGGACGGGAGCGTGGGGCCAGACACCCTCCCCTCCTTTTATTTTAACTTTCTAAAAGGGGAAACAGAAGAAGGAGTCACGCGGGGAGTGCTCATCCTCCTCGAAGGCTCAGATTGGGGTGTCTACATGTGTGTGGATATAACCAAGATGAGAAAAAAGGAGGGATAGGTAGTATGTTTGAGGAAAGGAACCTGGATGTTTTGGCTCTGAGTGAAACGAAGCTAAAGGGTAAAGGGGAAGAGTGGTTTGGGAATGTCTTACGGAGTAAAGTTAAGGGTTCGTGAGAGGACAAGAGCAAAGGAAGGAGTAGCACTACTCCTGAAACAGGTGTGGTGGGAGTATGTGATAGAGTGTAAGAAAGTAAACTCTAGATTGATATGGGTAAAACTTAAAGTTGATGGAGAGAGATGGGTGATTATTGGTGCACATGCACCTGGGCATGAGAAGAAAGATCATGAGAGGCAAGTGTTTTGGGAGCAGCTGAATGAGTGTGTTAGTGGTTTTGATGCACGAGACCGGGTTATAGTGATGGGTGATTTGAATGCAGAGTAATGTGGCAGTTGAGGGTATAATCAGTGCACATGGGGTGTTCAGTGTTGTAAATGGAAATGCTGAAGAGCTTGTAGATTTCTGTTCTGAAAAAGGACTGGTGATTAGGAATACCTGGTTTAAAAAGAGAGACATACATAAGTATACATATGTAAGTAGGAGAGATGGCCAGAGAGTGTTATTGGATTATGTGTTAATTGATAGGCGCACAAAAGAGAGACCTTTGGATGTTAATGTGCTGAGAGGTGCAAGTGGAGGGATGTCTGATCATTATCTTGTGGAGGCGAAGGTGAAGATTTGTAGAGGTTTTCAGAAAAGAAGAGAGAATGTTGGGGTGAAGAGAGTGGTGAGAGTAAGTGAGCTTGGGAAAGAGACTTGCGTGAGGAAGTACCAGGAGAGACTGCGTACAGAATGGAAAAAGGTGAGAGCAAATGACCTAAAGGGAGTGGGGGAGGAATGGGATGCATTTAGGGAAGCAGTGATGGCTTGCGCAGAACATGCTTGTGGCATGAGAAGAGTGGGAGGTGGGCAGATTAGAAAGGGTAGTGAGTGGTGGGATGAAGAAGTAAGATTATTAGTGAAAGAGAAGAGAGAGGCATTTCGACAATTTTTGCAGGGAAATAATGCAAATGAGTGGGAGATGTATAAAAGAAAGAGGCAGGGGGTTAAGAGAAAGGTGCAAGAGGTAAAAAAGAGGGCAAATGAGAGTTGGGGTGAGAGAGTATCATTAAATCTTAGGGAGAATAAAAAGATGTTTTGGAAGGAGGTAAATAAAGTGCATAAGACAAGGGAACAAATGGGAGCTTCAGTGAAGGGGGTTAATGGGGAGGTGATAACAAGTAGTGGTGATGTGAGAAGGAGGGGGAGTGAGTATTTTGAAGTTTTGTTGAATGTGTTTGATGATAGAGTGGCAGATATACGGTGTTTTGGTCGAGGTGGTGTGCAAAGTGAAAGGGTTAGGGAAAATGATTTGGTAAACAGAGAAGAAGTAGTAAAAGCTTTGCGGAAGATGAAAGCCGGCAAGGCAGCAGGTTTGGATGTTATTGCAGTGGAATCTATAAAAAAAAAAGGGTGTGACTGCGTTGTTGACTGTTTGGTAAAGTTATTTAACGATGTATGATTCATGGTTATCCCTGGGGATAGGGGAGAAAGAATGCTTCCCACGTATTCCCTGCATGTCGTAGAAGGCGACTAAAAGGGGAGGAGGCGGGTGGCTGGAAATCCTCCCCTCTTGTTTTTTTTTTAATTTTCCAAAAGAAGGAACAGAGAAGGGGGCCAGGTGAGGATATTCCCTCTAAGGCCCAGTCCTCTGTTCATAGCGCTACCTCGCTAATGCGGGAAATGGCGAATAGTACGAAAGAAAAGAAATGATTCATGGTGAGGTGCTTGAGGATTGGCGGAAAGCTTACACAGTGCCATTGTACAAAGGCAAAGGGGACAAAGGTGAGTGCTCAAATTACAGGGGTATGAGTTTGTTGAGCATTCCTGGTAAATCATATGGGAAGGTATTGATTGAGAGGGTGAAGGCATGTACAGAGCATCAGATTTGGGGAAGAGTAGTGTGGTTTCAGAAGTGGTAGAAGATGTGTGGATCAGGTGTTTGCTTTGAGGAATGTATGTGAGAAATACTAAGAAAAGCAAATGGATTTGTATGTAGCATTTACGGATCTGGAGAAGGCATATGATAGAGTTAATAGAGATGCTCTGTGGAAGGTATTAAGAATATATGGTGTGGGAGGCAAGTTGTTAAGAGCAGTGAAAAGTTTTCATCGAGGATGTAAGGCATGTGTACGTGTATGAAGAGAGGAAAGTGATTGGTTCTCAGTGAATGTAGGTTTGCGGCAGGGGTATGTGATGTCTCCATGGTTGTTTAATTTGTTTATGGATGGGGTTGTTAGGGAGGTGAATGCAAGAGTTTTGGAAAAAGGGGGAAATATGCAGTCTGTTGTGGATGAGAGAGCTTGGGAAGTGAGTCGGTATTAGTTGATGATACAGCGCTGGTGGCTGAGTCGTGTGAGAAACTGCAGAAACTGGTGACTGAGTTTGGTAAAGTGTGTGAAAGAAGAAAGCTGAGAGTAAATGTGAATAAGAGCAAGATTATTAGGTACAGTAGGGTTGAGGGACAAGTCAACTGGGAGGTAAGTTTGAATGGAGAAAAACTGGAGGAAGTGAAGTGTTTTAGATATCTGGGAGTGGATTTTGCAGCGGATGGAACCATGGAAGCGGAAGTGAATCATAGGGTGAGGGAGGGGGCGAAAGTTCTGGAAGCATTGAAGAATGTGTGGAAGTCGAGAACATTATCTCAGAAAGCAAAAATGGGTATGTTTGAATGAATAGTGGTTCCAACAATGTTATGTGGTTATATTATAAATGTTGTTATGTTATAAATGTTATGTTATAAATAATAAATATATTTTTTATTATTATTATTTTCCTTTGTCACTGTCTCCCGTGTTTGCGAGGTAGCACAAGGAAACAGATGAAACAAATGGCCCAGCCCACCCCCATACTCGTGTATATACATAACCGCCCACACACGCAAATATACATACCTATACATCTCAATGTACACATATATATACACACACAGACATATACATATATACACATGTACATAATTCATACTGTCTGCCTATATTTATTCCCATCGCCACCTCGCCACACATGGAATAACATCCCCCTCCCCCCTCATGTGTGCGAGGTAGCGCTAGGAAAAGACAACAAAGGCCCCATTCGTTCACACTCAGAACCACAGCTCCCTTTCCATATCCAGGCCCCACACAACTTTCCATGGTATACCCCAGACGCTTCACATGCCCTGATTCAATCCATTTACAGCATATAGACCCCGGTATACCACATCGATCCAATTCACTCTAGCCCTTGCCCGCCTTTCACCCTCCTGCATGTTCAGGCCCTGATCAATCAAAATCTTTTTCACTCCATCTTTCCACCTCCAATTTGGTCTCCCACTTCTTGTCTCCTCCACCTCCGACACATATATCCTCTTGGTCAATCTTTCCTCACTCATTTTCTCCATGTGCCCAAACCATTTCAAAACACCCTCATCTGCTCTCTCCACCACGCTCTTTTTATTTACACAAATCTCTCTTACCCTTACATTACTTACTCGATCAAACCACCTCACACCACATATATATATATGGCAAATTATATGGGAGGGTATTGATTGAGAGGGTGAAGGAATGTACAGAGCATCAGATTGGGGAAGAGCAGTGTGGTTTCAGAAGTGGTAGAGGATGTGTGGATCAGGTGTTTGCTTTGAAGAATGTATGTGAGAAATACTTAGAAAAGCAAATGGATTTGTATGTAGCATTTATGGATCTGGAGAAGGCATATGATAGAGTTGATAGAGATGCTCTGTGGAAAGTATTAAGAATATATGGTGTGGGAGGCAAGTTGTTAGAAGCAGTGAAAAGTTTTTATCGAGGATGTAAGGCATGTGTACGTGTAGGAAGAGAGGAAAGTGATTGGTTCTCAGTGAATGTAGGTTTGCGCAGGGGTGTGTGATGTCTCCATGGTTGTTTAATTTGTTTATGGATGGGGTTGTTAGGGAGGTGAATGCAAGAGTTTTCGAAAGAGGGGCAAGTATGAAGTCTGTTGGGGATGAGAGAGCTTGGGAAGTGAGTCAGTTGTTGTTCGCTGATGATACAGCGCTGGTGGCTGATTCATGTGAGAAACTGCAGAAGCTGGTGACTGAGTTTGGTAAAGTGTGTGAAAGAAGAAAGTTAAGAGTAAATGTGAATAAGAGCAAGGTTATTAGGTACAGTAGGGTTGAGGGTCAATTCAATTGGGAGGTGAGTTTGAATGGAGAAAAACTGGAGGAAGTGAAGTGTTTCAGATATCTGGGAGTGGATCTGGCAGCGGATGGAACCATGGAAGCGGAAGTGGATCATAGGGTGGGGGAGGGGGCGAAAATTCTGGGAGCCTTGAAGAATGTGTGGAAGTCGAGAACATTATCTCGGAAAGCAAAAATGGGTATGTTTGAAGGAATAGTGGTTCCAACAATGTTGTATGGTTGCGAGGCATGGACTATGGATAGAGTTGTGCGTAGGAGGATGGATGTGCTAGAAATGAGATGTTTGAGGACAATGTGTGGTGTGAGGTGGTTTGATCGAGTAAGTAACGTAAGGGTAAGAGAGATGTGTAGAAATAAAAAGAGCGTGGTTGAGAGAGCAGAAGAGGGTGTTTTGAAATGGTTTGGTCACATGGAGAGAATGAGTGAGGAAAGATTGACCAAGAGGATATATGTGTCGGAGGTGGAGGGAACGAGAAGAGGGAGACCAAATTGGAGGTGGAAAGATGGAGTGAAAAAGATTTTGTGTGATCGGGACCTGAACATGCAGGAGGGTGAAAGGAGGGCAAAGAATAGAGTGAATTGGAGCGATGTGGTATACCGGGGTTGACGTGCTGTCAGTGGATTGAATCAAGGCATGTGTATGGGGGTGGGTTGGGCCATTTCTTTCGTCTGTTTCCTTGCGCTACCTCGCAAACGCGGGAGACAGTGACAAAGCAAAAAAAAAAAAAAAAAAAAAAAAAAATATATATATATATATATATATATATATATATATATATATATATATATATATATATATGGTGTGGTAGGCAAGTTCTTAGAAGCAGTGAAAAGTTTTTATTGAGGATGTAAGGCATACGTACGTGTAGGAAGAGAGGAAAGTGAATGGTCCTCAGTGAATGTACGTTTGCGCCAGGGGTGTGTGATGTCTCCATGGTTGTTTAATTTGTTTATGGATGGGGTTGTTAGGGAGGTAAATGCAAGAGTTTTGGAAAGAGGGGCAAGTATGAAGTCTGTTGGGGATGAGAGAGCTTGGGAAGTGAGTCAGTTGTTGTTCGCTGATGATACAGCGCTGGTGGCTGATTCATGTAAGAAACTGCAGAAGCTGGTGACTGAGTTTGGTAAGTGTGTGAAAGAAGAAAGTTAAGAGTAAATGTGAATAAGAGCAAGGTTATTAGGTACAGTAGGGTTGAGGGTCAAGTCAATTGGGAGGTAAGTTTGAATGGAGAAAAACTGGAGGAAGTAAAGTGTTTTAGATATCTGAGAGTGGATCTGGCAGCGGATGGAACCATGGAAGCGGAAGTGGATCATAGGGTGGGGGAAGGGGCGAAAATCCTGGGAGCCTTGAAGAATGTGTGGAAGTCGAGAACATTTTCTCGGAAAGCAAAAATGGCTATGTTTGAAGGAATAGTGGTTCCAACAATGTTGTATGGTTGCGAGGCGTGGACTATGGATAGAGTTGTGCGCAGGAGGGTGGATGTGTTGGAAATGAGATGTCTGAGGACAATGTGAGGCGTGAGTTGGTTTGATCGAGTAAGTAATGTAAGGGTAAGAGAGATGTGTGGAAATAAAAAGAGCGTGGTTGAGAGAGCAGATGAGGGTTTACCCCAGACGCTTCACATGCCCTGATTCAATCCACTGACAGCACGTCAACCCCGGTATACAACATCGATCCAATTCACTCTATTCCTTGCCCTCCTTTCACCCTCCTGCATGTTAAGGCCCCGATCACACAAAATCTTTTTCACTCCATCTTTCCACCTCCAATTTGGTCTCCCTCTTCTCCTCGTTCCCTCCACCTCCGACACATATATCCTCTTGGTCAATCTTTCCTCACTCATTCTCTCCATGGGACCAAACCATTTGAAAACACCCTCTTCTGCTCTCTCAACCACGCTCTTTTTATTTCCACACATCTCTCTTACCCTTACGTTACTTACTCGATCAAACCACCTCACACCACACATTGTCCTCAAACATCTCATTTCCAGCACATCCATCCTCCTGCGCACAACTCTATCCATAGTCCACGCCTCGCAACCATACAACATTGTTGGAACCACTATTCCTTCAAACATACCCATTTTTGCTTTCCGAGATAATGTTCTCGACTTCCACACATTCTTCAAGGCTCCCAGAATTTTCGCCCCCTCCCCCACACTATGATCCACTTCCGCTTCCATAATTCCATCCGCTGCCAGATCCACTCCCAGATATCTAAAACACTTCACTTCCTCCAGTTTTTCTCCATTCAAACTCACCTCCCAATTGACTTGACCCTCAACCCTACTGTACCTAATAACCTTGCTCTTATTCACATTTACTCTTAACTTTCTTCTTTCACACACTTTACCAAACTCAGTCACCAGCTTCTGCAGTTTCTCACATGAATCAGCCACCAGCGCTGTATCATCAGCGAACAACAACTGACTCACTTCCCAAGCTCTCTTATCCCTAACAGACTTCATCCTTGCCCCTCTTTCCAAAACTCTTGCATTCACCTCCCTAACAACCCCATCCATAAACAAATTAAACAACCATGGAGACATCACACACCCCTGCCACAAACCTACATTCACTGAGAACCAATCACTTTCCTCTCTTCCTACACGTACACATGCCTTACATCCTCGATAAAAACTTTTCACTGCTTCTAACAACTTGCCTCCCACACCATATATTCTTAATACCTTCCACAGAGCATCTCTATCAACTCTATCATATGCCTTCTCCAGATCCATAAATGCTACATACAAATCCATTTGCTTTTCGAAGTATTTCTCACATACATTCTTCAAAGCAAACACCTGATCCACACATCCTCTACCACTTCTGAAACCACACTGCTCTTCCCCAATCTGATGCTCTGTACATGCCTTCACCCTCTCAATCAATACCCTCCCATACAATTTGCCAGGAATACTCAACAAACTTATACCTCTGTAATTTTAGCACTCACTCTTATCCCCTTTGCCTTTGTACAATGGCACTATGCACGCATTCCGCCAATCCTCAGGCACCTCACCATGAGTCATACATACATTAAATAACCTTACCAACCAGTCAACAATACAGTCACCCCCTTTTTTTATAAATTCCACTGCAATACCATCCAAACCTGCTGCCTTGCCGGCTTTCATCTTCCGCAAAGCTTTTACTACCTCTTCTCTGTTTACCAAATCATTTTCCCTAACCCTCGCACTTTCCACACCACCTCGACCAAAACACCCTATATCTGCCACTCTATCATCAAACACATTCAACAAACCTTCAAAATACTCACTCCATCTCCTTCTCACATCACCACTACTTGTTATCACCTCCCCATTTGCGCCCTTCACTGAAGTTCAAGTTCCCATTTGCTCCCTTGTCTTACACACTTTATTTACCGTAATCGTTCCAGAACATCTTTTTATTCTTATTCACATTTACCCTTAACTTTCTTCTTTCACACACTTTACCAAACTCAGTCACCAGCTTCTGCAGTTTCTCACATGAATCAGCCACCAGCGCCGTATCATCAGCGAACAACAACTGACTCACTTCCCAAGCTCTCTCATCCACAACAGACTGCATACTTGCCCCTCTTTCCAAAACTCTTGCATTCACCTCCCTAACAACCCCATCCATAAACAAATTAAACAACCATGGAGACATCACACACCCCTAACGCAAACCTACATTCACTGAGAACCAATCACTTTCCTCTCTTCCTACACGTACACATGCCTTACATCCTCGATAAAAACTTTTCACTGCTTCTAACAACTTGCCTCCCACACCATATATTCTTAAAACCTTCCACAGAGCATCTCTATCAGCTCTATCATATGCCTTCTCCAGATCCATACATGGTACATACAAATCCATTTGTTTTTCTAAGTATTTCACGCATACATTCTTCAAAGCAAACACCTGATCCACACATCCTCTACCACTTCTGAAACCACACTGCTCTTTCCCAATCTGATGCTCTGTACATGCCTTCACCCTCTCAATCAATACCCTTCCATATAATTTACCAGGAATACTCAACAAACTTATACCTCTGTAATTTGAGCACTCACTCTTATCTCCTTTGACTTTGTACAATGGCACTATGCAAGCATTCCGCCAATCCTCAGGCACCTCACCATGAGTCATACATACATTAAATAACCTTACCAACCAGTCAACAATACAGTCACCCCCTTTTTTAATAAATTCCACTGCAATACCATCCAAACCTGCTGGTTTGCCGGCTTTCATCTTCCGCAAAGATTTTACTACCTCTTCTCTGTTTACCAAATCATTTTCCCTAACCCTCTCACTTTGCACACCACCTCGACCAAGACACCCCACATCTGCCACTCTATCATCAAACACATTCAACAAACCTTCAAAATACTCACTCCATCTCCTTCTCACGTCACCACTACTTGTTATCACCTCCCCATTAGCGCCCTTCACTGAAGTTCCCATTTGCTCCCTTGTCTTACGCACTTTATTTACCTCCTTCCAAAACATCTTTTTATTCTCCCTGAAATTTAATGATACTCTCTCACCCCAACTCTCATTTGCCCTGTTTTTCACCTCTTGCACCTTTCTCTTGACCTCCTGCCTCTTTCTTTTATACCTCTCCCACTCATTTGCATTTTTTCCCTGCAAAAATCGTTCAAATGCCTCTCTCTTCTCTTTCACTAATAATCTTACTTCTTCATTCCACCACTCACTACCTTTTGTAATCAACCCACCACCCACGCTTCTCATGCCACAAGCATCTTTTGCGCAATCCATCACTGCTTCCCTAAATACATCCCATTCCTCCCCCACTCCCCTTACCTCCTTTGTTCTCACCTTTTTCCATTCTGTACTCAGTCTCCCCTGGTACTTCCTCACACAAGTCTCCTTCCCAAGCTCACTTACTCTCACCACTCTCTTCACCCCAACTTTCTCTCTTTTTTTCTGAAAACCCCCACAAATCTTCACCTTCGCTTCCACATGATAATGATCAGACATCCCTCCACTTGCACCTCTCAGCACATGAACATCCAAAAGTCTCTCTTTCATGCATCTATCAATTAACACGTAATCCAATAACGCTCTCTGGCCATCTCTCCTACTTACATACGTATACTTATGTATATATCGCTTTTTAAACCAGGTATTCCCAATCACCAGTCCTTTTTCAGCACATAAATCTACAAGCTCTTCACCATTTCTATTTACAACACTGAACACTCCATGTATACCAATTATTCCCTCAACTGCCACATTACTCACCTTTGCATTCAAATCACCCATCACTATAACCCGGTCTCGTGCATCAAAACCACTAACACACTCATTCAGCTGCTCCCAAAACACTTTTGGATGTTAATGTGCTGAGAGGTGCAACTGGAGGGATGTCTGATCATTATCTTGTGGAGGCGAAGGTGAAGATTTGTATGGGTTTTCAGAAAAGAAGAGTGAATGTTGGGGTGAAGAGGGTGGTGAGAGTAAGTGAGCTTGGGAAGGAGACTTGTGTGAGGAAGTACCAGGAGAGACTGAGTACAGAATGCAAAAAGGCGAGAAAAATGGAAGTAAGGGGAGTGGGGGAGGAATGGGATGTATTTAGGGAATCAGTGATGGATTGCGCAAAAGATGCTTGTGGCATGAGAAGCGTGGGAGGTGGGTTGATTAGAAAGGGTAGTGAGTGGTGGGATGAAGAAGTAAGATTATTAGTGAAAGAGAAGAGAGAGGCATTTGGACGATTTTTGCAGGGAAAAAATGCAATTGAGTGGGAGATGTATAAAAGAAAGAGACAGGAGGTCAAGAGAAAGGTGCAAGAGGTGAAAAAGAGGGCGAATGAGAGTTGGGGTGAGTGAGTATCATTAAATTTTAGGGAGAATAAAAAGATGTTCTGGAAGGAGGTAAATAAAGTGCGTAAGACAAGGGAGCAAATGGCAACTTCAGTGAAGGGCGCTAATGGGGAGGTGATAACAAGTAGTGGTGATGTGAGGAGATGGAGTGAGTATTTTGAAGGTTTGTTGAATGTGTTTGATGATAGAGTGGCAGATATAGGGTGTTTTGGTCGAGGTGGTGTGCAAAGTGAGAGGGTTAGGGAAAATGATTTGGTAAACAGAGAAGAGGTAGTGAAAGCTTTGCGGAAGATGAAAGCCGGCAAGGCAGCAGGTTTGGATGGTATTGCAGTGGAATCTATTAAAAAAGGGGGTGACTGTATTGTTGACTGGTTGGTAAGGTTATTTAATGTATGTATGACTCATGGTGAGGTGCCTGAGGATTGGAGGAATGTGTGCATAGTGCCATTGTACAAAGGCAAAGGGGATAAGAGTGAGTGCTCAAATTACAGAGGTATAAGTTTGTTGAGTATTCCTGGTAAATTATATGGGAGGGTATTGATTGAGAGGGTGAAGGCATGTACAGAGTATCAGATTGGGGAAGAGCAGTGTGGTTTCAGAAGTGGTAGAGGATGTGTGGATCAGGTGTTTGCTTTGAAGAATGTATGTGAGAAATACTTAGAAAAGCAAATGGATTTGTATGTAGCATTTATGGATCTGGAGAAGGCATATGATAGAGTTGATAGAGATGCTCTGTGGAAGGTATTAAGAATATATGGTGTGGGAGGCAAGTTGTTAGAAGCAGTGAAAAGTTTTTATCGAGGATGTAAGGCATGTGTACGTGTAGGAAGAGAGGAAAGTGATTGGTTCTCAGTGAATGTAGGTTTGCGTTAGGGGTGTGTGATGTCTCCATGGTTGTTTAATTTGTTTATGGATGGGGTTGTTAGGGAGGTGAATGCAAGAGTTTTGGAAAGAGGGGCAAGTATGAAGTCTGTTGTGGATGAGAGAGCTTGGGAAGTGAGTCAGTTGTTGTTCGCTGATGATACAGCGCTGGTGGCTGATTCGTGTGAGAAACTGCAGAAGCTGGTGACTGAGTTTGGTAAAGTGTGTGAAAGAAGAATGTTAAGAGTAAATGTGAATAAGAGCAGGGTCATTAGGTACAGTAGGGTTGAGGGTCAAGTCAATTGGGAGGTAAGTTTGAATGGAGAAAAACTGCTGAAGGAAGTAAAGTGTTTTAGATATCTGGGAGTGGATCTGGCAGCGGATGGAACCATGGAAGCGGAAGTGAATCATAGGGTGGGGGAGGGGGCGAAAATCCTGGGAGCCTTGAAGAATGTTTGGAAGTCGAGAACATTATCTCGGAAAGCAAAAATGGGTATGTTTGAAGGAATAGTGGTTCCAACAATGGTGTACGGTTGCGAGGCGTGGGCTATGGATAGAGTTTTGCGCAGGAGGGTGGATGTGCTGGAAATGAGATGTTTGAGGACAATGTGCGGTGTGAGGTGGTTTGATCGAGTAAGTAATGTAAGGGTAAGAGAGATGTGTGGAAATAAAAAGAGCGTGGTTGAGAGAGCAGAAGAGGGTGTTTTGAAATGGTTTGGGCACATGGAGAGAATGAGTGAGGAAAGACTGACCAAGAGGATATATGTGTCGGAGGTGGAGGAATGAGGAGAAGTGGGAGACCAAATTGGAGGTGGAAAGATGGAGTGAAAAAGATTTTGAGTGATCGGGGCCTGAACATGCAGGAGGGTGAAAGGCGGGCAAGGAATAGAGTGAATTGGATCGATATGGTATAACGGGGTTGACGTGCTGTCAGTGGATTGAATCAGGGTATGTGAAGCGTCTGGGGTAAACCATGGAAAGTTGTGTGGGGCCTGGATGTGGAAAGGGAACTGTGGTTTCGGGCATTATTGCATGACAGCTAGAGACTGAGTGTGAACGAATGGGGCCTCTGTTGTCTTTTCCTAGCGCTATCTTGCACACATGAGGGGGGAGGGGGATGGTATTCCATGTGTGGCGAGGTGGCGATGGGAATAAATAAAGGCAGACAGTGTGAATTATGTGCATGGGTATATATGTATGTGTCTGTGTGTGTATATATATGTGTACATTGAGATGTATAGGTATGTATATTTGCGTGTGTGGACGTGTATGTATATACATGTGTATGGGGATGGGTTGGGCCATTTCTTTCGTCTGTTTCCTTGCGCTACCTCACAAACGCGGGAGACAGCGAGAAAGCAAAATAAATAAATAAATATAATATATATATATATATATATATATATATATATATATATATATATATATTTTTTTTTTTTTTTTATACTTTGTCGCTGTCTCCCGCATTTGCGAGGTAGCGCAAGGAAACAGACGAAAGAAATGGCCCCCCCCCCATACACATGTACATACACACGTCCACACACGCAAATATACATACCTACACAGCTTTCCATGGTTTACCCCAGACGCTTCACATGCCTTGATTCAATCCACTGACAGCACGTCAACCCCTGTATACCACATCGCTCCAATTCACTCTATTCCTTGCCCTCCTTTCACCCTCCTGCATGTTCAGGCCCCGATCACACAAAATCTTTTTCACTCCATCTTTCCACCTCCAATTTGGTCTCCCTCTTCTCCTCATTCCCTCCACCTCCGACACATATATCCTCTTGGTCAATCTTTCCTCACTCATTCTCTCCATGTGCCCAAACCATTTCAAAACACCCTCTTCTGCTCTCTCAACCACGCTCTTTTTATTTCCACACATCTCTCTTACCCTTACGTTACTTACTCGATCAAACCACCTCACACCACACATTCTCCTCAAACATCTCATTTCCAGCACATCCATCCTCCTGCGCACAACTCTATCCATAGCCCACGCCTCGCAACCATACAACATTGTTGGAACCACTATTCCTTCAAACATACCCATTTTTGCTTTCTGAGATAATGTTCTCGACTTCCACACATTTTTCAAGGCTCCCAAAATTTTCGCCCCCTCCCCCACCCTATGATCCACTTCCGCTTCCATGGTTCCATCCGCTGACAGATCCACTCCCAGATATCTAAAACACTTCACTTCCTCCAGTTTTTCTCCATTCAAACTCACCTCCCAATTGACTTGACCCTCAACCCTACTGTACCTAATAACCTTGCTCTTATTCACATTTACTCTTAACTTTCTTCTTCCACACACTTTACCAAACTCAGTCACCAGCTTCTGCAGTTTCTCACATGAATCAGCCACCAGCGCTGTATCATCAGCGAACAACAACTGACTCACTTCCCAAGCTCTCTCATCCCCAACAGACTTCATACTTGCCCCTCTTTCCAGGACTCTTGCATTTACCTCCCTAACAACCCCATCCATAAACAAATTAAACAACCATGGAGACATCACACACCCCTGCCGCAAACCTACATTCACTGAGAACCAATCACTTTCCTCTCTTCCTACACGTACACATGCCTTACATCCTCGATAAAAACTTTTCACTGCTTCTAACAACTTGCCTCCCACACCATATATTCTTAAAACCTTCCACAGAGCATCTCTATCAACTCTATCATATGCCTTCTCCAGATCCATAAATGCTACATACAAATCCATTTGCTTTTCTAAGTATTTCTCACATACATTCTTCAAAGCAAACACCTGATCCACACATCCTCTACCACTTCTGAAACCGCACTGCTCTTCCCCAATCTGATGCTCTGTACATGCCTTCACCCTCTCAATCAATACCCTCCCATATAATTTACCAGGAATACTCAACAAACTTATACCTCTGTAATTTGAGCACTCACTCTTATCCCCTTTGCCTTTGTACAATGGCACTATGCACGCATTCCGCCAATCCTCAGGCACCTCACCATGAGTCATACATACATTAAATATATATATATATATATATATATATATATATATATATATATATATATATATATATATATATATTCCCTGGGGATAGGGGAGAAAGAATACTTCCCACGTATTCCCTGCGTGTCGTAGAAGGCGACTAAAAGGGGAGGGAGCGGGGGGCTGGAAGTCCTCCCCTCTCATTATTCTTTTTTTTTTATTTTTCCAAAAGAAGGAACAGAGAAGGGGGCCAGGTGAGGATATTCCCTCAAAGGCCCAGTTCTCTGTTCTTAACGCTACCTCGCTAACGCGGGAAATGGCGAATAGTTTGAAAGAAAAAGAAGATATATATATATATATATATATATATATATATATATATATATATATATATATATATATATATATATATATATATATATATCCTGTTTGTTAATCTCTCCTCACTCATTCTCTCATCTTCAGCTCTCTCAACCACACCCTTTTTATTCTCACAACTTTTTCATACCCTTTTATTACTTACCCAATCATACCACCCCACAGCACATATGGTCCTCCAGCATTGCATTTCCAACACATCAACCCTCATCTACACATTCTCATCTAAAGCACAAATCTTACATCCAAAAAATAGTTAGGAATACAATACCTTCAACCAAACCCAATTTTGCCCTCCCAGACACAGACTCTTTCCTCATACTCTTCAATGCTCCTAGAACCTTAGCCCCCTTACCCAACGTATGACCTACTTTCACTTACATGATTCCATTTACTACTATGTCCACTCCCACATATCTAAAACACTTTAATTGCTCCCAATTTTCTACATTCAAAACTTACACCTTAATCAACCTGGATCTCTACCAAGCTACAGCCAATAACCTTGCTTTCATTTACATCTACTCTCAACTTACTCCAATCAAACATTCTTCCAAACTCAGTCACCAACTTCTGCACTTTCTGACTTGAATCTGCCTCCACTGATATGTCACCTGCAAACAAAAGACTCACTTCCGAGGCCCCCTAATCCCCCACAGACTGCATATTTGCCCACCTCTGAAAGACCCTTGCATTTACATCCCTCACCATCCATCCATCTATCTATCTATCTATCTATATATCTTGAAGCCCATTCCCTCCAGGAACTACCATCAAGGGTGGTGGCTAGGACAAAAAGTCTCCACTTATCCCTAACCTTACATGCCTCCCTCACATACAGCACTCCTCACATTCTTCCACCATCTCTCTCCCTCCAGTACTCTTTCACTCTATTTCCCCATCTTACATGTGGTCTTCCTCTCACACCAACCCATTTATTGTACTATTCTATACTATTCTTGTAAACTCCCCATCTTACACTCTTTCAACATGACTAAACCACCTCAAGTATTACATTTCACCCACTCTACCACTCCACAATTCATCCCCTTTGCATTCCTTGCTATACTATATCTCTCATATACCACCTCATCTCTTTCTTCATTCCATCTAGTCATATCAAGTGCTCCTCTAAAACTGCTAATTTCCATAACCTGAATTTTTTTACCTCTGTAACTCATTACATGTCCATGTTTTGGCAGCATAGGTTAGGGTCAGGAGGACTAAGCTGTCCCTTAATCCTTTCTTCACTTCCATACTTACACCTCTACCCTTCATTATTCTAGTAAGGGACCCAGTGAATCTTCTATTCTGTACTGCTCTCTCCTTTACCTCTCCTTCCATCTCACCAAATTTATCCAAGATAACTCCTAAAAGATTAAATTCTGTCACCTCTTCCAGTTTTCCTCCTCTCATATCCATAACAGATTAACACAGTCCCTTCCTTCACTTTATAGGGTTTTACCAAATTTATACTTTCACTCTGTTTCCTCTCAAACACCATTACTTTACTTTTACTTGCATTTACCTTCATTCACCTAAGCTTACACACATCATAAAACACACTCACAACCTCCTGCAACTCTTCACTCTCAGCAAACAGCACAGTATCATCTGCAAACAGGTTTGTCACTAACCATCATACCTCACTGCCAAACTCCCATGTCTGCACCCTTTTTCCCTAGTTTTGCTTTCACCTCTCTCATCACTCCATCACTATACGTTAAAAAGCCATGGTGACATCACTCAGCCCTGCCTCACACCCACATGTATACTGAAACTTTTGCTCAAAACATGCATCTAACTCTCCACAAAAGGCTTTCACACCATCCAACAGTTGTCCCCTACCCAATATATCCTAAACACATACCATAATGCATTCCACTCAACTCTGTAATACTATTCATCTAGATCCATAAGAGATTCTTACTTTTTGCTAAACACTTTCTAAAGCTATTTTCACCACAAAAATCTGATCCTAACATCCCCTACCTTTCCTAAAACCCCCTTGTTCCTCACTTATTCTGCATTCAGTCACTTCCATCACTCTATCAATCAACACTTGCTCACACTCATTCACCAATAAGTGCTACATACATCTTCACACTTTTACCTTTAATCAAAGGATCAATAAAAGCTTTAATCCAATCCTCAGGCACACCTTTCTCTCTCCTTGCTAAATTACAAATCAAATGCATTCACTCGTCACACTTCCTCCCCATATGTCAGCATTTCAGCCAGAATCCCATCCCCTCCAGGTGCATTTCCAAACTTCAGCCCCACTGTTGCCCTTTTTACCTCCCTTCTTGCAAAAGCCCCTTGCTCTTGTATGCTTTTCCTTCCATCCTCCATACCCATACATGCAACAAAAGCTGCTTCGCTTTCTCCCACATTCATCAGTTCTTCAAAATACCCTTTCCATCTTCCTTTTACTTCCTCCTTCTGATTCAGCAAAAGAAGAAATATAAGTATGATGGAAAAAGTATTTTGAAGAACAGATGAACGTGGGGAGAAGGTAAAGCAGCAGTTCTTACAGCCTATTCATAAACATATTAAACAGCCATGGTGACATCATACACCCTTGCCACATATCAACCTTCACTTGGAAGCATTCACTCTCCTCTCTTCCTACCCATACACACCTTACACCGCTGATAAAAACTCACAGTGCCTAACACCATATATTCCTTAAACTTTCCACAAGATATTTCTATCTACCTTATCTTATGCTTTCTCCAGATGCATGAATGCCACATACAAATCCTTCTGTTTCTCCAAGTATTTCTCACACACATTCTTAAAAGTATACACTTGATCCACACAACCTCTACCACTTCTGAAACCACATTTTCCCAGTAGCATTGAAGAATGTGTGGAAAGAGCAGCTTTTATCTGCGAAGGCAAAAATGAGTGTTTTAAGCCATAGCAGTCCCAAAAATCTTATCATCTGAAAGGGCAAAAATAGGTATATTTTAAGTTATGGTAATCTCAACAATGTTATATGGATATGAGGCATGGGTTATAGATGTAGACATGCAGAAAAGGGTGGATGTGCTGGAAATGAAATGTTTGTAGAAAATATGTGGTGTAATGTGGTTTGATCATACACGTAATAAAAGGGTAAGAGTGAGGTGCAGTGATAAAGAGTGGTAGAGCAACTTGAAGAAGGTGTACTGAAATGGTTCGGACATATGGAGAAAATGAGAGAGGATAGGTTGACAAAGAGGATAACTGTGTTAGAAGTGGAGCGAACAAAGAGAAAGGGGAGACCAAACTGAAGATGGAAGGATGTAGTGAAAAAGAATTCAAGCAATCACAGCATGAACAAGCAGGAGGGTGAAAGGTGTGCAAGGGATAAAGTGAATTGGAACAATGTGGTATCCAGGAAGTCAGTGGACAGAGCCATGGAAATGTCTGTGGAGGGAGCTGTGGTTTCACTGCATTACACATGACCGGTTGGAGAGGATGCGAGCAAATGCTGCCTGTCTTTGTCTATTCCTAGCAATACCTTGTTAATGTGGGAAATGGCAATCAAGTATGAAAAGAAACTGGATGGTACTTACAGGGAAAGGGTGCAAATGATTGAGAGATGTACATGAGTAAGTTGCAGGAGGTCAAAAGGAAGGTGCAAGAGTTAAAAAAGAAAGCAAATGAGAGTTGGAAGAGAGAGAACCATTAAACTTTAGCGCAAATAAAAATATGTTTTGGAAGTAGGTAAATAATATGTGAAAGACAGAGAACAAATGGGAACATCAGTGAAGGGGACAAAAGGGAAAGTGATAACAGGTAGTGATAGAGTGAGGAGGAAATGGAGTTAGTATTTTGAAGGATTGTTAAATGTGTTTGATGACAGAGTGGCAAATGTAGCAGTGTTTAGATCAGGGTGGTATGCAAAGTAAGGGAGTCAGGGAGAGTGGTTTGGTGAAAAAAGAAGAGGTGGTGAAAGCCATGCAAGAGATGAAATCCAGCAAGGCAGTGGGATTGGAAGAAGGTATTGCGATTGAATTTAAGAAAGGGGATGAAGGTGTTGTTCACTGGTTGGAAATGATACTCAATGTATGTTTGGATCATGGTGAAGTGCATGTACAGTGCCAATGTATAAAGGCAAGGGGGGATAAAGG
>NC_092229.1:41607564-41627950 GCF_036320965.1 Panulirus ornatus
ACGTGTCGTCTTACCTCAAAGGATTAATATCGACTTACTTAAGGGGGTTGAGTCGTTTTACTCAACAAGGTTAATATTATCAATATTATATATATATATATATATATATCTTATATATATTATATATTATATATATATATATATATTATATATCTATATTATCCCTGGGGATAGGGGAGGAAAGAATACTTCCCCCGTTTTCACTGACGTATGTAGAAGGCGACTAAAAGGGAAGGGAGCGGGTACTGGAAATCGTCCCGTCTCATTTTTAATTTTGCAAAAGAAGGAACAGACAATGGGGCCAAGTGAGGATATTCCCTCAAAGGCTCAGTCTCTGTTCTTAACGCTACCTCGCTAACACGGGAAATGGCGAATAGTATGGGAAAAAGAATTCTCTCTCTCTCTCTCTCTCTCTCTCTCTCTCTCTCTCTCTCTCTCTCTCTCTCTCTCTCTCTCTCTCTCTCTCCAGTTTCTGGAGTTGCGTCTTGTGTTTGGCATTTCTTAAGACTTGGACGAGGAACTTCACTGGGAAGAACATTCACAAATGCTGGAAATTACGGCGTCTCCCAACCTTTTACTTGACTGCCGGGTTTCGGAGAATAGTCGAGTGGAAAGTTGTGTACCTGGTGGACGCAGGAGGGTCTTGCTGAGGTGTAGGGAGGCAGGGGTGTGCTGGTGAGAGCTGGGGTAGAGGGAGGCAGGGGTGTGCTGGTGAGAGCTGGGGTAGAGGGAGGCAGGGGTGTGCTGGTGAGAGCTGGGGTAGAGGTACCTGAGAGCTGGGTCTTCTGCTGAGATCTCTGGTGGAGGGAAGCAGGGGTCTTGTGCTGAGAGCTGGGGTAGAGAGAGGCAGGAGTGAGAGCTGGGGTGGAGGATGGCAGGGGTATGCTGGTGAGAGTGGAAGCCCAAGGTGTAAAGCGGAAGGTGAGTGGGAAGGGTTCCTGGTCCGGTGCACTTACAGGTGAAGACTGGCTGGAGATGGCCATGTTTGTGGTGTTGGCTCACTTGTAAGTGTTCCTTCACCGCCCCACGCCCACCACCCACCCACCAAGACAGTTCAGGTCACGCCTTCCTCCCGTCACCTACACCGCCGTCCGGCTCAGCCAGGCTATCCTCGGGAGTGTGACCTTTGCTTTGAGAGTGACGACTTCGTGCGTCTCGAGCTGCGGCTCCCAGTGTGACCACTTGTGACGTTGGAACTTTCTCTGAAACTGCTTAGCAAGTTTGATAACTCAGTGTGAATCTGCCCGTGCCAGTGTGACCATCTGCTGCTGCTGATGATGATTGTTATACCGTGATAAGTGTGAGCCTTCCTCCTGACTGTGATAAGTGTTAGACCAGTGTCCAAGTGTGAGGGTCAGCAAGTGTGATGGATCTTCGCCCCGTCTGCCTCCTGAGATAATAATGGTTGGAAAATCATTCCTTTTTATGTGTATCTGATGCTGCTTGTAGAGGGTTCGTCCTCAGGCATAGCACCTGTGTATGTCTGTAATGTATTGTTCAGGGACTCGCGGGTTTGCAACACTGCATCAACGTGTATGGCCGTGTTAATGGTGCACAAATATGCGGGGAATGTGTGCCATCCCGGAACAAGAACTGCTCAGGATTGTCACTGTGTTTTGAAAATCATTTTGATTGCTTCATTTTATTGGATATTTGGAAAATGTAAACGATTCGTAGAGTTTTTGTGTTGAAGGAAGAAGTATTTTTATATCGTTGTGGAATGTTACTGATTTACTTTTCGTTATTTACGAAGTGTTTAAACTAGTCTGATACTTTCATAGTTGGTCAGATCAACTTGACATGAGCAGGTTGTACCGTCGTGTGGAGGAGGTCCGTCCGTCACAGTGCGTGTGTGGTGGCTGGCAGAGTCCACTTCCTGAGTGTCCGTGTTGGGTTCCCGGCCGGACATTGGTTCCCACTGATTCATCTCCCTCTCACATTCTGAAGGAGTGGCCTCCCTACCTGCCCATGATGTACCTGTGTGTGTGTGTGTGTGTGTGTGTGTGTGTGTGTGTTTGTGTGTGTAAGCGTGCGGCCCGGGGTTGCCACGAGTTGATCGTGTTGTGTGTGGGTGTGAGGAGTGGTGTTGGTGGTGTTAGCGTGGGTGATGCCCAGCGTCAGGCGAGTGTCAATGTTTGGTCGTGTGGGCGGGGAAGCTGACTCACGGGTGTGACCTTGTCCTAGCTTGACTGCCCCCTCCCATTACCCTTACCCCCAACCACCCCCTCCCTTCTCCTACTTACTGACCACGACCCACCCTACTCATTAACCTCCATCCCCTTCCCTCGCGCCCCACAAATAACCGACCTCTTCGCTCCCTGCTGAGCGCACTGGAGCTACCTCTTTAATCTTCCCTCCTCCCTCCGCTGATATACACTGGCACGGGGTAAACACGTTATCCTCTCTGCCGTCGTCAGGGCTGTTGTGTCCTGGCTTCCTGCACCTGGTAATTCTGCTGCCACTGAACCATAAACCTCTGTCATGAGAGTGTTGTTGTCGACCATAGTGATATTCTGGGTCATCAAGGCGAGACATCACGTTGTCTGGCGTGTGAGGCGGGGCGCTGCTGGTCGGTCGGTCAGCTGTGCGCCGCGCCGCTCAGCTGATCCATGTCAACAATGGGGGCGAGGTGGCCGGGGCTCACCCGGTGCGGTGCAGCTGCCAGGGTACAAGTACGCACGTATCTTATCTTAGGTCTATCAAGGAGTTGTGATGATCTGAATTAGCCATTTTATAACGCCTTACCCTGCTACTGGTGGAGGTGTTCACTCTTGCCCTTGCTCGGGTTTTGAGGCCGCCATGTTGTGTGTGTGTTTCCCATTACAATTTTTTCCTCCCCCCCATCTCTCTCTCTCCTTGGAATCTCAAAATAGACAGATTTACGCATGGAAGTGTGCTCATAATATGCTTGATTTTTAGTGGACATGAACTGAAAGGTACGCTCATTCGTGAAATACTTCATCTAAGACAAGATTGGCACCCTCTGTGGTAGGCTGAAAAGTTATCAGTGATGTGAGCTGACGTGAAATTTAATTATGATTTTTAGTCCTTGTGTACCAGTTGGCCTTGGTGGATCTGGGGCTTCTCCTGTACTGCCGGACGGTGTGGCGTGGCCAGTACTACCCTCAGTCGCGTGTGTCCGGCTACTGCATTCGACAAACATGTTGACAACCACGTGAAATTGACCGTCAGTGGAGAACCGCAAGGTGTTGTGCCAGTGGTTTTGAAATGACAGTAAGATCAGGGGGTGTGTTGGGTGCGGGTCCCCGACTGTCGTAAGGGGTTTGGATAAGACCAGGAGAGTGAGTGGTCGGTGGTGAGACCTTAGAGTCGCCAGTCAGAGGGGGGAAGTTCAATTATGTGAGCTGTGATTCTGCCCTTGTTGTAGAGGACTGCCCTTCCCAATCGTCCCTCACAGCCCACCACTTTGATAGTAGATCAATTTCAGTGGAAGAAGCCCAGCTCCGTTTAGTGACGTCACGTCGTGTTTCTTATGAAAGTAAAGTTGATATATTGTGTAATTATCGTAGGTGTGTGGTGTTTTGATGTGTGTAATAGGTTACGTGTGTGCACCGTATGTTGTCTAAGTGCATTATCGTCACTGTTTACACCAAACTTCAGCCCAGTCAGAAGAAACGTTACCCCCAGTCGAAATCTGTCCAGCCTTCAGGGTATCCCAGCCATCATGCTCCAGGGAGGTCTCACTTAGCCACCGTCCGTGGAGGTGTTTCCAGTCCGCTGTATAGGCAAGTGTCGACCTCTCCGCACACCCTGACGGTTTCCCCAAATCACACATCGTCCGCGTCATTTGGAAACTTTACAGCAGTGTAGGCCGCTACCGGTGCATCGCAGACGCCCTCTACTGGCTCACTTGGTATTGGGCTAACGGAAGTGTCTCCGGCTTCCCGGGAAATCACGGGGATCACGCCCTAATCTTGTTTCCTCTGGGCCTCAAGTTCGGGCCTTGCCAGCCTCTCGGGGCAACTAGCAGTGGGCGGGGTGGAGCGGACGCTGTGTCGACTCAGGGGGGGCGGCGCGCTCGTGCGGGGTGGTAAGGGAGCCATGTTTGGCATGGTGCTCTCCGTGAGTGGGCAACTGCTTGAGGGGTGTTGATCCCGCCCAGAGGAATTCATAGTGAGCCCGAGTTTGTGCAGAGGCAAGTTGAGGACAGTGGCGGGGTCACGGTGGCTCGAGAGACCCTCACGGAAGTTCCCGGGCGAACGCAGACGAGCAGGATAGCGTCGGGGCGGCAGCAAACAGGATATCCACATCCCTGTCAGGTCCAATGGTGTCGTAGCAAACCTCTTCATCATTGAGGAATACCAGGGCGTCGTGGAGGAGGAGGATCCCTTACTGCACAGTACACCCCTGGGACCGCACTGGGCTTCGCGGTTAGGCCAGCGTCCATATGAACGTGGCAGAACAACAACAATAATAGGGTGGCGGCTGGGAAGAGGGCGAGGCTGTATAGAGGTGATGTGCAGCCGGCGGCCCCTGGTGCTGGTGTTGGTGTTCGCATCACGGATCGGCGCGCACCAGCGGCGACGCTACAGGTCTTCCACAGGTGGGGTGCCCACACATGTCACTAATGTCTATATGTTCCTCCGTTCATCTTCTCCCTCACCCCGCCTTTGGTATACTGTGGCCTTCCAGGCTTTAGGATTCTCATAACTGGTGGATTTCTAGAACACTTGACCCTACTTTAAGACCCAGAAGTTACGAATGTTGTGAAGTTGATGTTGTCTGTCTGGCCTTTAAAGTTTGTACAGGCCAAGAGATGTTCAACCGTGTTACTCAGGCTGGTTATAGTGGTAATGACTTTTGCCTTTTTTATTGGATGCCGAGATGCATGCATAATTTGTATGCCCTAACTGGTCACTCACGTTTACGTTATATATATATATATATATAATATATATATATTATATATATATTATAAAATATATTTATATTATATATATATATATTTTTTTTTTTTTTTTTTTTTTTTTTTTTTTGCTTTGTCGCTGTCTCCCGCGTTTGCGAGGTAGCGCAGGAAACAGACGAAAAAGAAATGGGCAACCACCCATAACATGTATATACATACGTCCACACACGCAAATTATACATACCTACACCGGACTTTCATGGTTTACCCCAGACGCTTACATGCTTTGATTCAATCATTGACAGCACGTCAGCACCGGTATACCCACATGCTCCAATTCACTCTATTCTTGCCCTCCTTTACCCTCCTGCATTGTTCCGGCCCCGATTCACACAAAATCTTTTTCACTCCATCTTTCCACTCCTATTTGGTCTCCCTTTTCTCTCGTTCCCTCCACCTCGAACATATTTCTTGGTCCATCTTTCCTCACTCATTCTCTCCATGTGCCCAAAAACCATTTCTTCAAAAACCCTATTCTGCTCTCTCAACCACGTTTTTTATTTCCACACAATCTCTTTACCTTACGGTACTTACTCGATCAAAACACCTCACACCACACATGTCCTCAAAACATCTCACTTTCCAGGCATCCATCTCCGGCACAACTCTATCCTAGCCACGCTCGCACCATACAACATTGTTGGAAACCCTATTCCTTCAAACATACCATTTTTGCTTTCCGAGATATGTTTCTCGAACTTCCACTTCTTTCAAAGGCTCCAGAATTTCGCCCCCTCCCCCCCCTCTTGAATCCCTCCGCTTCCATGGTTCCATCGCTGCGGATCCACTCCCAGATATCTAAAAAACTTCATTCTCCAGTATTTCTCCATTCAAACTCCACTCCCAATTGACTTGCCCCTCAACCTACTGTACTAAAACCATGCTCTTATTCACATTAACTTTAAACTTTCTTTTTCACACCATTTACCAAACTATTCGCATTTCCGCGTTAGCGAGGTAGCGTTACGAACAGGAGATGGGGCCTTTTTTTGGAATATCGTCACCTGGCCCACTCTGTTCTTCTTTGGAAAATTAAAAAAAAAAAGAAAAAAATGATGAGGGGAGGATTTCAGCCCGCTCCTCCCTTATAGTACGCCTTCTACGACACCAGGGAATAGTGGGAGTATTTACCTCCCCCTCTACCAGGATCCCGCTTTTATATTATATATTATATTATATCTATATATCTAATATTATTTATAAATATATATATATATATATTTTTTTTTTTTTTTTCCATAGCCAGAGGTTAAAAACCATTGTGTGAATTAATTTTTTTTTCATTCTTTCACGCTAGAAGTTTCAGTTTTTCTAATTGGTTTTTACATTTTTAATATGTAGATATATGTATGTGTGTGTGGGTGTATATGTGGTATGTATGTGTATTGTGTGTGATTTGGTTATGAATATATATATATTGTATATTTTCCCTGGGGATAGGGGTGAAAGAATACTCCCACGTATCTCGCGGTGTCGTAGAAAGCGTTGGATGAGGGACGGGAGGGGGGGCCAGAAAATCCTCCCTCCTTGTATAACTTTCTAAAATGGGTAACAGAAGAAGGAGTCAGCGGGGAGTGCTCATCCTCTCGAAGGTCGGTGGGGTGCCTAAATGTGTGTGGGATGTAACAAGCTGTGAAAAAAGGGATGAGATAGGTAGTATGTTTGAGGAAAAGGAACCTGGATGTTTTGGTCTGAGTTGAACGAAGCTCAAGGGTAAAGGGGAAGAGTGGTTGGATTTGTCTGGGGGAGTATAGTCAGGGGTTAGTAGTGAGAGACAAGAGCAGGGAAGAGTAGCATACTCCTGAAAACAGGAGTTGTGGGGTATGTGATAGAGGGTAAGAAAGTAAATTCTCGATTTAATATGGTAAAATCTGAAAGTTGATGGAGGAGGGTGGGGGATTATTTGGTGCTTATGCACTCGGGGCATGAGAGGAAAGCTCAAGAGAGGGGCAGTGTTTTGGGAGCAGCTGAATGAGTGTGTTAGTGGTTTTGATCACGAGACCGGTTTAGTCGATGGGTGATTTGGAATGCAAAGGTGAGTGATAATGTGGCAGTGAGGGGAATAATTGTATACATGGGTGTTCAGTGTTGTAAATGGAAATGGTGAAGAGCTTGTAGATTTATGTGCTGAAAAAGGGACGGATGATTGGGAATACCATGGTTTTAAAAGCGAGCTAATACATAAGTTACTTATGTTAAGTAGGAGAGATGGCCAGAGAGAGAGCGTTATGTATTACGTGTTAAACTGATAGGCGCGCGAGAAGAGAGAGATTTGGATGTATAAAGTGCTGAGAGTGGAACTGGGAGGATGTCTGATCATTATCTTGTGGAGGCTAAGGTGAGATTTGTAGGGTTTTCAGAAAAGAAAGAGTGAATGTTGGGGTGAAGAGGGTATGGTGAGAGTAAGTGAGCTTGAGAAGGAGACTGTGTGAGGGAGTACATGAGAGAGAGTTACGAAATGGAAAAAGGTGAGAACACTTGAAGTAAGGGTGAAGTGGGGGGAGGAATGGGATGACTTTGGGAATCAGTGAGATTGCGCAATAGATGCTTGTGGGCTGAAGATGTGGGAGGTGGGTTGATTAGGATCAGGGTAGTGAATGGTGGGATGAAGAAGTAAGATTTTAGTGAAGAGGAAGCGAGCGGGCATTGCAGATTTTTGCGGGAAAAATTGCAATTGAGTGGGAAGATGTCTAATAAGAAAGAGAAGGAGGTAGAGAAAGGTTGCCAGAGGGGGGGGGGGGGGGGGGGGGGGGGGGGGGGGGGGTGGTGAAAAAAAGGGCGAATGAGAGATGGGGTAGAGCGAGTATCATAAATTTTAGGGAGAATAAAAAGTATGTTCTGTGAAGGAAGGTAAGTAAAGTGCGGTAAGAAAAGGGGAGCAAATGGGAATTCAGTGAAGGGCGCAAATGGTGGAGTGATAAAAGTAGGTGGTGATGTGAGAAGGAGATGATTGTGAGTATTTCGAAGGTTTGTGAATGTGTTTGATGATAGAGTGGCCCAGATCTAGGGGTGTTTTGGTCGAGGTGGTGTGCAAAGTGAGAGGGTCTTTGTTAGGGAAAATGATTTGGTAAACAGAGATGAGGTAGTGAAGCTTTGCGAAGATGGAAGCGGCAAGGCAGCAGGTTTGGATGGTATTGCAGTGGAATTTATTAAAAAGGGGGTGGACTGTATTGTTTGACTGGTTGGTAAGGTTTATTTATGTAAGTATGACTCTTGGTGGAGTGCCTGAGGATTGGCGGAATGCGTGCATAGTTGCCATTGTACAAAGGCAAAGGGATAAGAGTGAGTGCTCAAATTACAGAGGTATAGTTTGTTGAGTATTCTGGTAAATTATATGGGAGGGTATTATTGAGAGGGTGAGGCATGTAAGAGCATCAGATTGGGGAAGAGCAGGTGGTTTCTGAAGTGGTAGAGGATGTGTGGATCAGGTGTTTGCTTGAAGAATGTATGTGAGAAATACTTAGAAAAGCAAATGGATTTGTATGTAGCATTTATGGATCTGGAGAAGGCATATGATAGAGTTGATAGAGATGCTCTGTGGAAGGTATTAAGAATATATGGTGTGGGAGGCAAGTTGTTAGAAGCAGTGAAAAGTTTTTATCGAGGATGTAAGGCATGTGTACGTGTAGGAAGAGAGGAAAGTGATTGGTTCTCAGTGAATGTAGGTTTGCGGCAGGGGTGTGTGATGTCTCCATGGTTGTTTAATTTGTTTATGGATGGGGTTGTTAGGGAGGTAAATGCAAGAGTTTTGGAAAGAGGGGCAAGTATGAAGTCTGTTGGGGATGAGAGAGCTTGGGAAGTGAGTCAGTTGTTGTTCGCTGATGATACAGCGCTGGTGGCTGATTCATGTGAGAAACTGCAGAAGCTGGTGACTGAGTTTGGTAAAGTGTGTGGAAGAAGAAAGTTAAGAGTAAATGTGAATAAGAGCAAGGTTATTAGGTACAGTAGGGTTGAGGGTCAAGTCAATTGGGAGGTGAGTTTGAATGGAGAAAAACTGGAGGAAGTGAAGTGTTTTAGATATCTGGGAGTGGATCTGGCAGCGGATGGAACCATGGAAGCGGAAGTGGATCATAGGGTGGGGGAGGGGGCGAAAATTCTGGGGAGCCTTGAAGAATGTGTGGAAGTCGAGAACATTATCTCGGAAAGCAAAAATGGGTATGTTTGAAGGAATAGTGGTTCCAACAATGTTGTATGGTTGCGAGGCGTGGGCTATGGATAGAGTTGTGCGCAGGAGGATGGATGTGCTGGAAATGAGATGTTTGAGGACAATGTGTGGTGTGAGGTGGTTTGATCGAGTGAGTAACGTAAGGGTAAGAGAGATGTGTGGAAATAAAAAGAGCGTGGTTGAGAGAGCAGAAGAGGGTGTTTTGAAGTGGTTTGGGCACATGGAGAGAATGAGTGAGGAAAGATTGACCAAGAGGATATATGTGTCGGAGGTGGAGGCGGGGAAACAAAGGAGAGATGGGAGACCAAAATTGGAGGTGGAAAGATGGAGTGAAAAAGATTTTGTGTGATCGGGGCCTGAACATACAGGGAGGTGTGAAAGGAGGGCAAGGAATTAGAGTTGAATTTGGAGCGATGTGGTTATACCGCTGGGGCTGAGTGGCTGTCAGTGGATTTGACTCAAGGCATGTGAAGCGGCTGGGTTAAACCATGGGGAAAGTGTGTAGGTATATATATTTGCGTGTGTGGAGTATGTATTATACATGGTGTAGGGGGGGGTTGGGCATTCTTTGTTGTTTCCTTGCGCTACTCGCAAAGCGGGAGACAGCGACAAAGTTTAAAAAAAGACAGAAAAAAAAAAAAAAAAAAAATATATATATTATATATATATATATAGATATATATATATATATTTATATGTCATATATAATATGATTGTTTTATATTTTTTTATATACTTTGCCCTTGTCTCCGCTTGTAGCGGGTCGCGGAAGAAAACAGACGAAAAGAACGATAAGACTGACCCATTTATATACATAAACGCCACACACGCACATTACAAAAACCATATACATTTCAACGTATACATACAAATACAGACTCAGGAATATATACACTTGCGCAGTTTCATCATGTGCCTTCATCCTTTCCGGCCGCCAACCTCGCCACACATGACAATGGCACCCCTCCCCTCTGCGGTGCGCGCGAGGTAGCGCTAGGAAAAGACAACAAAGGTTCACATTCGTTCACACTCGGTCTTAGTGTCATTTGTGATGCACGAAACCACAGCTCCCTTTTCCACATCCAGGCCTTAAAAACTTTCCATGGTTTTTTTTTTTTTTACCCAGTACGCTTCACATGTCCTGGCTCTAATAATGACAGCACGTCGACCCCAGTTAACCACATCGTTCCATTTCAACTCTGTTCCTTGCACGCCTTTCACCCTCGTATGTTTCAGGCCCTGATCGCTCATCTTTTTTCACTCCTCTTCACCTCAGTTTGGTTTCCACTTCTCCTCGTTCCCTCCACCTCTGACAATATAGTCCTCTATGTCAGTCTTCCTCACTCATTCTCTCCATGTGACAACCATTTCAATCACCCTCTTTGCTGTCTCAACCACACTCTTTAATCCCACACAGCTCTATACCTTACATTCTTTTTAAAACTCGATCAAAGCCACTAACACCACATATTGTCCTCAGACATTTCATTTCCAACCAGTACACCCTCCTAGCCAGCCCTTATCTATCGCCTATGCCTCATACATATAACATACACTGCTGAATACTATTCCTTCAAACATACCCATTTTTGCTCTCAGAGATAACTTTCTCTCCTTCCACACATTCTTCAAACGCTCCAGAGGGTTTGCCCCTCCCCCACCCTGTGACTCATTCTGCTCCATGGTTCATCGCTGCAAATCCACTCCCAGATATCGAAAAACTTCACTTCCTCCAGTTTTTCTCCGTTCTAACTTAGCTCCCATTGATTTGTCCACATCTGCTGAAACCAATAACTGCTCTTTGTTCACATTTACTCTCAGCTTTCTTCTTTCAACACTTTACCAACTCAGTGACCAGCTTTGGAGGTTTTCTCATCGAATCAGCACCAGTGCTGTAAATCAGCGACAAAGCTGACTCACTTCCAAGCCCTCTCATCCCACCAGACTGCTACTTTCCCTCTCTGCAAAACTCTTGCATTCACTCTAAAACCATCCATAAACATATTAAATAGCATGGGGGACAATCCACACACCACTGCCGCAAACCGAATTCTCTGGAATCACTCACTTTCATCTTCCTCTCGTACACGTGCTTAATCTCGATTAAAATTTTTCATGTTCTAGCAATTACCTCCCCACCTATACTCTAAATACCTTCACAGAACATTTCTATCAACGTTATCTTATGCTTCAGTCCTAAATGTAATACCAGATCATTTGCTTTTGAAGTATTTCTCAATACATCTTTCAAAGGCAAACACTGATCCACACATCCTCTACCACTTTTGAATACACACTGCTCTTCCCCAATCTGTGCTCTGACAGGCTTCACCTCCCACATAATTTCCCAGGACTACTCGATACACTTATACCTCTGTGATTTGAAACAACTCGCCTTTATCCCTTTGCCTTTGGCCAATGGCACTCTGTATGCATTCAGCCAATTCAGGCTCTCACCAATGAGTCATTAATACAGTGAATTATCCTCATACCAGTCAATAACACAGTCACCCCTTTTTTTATGACTTCCACAGAATACATCCAAACCCGCGGCCTGCCGGCTTTCATCTTCGTTAAAGCTTTCAATACCTCTCTCTGTTTACCAAATCATTCTCCCTGGCCTCTCACTTCGACACCCCTCGGTCAAAAAACACAGTATTCATTCAACAAATTTAGAATACTTGCACCATCTCCTTCATTCACTACTTATTGTTTATTATCCCATTTACCCTTTCACGGATGTTCATGGCATTGTTGTCTTGTCTTACCCACTTTATTTACCTCCTTCCGAAAATTGTTTCTTTTCCCTAAAGTTTAATGTTACTTCTCTCCTCTGCCCTCTTTTTCCACTCTTGCACCTTTATCTTTGACCTCTTGCCTTTTCTTTTATACATCTCCCAGTCATTTGCAGTATTTCTCTGTAAAAAATGTCAGAAGCCTCTCTCTTTCTTTCATAACATCTTACTTTTTCATCCCACATCACTACCCTTTCTAATCTTCCCACCTCCACCTTTTCATGCACAGAGCATCTTTTGCGCAAAGAACATCACTGATTCCTAAATACTTCTCATTCCTCCTCCATCCTACATCATTTGCTTTACTTTTTCCATTCGCACTCACTCTCTCTGGTACTTCTTACACAAATGCGTCTCCTTTTCAAGCTACCTTACTCTCACCAATCTATTCCCCTACATTCTCTTTTTTTTCTGAAAACCTCTACTTATCTTCACCTTCGCCTCCACAAGATAATGATCCAGGAAATCCCCCCACTTGCCCTTCAGCACATTATAACATCATAAAGTCTCTCTTTCACGCGCCTATCAAGGAAACACGTAATTCCACTAAATCGTTCTCTAGCCCCCCCCAACTCTCCTATTACATACGTATACTTGTGTATAAATCTCTTTTAAACCATGTATTCTATCACCAGCCTTTTTTCAGCACAATCTTTCATAGCTGCTTCACATTTCCATTTGCACATGCAAACCATGTACACCAATATACCCTCAACTGCCACATTACTACCTTTGGCATTTAAAACATCCTTTCACACTACTTAATATGTTAACACACACACTCAGCTACTCCCAAAAGCTTTGCCTTCCTGATTTTTCTTCTCATGACATGTGCATAGGCACCAATAATCCCATCTCTCTCCTTACTTTAAGTTTTACTTATATCGAGCTAGAGTTTACTCTTACATTTATCACATACTCCACAACTCTCTTCGGAGTATTGCTACTCATTCTTTGCTTTGTTTTCTCACCAAACTCCTGATATACTCCAAGACATTACCAAACAATCTTTTCCCCTTTACTGAGCTTCGTTTCACTCAAAGCCAAACATTACACCGAACACACACACCACACACACACCAACACACCACACACACACACCCCACACACACACATACAACACACACACACACACACCACACACACACACATGTTGGAAAGGATCACAATTTTGTGCGTGTCAAGATATTTTATGAGGTCACGGGGAAAATGAACACGAAAAGTTCCCAAGTGCACTTTCGTGTACAAAATCACATACAGGGGAGATACAAGAGAGGAAATGTAACAGTTCATTTGATATCATCAAAGAGAGAAGCTGGACGAGCTTCGTCTCTTTGATTTTATCAACTGACTGTTATATTTCTCTTTGTATTCTGATGTTGTGATTGTTACACGAGAGGGCCTTGGAACTTTTCGTGTTTCATTTTCGTGGTATCATAGATATCTGATCAACGCGCAAAAAATTGTGATCCTTTCCAATATATATATATATATTATCTATATATATATTATATATATATATATATATATATTATATATATTGTTTTAATTTGTTTATGTGAAGGGGTTTGTTAGGGAGGTAAATGCAGAGTCTTGGAAAGAGGGGCAAAGTATAAGTCTGTTTGGGATGAGAGAGCTTGGGAGTGAGTCAGTTGTTGTTCGCTGATGATACAGCGCTGGTGGTTGATTCATGTGAGAATTGCAGGAAGCTGTGTGATGAGTTTGGTAAAGTGTGTGAAGAAGAAAATTAAGAGTAAATGTGATAAGAGCAGGTTATTAGGTACAGTAGGGTTGAGGGTCAAGTCACTTGGGAGGTGAGTTAGAAATGGAGAACAACTGGAGGAAGTGAAGTGTTTTAGATTATTGGGATGTGGATTGGCAGCGGATGAACCCTGGAAAGCGGAAGTGGATCATAGGGTGGGGGAGGGGCTGGAAAATTTGGGGGGCCTTGTAAGAATGTGGGAGTCTGGAACATTATCTCGGAATGCAAAAATGGGTTTGTTGAAGGATAGTGGTTCAACCAATGTTTGTATGGTTGCGAGGCGTGGGTATGGAAGAGTTGTGCGCAGGAGGAATGTATGGATGTGCTGGAAATGAGATGTTTGCGGACAATTGGTGGTGTGAGGTGGTTTGATCGAGTGAGTAACGTTAAGGGTAGAGAGGATGTGTGGAAATAAAAAGAGCCGAGTTGAGAGAGCCGAAAGGGTGTTTTGAAGTGGTTTGGACACATGGAGAGGTATGAGTGAGGAACGATTGACCAAGAGAATATATGTCTGTCGGGAGGTGGAGGGAGCAAGGAGAAGAAGGGAGCCCAAATTGGGGTGGAAAGATGGAGTTGAAAAAGATTTTGTGTGATCGGGGCCTGACCTGAGGAGGGTGAAAGGGAGGCAAGAATAGAGTGCTTGGCGATGTGTATTACCGGGTTGACGTGCTGTCGTTGATTGATCAAGGCATGTTGAAGCGTCAGGGGTAAACCAAGAAAGCTCGTGTAGGTATGTTGTATATTTGTGTGTGTGGACGTATGTAATATACATGTGGTATGGGGGTGGTTTGGGCCATTTCTTTCGTCTGTTTCTTGCGCTACTTGCAAAACGCGGGAGACAGCGACAAAGTTATAAAGAAAAAAAAAAAAAAAAAATATATATATAACATATATATATAATATTATTATATATATTATATATATTTTTTTTTTTTTTTTTTTTCTTACTATTCGTCATTTCGGCGTTAGCGAGGTCACGTTAGAACAGAGGATTAACCTTTGAGGAGTATCTCACCTGGACCCCTCTCTGTTCCTTTTTGGAAAAATGAAAAGATTCACCAAAACTTTTTCTATGCACGATTGGTTAGGTTGGATATTTACCTTATTAAATGAAAAAAATAATTTTCCGGGAAGGAGAGATGTGTATCATTTGTTGCTTATCCTCTCTCCTCGCGGTTGCATCGCAGTGAAAGTCCACTTTGTTCGAGACCGTAATCAATGGGAGGACAGCTCAGTTTAAAGAACTTATCACTCCAAAGGATTATTACATTTCCTGCTGCTGGGAAGTAGCGCAACCTTCTCTAGAGCGAGGTTCTAGTTAAACCTAGCCTTCTTTCTTTTTGGAGTGATTGTAACTGAAGTAATACCGACCAGCTCGAGTGTGACGACAGCTGGGTTCGATGTAGCTTACTCCCTTTCAGTATTCGAACTGTGCGGATCATGCATGGATCATAATGAGTCGCGTTACCACAACGCCGCAGAGCTCATATCGATGCATAAACTTTTTTAAGACCAAATAGCTGAATTTTCCACTATAACACACAGCCCATGAACAGTCATTCAAGTCCAGCCCATGAACCAGTCACTACCAAGATCAATCCACGAACAGTCATACCAAGACCCGCCCATGAACAGTCACTACAGAACCAGCCCATGAACCAGTCGATGCAAGCATCCAGCATGATCCCGTCAACTGCCTAAGACCCCAGCCATGTTCAGTCACTGCAAGAACCCAAGCCCATGATCCAGTCACTGCCAAGACCAGCACATGAAACTTGTCACTATAATTCCCAGCCATGACCAGTCATACCAAGACCCAGCATGACATCACTACCAAGGACAAGCCCATGACCTTCACTACCAATGACCAGCCCATGATCCAGTCACTGCCAAGACCCAGCCCATGAACTATCACATCAATTCCAGGCTATGAACCAGTCATACCAAGGACCCAGCCCATGACCATCACTACAAGACCCAGCCCATGAACCATCACTACCAGGACCAGCCGACCAGTCATACCAAGACTCGCATGAACCCAGTCACTACCAAGACCCAGCCCATGAACCAGTCACTGCCAGGACCCAGCCCATGAAACAATCTACTACCAGACCCAGCCCAGGAACCATCACTAACCAAGACCAGCCCATGATACCATCACTACCAAGACCAGCCATGAACAGTCACTGCAAGGACCCAACCCATGAACCAGTCACTACCAAGACCGCCCACGACTGTCAGTACAAACACAGCCCACATGACCCAGTTACTACCAGACCCAACCACGAGCCCAGTCACTGCCAAGACCCAGCCCACGCACCAGTCAGTACCAAGACCCAGCCATGAACCAGTTACTACCATGACCAGCCATGAACCAGTCTATACCAAGACCCAGTTCCATGACCAGTCACTACAAGACCCAGCCTATGACCCATCATACCAAGACCCAGCCATGACAGTCTGCAAGGCCAAACCCATAACCAGACACTACCAAGACCCCAACCCACGAACCAGTCACTGCCAAGACCCGTCCATGAAACAGCTAACTACCAAGACCCAGCCAATGAAACCAGTCACTGCCAACACCAGCCCATGAAAAAGTCACAATCATTACCCAGCCCATGAACAGTCACTTTAATTCCAGCCATGGGACCAGTCATATCAATACCCAGCCCGCAGAACAAGTCACTACCTAGACCCAGCCAAAACCTACCATGCACTAAAAACTCAGTGCTGGTATCCATGCCCTTCGCCCAAACCATGCACCAAGTCATGCCCTCAGGACCCAGACCATGGATTAGCCATGCACAAGACGTGACTTCGTCGATGTAACTCGTGATTCCGTTCGCTTGAAATGTGGAGTTACATCACTGGTTTATTTCCATTAATTTTTTGCTTGGTAGGTAATATCTGTGGAGGCTTGCACGAGGAAGCCCTCAGCGGCAATCTTGCCTTGGACAGGGCTTCCTGGCGACCGAGGGTCCTCTGCAGGTGGAGCAGGTGAGGGCTTCATCACGTGCGCACCGGGACACGTGAGGCTTGTGGTCGGTCCTAGTTAAGCGGGCCATAAGGTACTTGCCGGCCATCGGTCACTGTGCGTGTCTTTTGTATCTGCACCCTAGAGCGGGGTGGGAGGGGCACAGTGAAGCCTCCAAACACCGTGTTTTGACCAGTACCTCGACACCTTTCGTCGGAGCGATGGTTTCATGAGAGGGTTGTGTGTGCTGGGGAGACAATTGGTGGTGGCCTCCTTGTTGTGTGTACGCTGAAGGCCTTACCTGTACGCTGCTGAACCTGTGATAATAATACCATTTTGATGTGTCTCCGTCAGAGATTGTCTTCCTCGTATATCTTTCTTTGTGCTCCTTTACTCCTGACCGGAGGGCGTGACCCTCGGTACCATGCCGACCCGTCGTCTCGTCATCTGTGCTCCCAGAAACTTAAACGTCGTGTTTTAAGGTCAAGTCTACTAGTTTTCTGGAGTCAGTTTGTATAGCATTTTAGACAGATCGCCCAAGCTTTGGCAACGAGCCTGAACTGGGATGTTCTGGGTCCGTTGGCGCGAAAAAAAAAAATGGTTCTGAGTGGTAATTTAGCATGACACTGGTGGTGTGCGGGGGGTAACGACGCGTGCCGCTGTGGTACAGGAAGGTCAGGGAGATCCTGCTGCTGCACGGGTGCTTCTATATGGTCAGGATTATAGCTGAATAAAAGATCTCGGGGATCTTGTGAGGGACATTTTTTTATTTACCTTTTGTACTGTGATATGCCTGATTCTGTGATATATATATATATTATATATATATATATATATATAGATAGATATATATATTATATATTACTATATTTTTTTTTTTTTTTTTATACTTTGTCGCTGTTCTCCCGCGTTTTGCGGAGGTAGCGCAAGGGAAACAGACGAAGAATGGCCCAACCCCCCATACACATGTAATTATACATAGTCCACCCACGCAAATATACATACCTACACAGATTTCCATGGCTTACCCCAGGACGCTCCACAGGCCTGGATTCAATCCACTGACCGGACGTCCAACCCCGGTATACCACATCGCTCTAATTCACTTATTCCTTGCCTCCTTTCCACCCCTGCAGTTCAGGCCCCGATCACACAAATCTTTTTCACTCCCTCCGTTCACCTCCAACTTTTGGTCTCCCTCTTTCTTCCCCCCTTGTTCCTCACCTCCGACACACATATATCCTCTTGGTCAATCTTTCCTCACTCATCCTCTCCATGTGCCCAAACCACTTCAAAACACCCTCTTCTGCTCTCTCAACCACGCTCTTTTTATTTCCACACATCTCTCTTACCCTTACGTTACTCACTCGATCAAACCACCTCACACCACACATTGTCCTCAAACATCTCATTTCCAGCACATCCATCCTCCTGCGCACAACTCTATCCATAGCCCACGCCTCGCAACCATACAACATTGTTGGAACCACTATTCCTTCAAACATACCCATTTTTGCTTTCCGAGATAATGTTCTCGACTTCCACACATTCTTCAAGGCCCCCAGAATTTTCGCCCCCTCCCCCACCCTATGATCCACTTCCGCTTCCATGGTTCCATCCGCTGCCAGATCCACTCCCAGATATCTAAAACACTTCACTTCCTCCAGTTTTTCTCCATTCAAACTCACCTCCCAATTGACTTGACCCTCAACCCTACTGTACCTAATAACCTTGCTCTTATTCACATTTACTCTTAACTTTCTTCTTCCACACACTTTACCAAAACTCAGTCACAGCTGCTGCAGTTTTCACATGAATCAGCCCAGCGGCGGTATCATCAGCGAACAACAACTGACTCACTTCCCAAGCTCTCTCATCCCAACAGACGTCATCTTGCCCCTCTTTCCAAAACTCTTGCATTCACCTCCCTAACCACCCATCCATAAACAAATTAAACAACCATGGAGACATCACACACCCTGCCGCAAACTACATTCATTGAGAAACAATCACTTGCTCTCTTCCTCACGTTACACATGCTTACATCACGATAAAAAATTTTCATGCTTCTAACAACTTGCCTCCCAACACCTTATAGTCTTTAATACCTTCACAGAAGCATACTCTTTATCAAACTCTATCATAGCCTTTCTCCAGAATCCATAAATGCTATATACAAAATCCATTTGCTTTCTAAGATTCTCACATACATTCTTCAAAGCAAACACCTGATCCACAATCTTACACTTCTGAAACACATGCTCTTCCAATCTGATGCTCTGTTCCTGACCTTCACCTCTCAACAATACCCTCCATATTTGATTTACAGGTAATACCTCACAAACTTATACCTCTTTACTTTGAGCACTCATCTTTTCCCCTTGGCTTTGTCCAATGGATATTGCGCATCCGCAATTCTTCAGGCACCTCACCATGAGTCACCCTACATTAAATAATCTTACCACAGTCAACAAATACATCACCTTTTTTTAATTTAAATTCCACAGCTAATACATCCAAACTGTGCCATGCGGCTTTAATCTTCCGCAAGCTTTTATACTTTCTCTGTTTACCAAATCATTTTCCTAACCTCTCACTTTGCTCACCACTCGACCAAAAACACCCTATATCTGCCACTCATCTACAAACACATTCAACAAACTTCAAAATATCACTCCTCGCCTTTCTTACATCACCACTTATTGTTTATTCACACTCCATATGGCCCTTCACTGAAGTTCCCATTTGCTCCTTTTATCTGTAGCACTATATTTACCTCACTTCCAGACATCTTTTTATTCTCCCTAAATTAAATGATACTTCTCACCCCACTCTCATATATAATTATATATATATATATATATATTATATATATATATATATTATGTGTGTGTGTGTGTGGTGTGTGTGTGTGTGTGTGTGTGGTGTGTGTTAGTTCATTTTTAGCGTGTTGCATTAGGACAAGGGAAGAGTAGCCTTTTTTGCAGAATCTCCAGTATGTTGTTGTGTATGACACACAGACCACCAGTGCTCACTTTCTGCAAAACAAGTACGGACTGACCTGCGTGTTTTACACTGACTGCCACCATGTGGTTCCAACGATGATGCACTTCTCAATCCAATACTTATTTCTCGCCCCCCCCACCCTTTACTCCCTCTTTCCATCTTTCTCTCTGTCCCTCTTTCCTACTCTCCATTTTTTGAACGTAGATCCTTTTCACGTCTCTCCTCATATCTCTCCACGCGTCCATTACCATTTCGGCACATCATGGTGAGCTTATTCAATTACTCTGCACTTTACTCCACACCTCACACCACTCTCTCTGCCTCGCCACTATCGCCTCTTCTCTCCCTCACTTTGCCTCACACCAGCCTCACTCTCTCCTCTCTCTCTCTCTTCTCTCTCTACTCTCTCTCTCTCCTCTCTCTCTGCTCTCTCTCTATCTCTCTCTGTGCCTCATATGTTTCCAAATAGCTAACCTTGCAAATCCATGCAACACTCTAGCATTATATGTCTTATAACGTTGCATCTCTGTGCCGTAAATAAGAGACTGACCAATCCCTCGCACACACTCAGTGATCTCAGGAACCTGCGCCTTCACGTCGGTCTGCATGGTCCATCGCTTCCACGTTTACCTCCACGTCATTAACAGACTCCCGTTCGTCAGGACTTACATTTACATTTCCATTCAATAACTTCATGTTTATTCTTCCTCCCTGGGTCTCTTCCTTAATCATGTTCCCATATTCTCTCAAACTT
>NC_092229.1:41628050-41898050 GCF_036320965.1 Panulirus ornatus
TTACGTCGCAAAATATATTCCTCTCTCTAGCTCTTACGTCGCAAAGTGAAGTATATCCCTCTCTATATTCCTCTCTCTAGTTCTTACGTCGCAAAATATATTCCTCTCTCTAGTTTTTACGTCGCAAAGTAAAGTATATCCCTCTCTATATTCCTCTCTCTAGTTCTTACGTCGCAAAATATATTCCTCTCTCTAGTTTTTACGTCGCAAAGTAAAGTATATCCCTCTCTATATTCCTCTCTCTAGTTTTTACGTCGCAAAGTATATTCCTCTCTCTAGTTCTTACGTCGCAAAGTGAAGTATATCCCTCTCTATATTCCTCTCTCTAGTTCTTACGTCGCAAAGTGAAGTATATCCCTCTCTATATTCCTCTCTCTAGTTCTTACGTCGCAAAGTATATTCCTCTCTCTAGTTCTTACGTCGCAAAGTGAAGTATATCCCTCTCTATATTCCTCTCTCTAGTTCTTACGTCGCAAAATATATTCCTCTCTCTAGTTCTTACGTCGCAAAGTGAAGTATATCCCTCTCTATATTCCTCTCTCTAGTTCTTACGTCGCAAAATATATTCCTCTCTCTAGTTCTTACGTCGCAAAATATATTCCTCTCTCTAGTTCTTACGTCGCAAAGTATATTCCTCTCTCTAGTTCTTACGTCGCAAAATATATTCCTCTCTCTAGTTCTTACGTCGCAAAATATATTCCTCTCTCTAGTTCTTACGTCGCAAAGTATATTCCTCTCTCTAGTTTTTACGTCGCAAAGTAAAGTATATCCCTCTCTATATTCCTCTCTCTAGTTCTTACGTCGCAAAATATATTCCTCTCTCTAGTTCTTACGTCGCAAAGTATATTCCTCTCTCTAGTTTTTACGTCGCAAAGTATATTCCTCTCTCTAGTTCTTACGTCGCAAAATATATTCCTCTCTCTAGTTCTTACGTCGCAAAATATATTCCTCTCTCTAGTTCTTACGTCGCAAAATATATTCCTCTCTCTAGTTCTTACGTCGCAAAGTGAAGTATATCCCTCTCTATATTCCTCTCTCTAGTTCTTACGTCGCAAAATATATTCCTCTCTCTAGTTTTTACGTCGCAAAGTATATTCCTCTCTCTAGTTCTTACGTCGCAAAATATATTCCTCTCTCTAGTTCTTACGTCGCAAAGTGAAGTATATCCCTCTCTATATTCCTCTCTCTAGTTTTTACGTCGCAAAGTAAAGTATATCCCTCTCTATATTCCTCTCTCTAGTTCTTACGTCGCAAAGTGAAGTATATCCCTCTCTATATTCCTCTCTCTAGTTCTTACGTCGCAAAGTGAAGTATATCCCTCTCTATATTCCTCTCTCTAGTTCTTACGTCGCAAAATATATTCCTCTCTCTAGTTCTTACGTCGCAAAATATATTCCTCTCTCTAGTTCTTACGTCGCAAAGTATATTCCTCTCTCTAGTTCTTACGTCGCAAAGTATATTCCTCTCTCTAGTTCTTACGTCGCAAAATATATTCCTCTCTCTAGTTCTTACGTCGCAAAATATATTCCTCTCTCTAGTTCTTACGTCGCAAAGTATATTCCTCTCTCTAGTTCTTACGTCGCAAAGTAAAGTATATCCCTCTCTATATTCCTCTCTCTAGTTCTTACGTCGCAAAGTAAAGTATATCCCTCTCTATATTCCTCTCTCTAGTTCTTACGTCGCAAAGTGAAGTATATCCCTCTCTATATTCCTCTCTCTAGTTCTTACGTCGCAAAGTAAAGTATATCCCTCTCTATATTCCTCTCTCTAGTTCTTACGTCGCAAAATATATTCCTCTCTCTAGTTCTTACGTCGCAAAATATATTCCTCTCTCTAGTTCTTACGTCGCAAAGTGAAGTATATCCCTCTCTATATTCCTCTCTCTAGTTCTTACGTCGCAAAGTAAAGTATATCCCTCTCTATATTCCTCTCTCTAGTTCTTACGTCGCAAAATATATTCCTCTCTCTAGTTCTTACGTCGCAAAGTGAAGTATATCCCTCTCTATATTCCTCTCTCTAGTTCTTACGTCGCAAAATATATTCCTCTCTCTAGTTCTTACGTCGCAAAGTATATTCCTCTCTCTAGTTCTTACGTCGCAAAGTAAAGTATATCCCTCTCTATATTCCTCTCTCTAGTTCTTACGTCGCAAAATATATTCCTCTCTCTAGTTTTTACGTCGCAAAGTAAAGTATATCCCTCTCTATATTCCTCTCTCTAGTTCTTACGTCGCAAAATATATTCCTCTCTCTAGTTCTTACGTCGCAAAGTATATTCCTCTCTCTAGTTCTTACGTCGCAAAGTATATTCCTCTCTCTAGTTTTTACGTCGCAAAGTATATTCCTCTCTCTAGTTCTTACGTCGCAAAATATATTCCTCTCTCTAGTTCTTACGTCGCAAAATATATTCCTCTCTCTAGTTCTTACGTCGCAAAGTAAAGTATATCCCTCTCTATATTCCTCTCTCTAGTTCTTACGTCGCAAAGTGAAGTATATCCCTCTCTATATTCCTCTCTCTAGTTTTTACGTCGCAAAGTATATTCCTCTCTCTAGTTCTTACGTCGCAAAGTATATTCCTCTCTCTAGTTCTTACGTCGCAAAGTAAAGTATATCCCTCTCTATATTCCTCTCTCTAGTTCTTACGTCGCAAAATATATTCCTCTCTCTAGTTTTTACGTCGCAAAGTATATTCCTCTCTCTAGTTCTTACGTCGCAAAGTGAAGTATATCCCTCTCTATATTCCTCTCTCTAGTTCTTACGTCGCAAAGTAAAGTATATCCCTCTCTATATTCCTCTCTCTAGTTCTTACGTCGCAAAGTATATTCCTCTCTCTAGTTTTTACGTCGCAAAGTAAAGTATATCCCTCTCTATATTCCTCTCTCTAGTTCTTACGTCGCAAAATATATTCCTCTCTCTAGTTTTTACGTCGCAAAGTATATTCCTCTCTCTAGTTCTTACGTCGCAAAGTGAAGTATATCCCTCTCTATATTCCTCTCTCTAGTTCTTACGTCGCAAAATATATTCCTCTCTCTAGTTCTTACGTCGCAAAGTAAAGTATATCCCTCTCTATATTCCTCTCTCTAGTTCTTACGTCGCAAAGTAAAGTATATCCCTCTCTATATTCCTCTCTCTAGTTCTTACGTCGCAAAATATATTCCTCTCTCTAGTTCTTACGTCGCAAAATATATTCCTCTCTCTAGTTTTTACGTCGCAAAGTAAAGTATATCCCTCTCTACTTACGTCGCAAAATATATTCCTCTCTCTAGTTCTTACGTCGCAAAGTGAAGTATATCCCTCTCTATATTCCTCTCTCTAGTTTTTACGTCGCAAAGTATATTCCTCTCTCTAGTTTTTACGTCGCAAAGTATATTCCTCTCTCTAGTTTTTACGTCGCAAAGTAAAGTATATCCCTCTCAATATTCCTCTCCCTAGTTCTTACGTCGCAAAGTAAAGTATATCCCTCTCTATATTCCTCTCTCTAGTTCTTACGTCGCAAAATATATTCCTCTCTCTAGTTTTTACGTCGCAAAGTATATTCCTCTCTCTAGCTCTTACGTCGCAAAGTAAAGTATATTCCTCTATATATTCCTCTCTCTAGTTCTTACGTCGCAAAGTGAAGTATATCCCTCTCTATATTCCCCTCCCTAGTTCTCACGCAGCCAATTATATTCCTCTATATACTCCTATATTCCTCTCTTTGCCTTAACACACACTCCATACCCCTCCTCACTTGCCTCACAGTCAAATGGAACACAGGCACACACTAGCTCACTGGACAAGCAAGATCTCACTAAATTACCTCATACTTTGACGAGCGAATATAATAAAGCTTAGGCGTTCGTCGCACGGGTCCAAAACTTGAGCTGCGTCAAACTGTATTGAAAGGAGCTGCGATGACAGTTAAGCTTAATGTGTTATCTGCCACTACCAGCACATATAAAGCTGACTTCTACTTCACAAGAAAGGCGAAAGTAACGGGTTGGTGGAGGAAACATCTTGGAAGCACAAAAAGTCACTCTACGCACGAAATCCGTCAACATTCCTAGTTAATCTCGAATTTCTTCTAGAAAAAAGAAAAAAATCTAAATGAAAATGTTTGATTTTTTTTCAAAGTTTTAACTCGGTCCATGTTAACTGTTTATGACTAGTTTCAAACTCAACCCAACAACTGTAAGTCTTAATTCAGTCTCTCCCATTCCCCAAGAGTCTCTCCCATTCTCAACACTCCCATTCCCTAAGAGTCTCTCCCATTCTCAACACTCCCATTCCCTAAGAGTCTCTCCCATTCCCCAACAGTCTCTACTATTATCTAACAGTCTCTCCATTCCCCAATAGTCTCTCCATCCCCAACAGTCTCTCCCATTCCCCAACAATCTCTCCCATTCCCCAAACAGTCTCTCCCATTCCCCAACAATCTCTCCCATTCCCCAACAGTCTCTCCCATTCCCCAACAGTCTCTCCCATCCCTATACAGTCTCTCCCATTCCCAACAGTCTCTCCCATCCCTATACAGTCTCTCCCATTCCCAATAGTCTCTCCCATTCCCCTAACAGTCTCTCCATCCCCACCCCCCCCCCCATCACCAAAAAAAATGGACCAATCCACATAATATAATCTCCCACGAGATCATTACAGAGAAAAAAGTATGTAATGAATGAATCAATCAACAATGGATATACAGGAGAAACTAACCTTGTACGATCGTAGCTGGTCAAGTCTCGAAACTTCCACCTGGGTTATGGACTTCATTGTGCCACTTCCAAACTCGGTTTCTATTCCGCCTCCATAAACGCACTGACGTCTCGCGCACCTGCGTCTTTTAATGCACTATTTCACATACATCACACTTGTGCAGAATTTCTCGCATGATACACAAAAATACGGATAAGTCATTCATAATGTTTTATTGTTATCCACGGGAACACTGGCATGGTGCAAGGGGATGTTTACGTACAGTTATTTAAACAAGTATGGAGTATTTACACTATCATTCATAAACACTTACACTAATAATCCGGTTCTACATCATCTATAGCATAATCATGTTCTGATAGTAAGTTAATATCCATGAAACCACTAAAAACCGAGGCCGGAACACACGCGATATCAGAGACCAATATGTCACATTATCACCTTGGTGTTGTACGGGTCACTAAAGACTCGTTTCTTGTCATTTTCATCACCGACGGTAATTATAGTTGCTTGTGACATTAGGCATCTCATCTACAAAATCCAAAAACTGCTACTTCATTTAAGATGGAGACGGTTAAAAGACGAACTATACAATTTCTTCACTAATAACGACATTGGTAATTTCAGTCCCATCACAAGAGAGATAATGTATAAAAAGAAGACAGTAATAAAGGCCATGTTGGTGTCTGCTTCGTTGCCATACATTACACTAATTTTGACTCCGCGAAATCGTATAGCCTAAAATACAAGTACGAATTGTGAAGTCCTCTTTACCGTATCTCTCTATAGACAAACTCAACATAAATCTACAATAATAATCCCATATTACAAAGTACAGTCAAGATACAAGTACATTTTCTCCTCTATGAAACGTCGGAAATATTAAAAAAGATGAAGGTTTGTATGTTTGATCAAATTTAAAGCGAGCATTGTTATTGTGTGGCTTTAAGATGTTACCAGGTTGTTAATAGCGAGGGAGGAGTAGATTGGCTGGCAGAAGAGAGGAGAATGTTACCTCTCATCACATACATCTTGTCTAGAAGACACAGACATACAGACATATACCACAGACTTTAATTCTGTGCCTGTTGACTGAATGTCAAGAGAGATTAAACGTGTTTGGTCACCTTGATAGTAATTATATATTGTAATGTAAGGTTATCCATCCTGGCACCTATAACCATTTGGTTATTGAATGTATAATCTGGTAAAAACAATTATCGTTTTTCAAGTTGCTATCATATGGTATTTTAGACTTTACGTGAAGTTTTATGATACAAGTTTAATCTTGCGAATCTTCCACGGTTGATGGTCGAATGCGACCACCACCGCACGTAAACAAACATTGTTAGGAATTGCTTTGAAGTAGTTCTATTTGAAGTTCAAACGCCTCTTCGTATCGAGTGGTGACATGATTTCATTTTTTATAGTCTCTGAACAATTGTATTTAAAGTAAAGGAAAATCTTACCTCATTATACAAGCAATAACACAAAAATTAGGTTCCCCGTCGTTTTTATTATGTCATTCGTTCTTGATTGCGTCTTACTATCAATCATATATATATATATATATATATATATATATATATATATATATATATATATATATATATTTTTTTTTTTTTTTCATACTATTCGCCATTTCCCGCATTAGCGAGGTAGCGCTAAGAACAGAGGACTGGGCCTTTGAGGGAATATCCTCACCTGGCCCCCTTCTCTGTTCCTTCTTTTGGAAAAAAAAAAAAAAAAACGAGAGGGAAGGATTTCCAGCCCCCCGCTCCCTTCCCTTTTAGTCGCCTTCTACGACACGCAGGGAATACGTGGGAAGTATTCTTTCTCCCCTATCCCCAGGGATAATATATATATATATAAATATATATAAATATATATATATTTATCCCTGGGGATAGGGGAGAAAGAATACTTCCCACGTATTCCCTGCGTGTCGTAGAAGGCGACTAAAAGGGAAGGGAGCGGGGGGCTGGAAATCCTCCCCTCTCAATTTTTTTTTTAATTTTCCAAAAGAAGGAACAGAGAAGGGGGCCAGGTGAGGATATTCCCTCAATGGCCCAGCTCTCTGTTCTTAACGCTACCTCGCTAACGCGGGAAATGGCGAATAGTTTGAAAAAAAAAAAAAAAAAAAAATATATATATATTATCCCTGGGGATAGGGGAGAAAGAATACTTCCCACGTATTCCTTGCGTGTCGTAGAAAGCGACTAAAAGGGAAGGGAGCGGGGGGCTGGAAATCCTCCCCTCTCAGTTTTTTTTTTTGTTTTTTTTTTCCGAGAAAGAACAGAGAAGGGGGCCAGGTGAGGATATTCCCTCAAAGGTCCAGTCCTCTGTTCTTAACGCTACCTTGCTAACGCGGGATATGGCGAATAGTGTGAAATATATATATATATATATATATATATATATATATATATATATATATATATATATATATATATATATATTATCCCTGGGGATAGGGGAGAAAGAATACTTCCCACATATTCCCTGCATGTCGTAGAAGGCGACTAAAAGGGGAGGGAGCGGGGGGCTGGATATCCTCCCCTCGTTTTTTTTTTTAATTTTCCAAAAGAAGGAACAGAGAAGGGGACCAGGTGAGGATATTCCCTCAGAGGCCCAGTCCTCTGTTCTTAACGCTACCTTGCTAATGCGGGAAATGGCGAATAGTTTGAAAGAAAAAAAAATACGTATGTGAGAAATACTTAGAAAAGCAAATGGATTTGTATGTAGCATTTATGGATCTGGAGAAGGCATATGATAGAGTTGATAGAGATGCTGTGTGGAAGGTATTAAGAATATATGGTGTGGGAGGCAAGTTGTTAGAAGCAGTGAAAAGTTTTTATCGAGGATGTAAGGCATGTGTACGTGTAGGAAGAGAGGAAAGTGATTGGTTCTCAGTGAATGTAGGTTTGCGGCAGGGGTGTGTGATGTCTCCATGGTTGTTTGATTTGTTTATGGATGGGGTTGTTAGGGAGGTGAATGCAAGAGTTTTGGAAAGAGGGGCAAGTATGAAGTCTGTTGGGGATGAGAGAGCTTGGGAAGTGAGTCAGTTGTTGTTCGCTGATGATACAGCGCTGGTGGCTGATTCATGTGAGAAACTGCAGAAGCTGGTGACTGAGTTTGGTAAAGTGTGTGAAAGAAGAAAGTTAAGAGTAAATGTGAATAAGAGCAAGGTAATTAGGTACAGTAGGGTTGAGGGTCAAGTCAACTGGCAGGTAAGTTTGAATGGAGAAAAACTGGAGGAAGTAAAGTGTTTTAGATATTTGGGAGTGGATCTGGCAGCGGATGGAACCATGGAAGCGGAAGTGGATCATAGGGTGGGGGAGGGGGCGAAAATCCTGGGAGCCTTGAAGAATGTGTGGAAGTCGAGAACATTATCTCGGAAAGCAAAAATGGGTATGTTTGAAGGAATAGTGGTTCCAACAATGTTGTATGGTTGCGAGGCGTGGGCTATGGATAGAGTTGTGCGCAGGAGGATGGATGTGCTGGAAATGAGATGTTTGAGGACAATGTGTGGTGTGAGGTGGTTTGATCGAGTAAGTAACGTAAGGGTAAGAGAGATGTGTGGAAATAAAAAGAGCGTGGTTGAGAGAGCAGAAGAGGGTGTTTTGAAATGGTTTGGGCACATGGAGAGAATGAGTGAGGAAAGATTGACCAAGAGGATATATGTGTCGGAGGTGGAGGGAACGAGGAGAAGTGGGAGACCAAATTGGAGGTGGAAAGATGGAGTGAAAAAGATTTTGTGTGATCGGGGCCTGAACATGCAGGAGGGTGAAAGGAGGGCAAGGAATAGAGTGAATTGGATCGATGTGGTATACCGGGGTTGACGTGCTGTCAGTGGATTGAATCAAGGCATGTGAAGCGTCTGGGGTAAACCATGGAAAGCTGTGTAGGTATGTATATTTGCGTGTGTGGACGTATGTATATATATGTGTATGGGGGTGGGTTGGGCCATTTCTTTCGTCTGTTTCCTTTCGCTACCTCGCAAACGCGGGAGACAGCGACAAAAAAAAAAAGAATATATATATATATATATATATATATATATATATATATATATATATATATATATGTGTGTGTGTGTGTGTGTGTGTGTGTGTGTGTCACTAGGCTACGCTCGAAAGAGGTTACACCGCAATTTGAATGCCACTTTGGCTCCCAGAATTTTCGCCCCCTCCCCCACCCTATGATCCACTTCCGCTTCCATGGTTCCATCCGCTGCCAGATCCACTCCCAGATATCTAAAACACTTCACTTCCTCCAGTTTTTCTCCATTCAAACTCACCTCCCAATTGACTTGACCCTCAACCCTACTGTACCTAATAACATTGCTCTTATTCACATTTACTCTCAACTTTCTTCTTTCATACACTTTATCCTTTAAAACTATATTCACTGTAAATTTTTCATATCACTATTGATGTACGAAACATGAAAAATTAAAAGTTCTGTTTCCATTTTATTACTGATGACAGATTTTTAATATTGAAATAACAACACCAATCACTTGTATTTCGGGAATAATACTTTTTTTATTTCTTTGTGAATGGAATTTGAACTTGACAAAGCAAAACAAACAGGGATTGAGACCTGGAATCAATACAAAACAAAAATGTAGATTAAATTGTCGTGTTTTCGAATGAATTTTTGATACAGTCATGCATGACCCAACCATTTGCCTTCTACCCTCAACCGACGATATTGTTAATTACTCTACGACCAACACCAGCCTCTTGCTCTCGTCGTAATCTCCATGTGACGTCTCGCCAGTCACCACAGTCTGGTCTCTCACTCCCCCATCTCTCATTGTCTCTCATTCTCCCATCTCGCATTGTCTCTCATTCTCCCATCTCTCATTGTTTCTCATTCTCCCATCTCTCATTGTCTCTCATTCTCCCATCTCGCATTGTCCCTCTTTCTTTCCCATCTCTCACCATCTCTCATTGTCTCTCATTCTTTCCCATCTCTTACCATCTCTCATTTCCCCATCTCTCACTGTCTCTCAATCTCCCCATCTCTCATTGTCTCTCATTCTCCCATCTCTCATTGTCTCTCATTCCCCCATCCCTCATTGTCTCTTATTCTCTCCCATCTCTCACCATCTCTCACTCGCTGGCCTCATCAAGCCGTCCGCGTTGGACATCATCAGAGACTCCGTCTTGCCGCCATCCATCAGTCTGAGCCTTGTGTCTGACCTTCATGATAAAGGAACTTGACGTCAACCAGTTCTTTAACCTTCCCTCTGATGACCTTTTCCCATCTCCTTCCCGCCTGAACTTTCCTCGTTTCTCTCAAGTCATTTTTTTTTCCTCTTCCTCTGCCAGACCTTCCCTCCCTCCTTCCCACCTCAGTGGGGAAAGCGTCATCGCTTCCCGCCGATCATTCTCCATCTAGGTCGCTCCTTCTTCATTTCCTTCCAGAGTTTTCTTGTGTTTCCTTCGTCACATTCCATCTTGTTCTTGGTCACATAGACGTCTTCCATCTTGTCTCCCGCCTCAGTGACCAGGAACCTTAGACTTTGTCATCGTTTTATTCCCTACTAAACATCTCGGATCCTCTGGCTCTCGTCTCCTCCTCCTCCTCCTCATCGTCTGTCATCTCCCTCCCTCCCCCTCAATACTGCCTGCCCCACCTTCACTCCCTCCTGCTCCACCCACACCACCACCACACACACACACACACACCCGCCAGCGCCCCTCCTCCTCGACACACACACACACACTCGCCCATCAAATGGATCATCATCGTCTGTCAGGCTTGACCCCAGTCCTGCGACCCTGACCTCTCCTCATCCTGACCTCTCCTCCTCATCTCCGTCCTTGCACCTCTTACCACTCCATTACCCCGAAGTGATTATGATTGCTACACCTTTCATCATGTCCTCTCACACTTTACAGTCTAGTGTGCGTCCGGTGATGTGTGTGTGTGTGTGTGTGTGTGTGTGTGTGTGTGTGTGCGCGCGTCCCTCACTTAGGGCTTGCCTCGTAGCTATCACAATAATGAGAAACCTGGAACTCACACAAGAATATGAGGGAGATGAGGTCACTCCCTCGCTCTAGGGGGATGAGTGTAAGTAGGAGGGACGAGTTGGACCAGAGGCGAGGGGGAAAGTGCTCAGGGTGTGGCTGGAGTCGGTCTTCCAGTCTCGCATCCACGTAGGATCAGTGAACACGGGAGGTCACACCAGCGTCAGAACACAGGAGAGAGCGCGTCAGAACATGGGAGAGAGGAGGAGGAGGAGGAGAAGGATTGGAAGATAGAGAGAAAGAGATTTGTCCAACGTCGGCAGATTGTGGTGATGATGGTGGAGGAAAATTGATAATATCTGGGATATATACACAAGGGAGAGGAGAGGAGAGGAGAGAGAGAGAGAGAGAGAGAGAGAGAGAGAGAGAGAGAGAGAGAGAGAGAGTTGTCTGGGAGAGGGATCGTGGGAAGGATGTGTGTGTGTGTGGTGATGGTGGGGGAAGGGGGTGGGATTACATGACAGATTTTGTGGCGAATTTATTGTGGTGTTGTGCCCAAGTGTAAGGAGCGGGACTGAAAGACTGGATGATGACAAGTTAGATAGTGAGAGAAATGGGTGCAAGAACTGAGCCATAAATCTTGATATCAAATAATCTACTGACTAAGTGAACTGTTCAATAAATTTAAAAAAAGAAGGTTGAACAACAGTGACTGGATCATATAACAAAGTATACGAAAAATAGTCTCTTTAGACAATCAGTAAATTTAGATTAGTTTTCATGTCACTGAGGTGGAACATTGTTAAGATGGCTACACACACACACACACACACACACACACACATATATCTTGTGATGTAAAGTATATCATGTGGCATGAGAGTGAGATTTAGTTTAGAGGCAAAGTTTACATTTTAGGTCTATTGACTTGCAACCGGAGGAGTAAACTCATATGAGTATCCACAACCCCATCTTACACATGCGTTAGCAATATCAAGGTTTCCATTTTTTTTTTTTTTTTTTTTTCCCAAAAGAAGGAACAGAGAAGAGGGCCAGGTGAGGATATTTCCTCAAAGGCCCAGTCCTCTGTTCTTAACGCTACCTCGCTGTCGCGGGAAATGGCGGATAGTATGAAAAAAAAAAAAAAAAAAAAAAAATATATATATATATATATATATATATATATATATATATATATATATATATATATCCCTGGGGATAGGGGATTAAGAATACTTCCCACGTATTCCCTGCGTGTCGTAGAAGGAGACTAAAAGGGGGGGGAGCGGGGGGGCTGGAAATCCTCCCCTCTCGTTTTTTTTTTTTAATTTTCCAAAAGAAGGAACAGAGGGGGCCAGGTGAGGATATTCCAAAAAAGGCCCAGTCCTCTGTTCTTAACGCTACCTCGCTAACGCGGGAAATGGCGAATAGTTTGAAAGAAAGAAAAAAGATATATATATATATATATATATATATATATATATATATATATATATATATATATATATATATATATTATCCCTGGGGATAGGGGAGGAAGAATACTTCCCATGTATTCCCTGCGTGTCGTAGAAGGCGACTAAAAGGGAAGGGAGCGGGGGGCTGGAAATCCTCCCCTCTCGTTTTTTTTTTTTTATTTTTTTTTTTTTTATTTTCCAAAAGAAGGAACAGAGAAGGGGGCCAGGTGAGGATATTCCCTTAAAGGTCCAGTCCTCTGTTCTTAACGCTACCTCGCTAACGCGGGAAATGGCGAATAGTATGAAAGAAAGAAATATATATATATATATATATATATATACATATATATATATATATATATATATATATATATATATATATATATATATATATATGTATATATATATATATATATATATATATATATATATATATATATATATATATATATATAATATTTCATTATTTATTATACTTTGTCGCTGTCTCCCGCGTTTGCGAGGTAGCGCAAGGAAACAGACGAAAGAAATGGCCCAACCCCCCCCCCCATACACATGTGTATACATACGTCCACACACGCAAATATACATACCTACACAGCTTTCCATGGTTTACCCCAGACGCTTCACATGCCTTGCTTCAATCCACTGACAGCACGTCAACCCCGGTATACCACATCGCTCCAATTCACTCTATTCCTTGCCCTCCTTTCACCCTCCTGCATGTTCAGGCCCCGATCACACAAAATCTTTTTCACTCCATCTTTCCACCTCCAATTTGGTCTCCCTCTTCTCCTTGTTCCCTCCACCTCCGACACATATATCCTCTTGGTCAATCTTTCCTCACTCATCCTCTCCATGTGCCCAAACCACTTCAAAACACCCTCTTCTGCTCTCTCAACCACGCTCTTTTTATTTCCACACATCTCTCTTACCCTTACGTTACTCACTCGATCAAACCACCTCACACCACACATTGTCCTCAAACATCTCATTTCCAGCACATCCATCCTCCTGCGCACAACTCTATCCATAGCCTACGCCTCGCAACCATACAACATTGTTGGAACCACTATTCCTTCAAACATACCCATTTTTGCTTTCCGAGATAATGTTCTCGACTTCCACACATTCTTCAAGGCCCCCAGGATTTTCGCCCCCTCCCCCACCCTATGATCCACTTCCGCTTCCATGGTTCCATCCGCTGCCAGATCCACTCCCAGATATCTAAAACACTTCACTTCCTCCAGTTTTTCTCCATTCAAACTCACCTCCCAATTGACTTGACCCTCAACCCTACTGTACCTAATAACCTTGCTCTTATTCACATTTACTCTTACCTTTCTTCTTCCACACACTTTTCCAAACTCAGTCACCAGCTTCTGCAGTTTCTCACATGAATCAGCCACCAGCGCTGTATCATCAGCGAACAACAACTGACTCACTTCCCAAGCTCTCTCATCCCCAACAGACTTCATACTTGCCCCTCTTTCCAAAACTCTTGCATTTACCTCCCTAACAACCCCATCCATAAACAAATTAAACAGCCATGGAGACATCACACACCCCTGCCGCAAACCTACATTCACTGAGAACCAATCACTTTCCTCTCTCCCTACACGTACACATGCCTTACATCCTCGATAAAAACTTTTCACTGCTTCTAACAACTTTCCTCCCACACCATATATTCTTAATACCTTCCACAGAGCATCTCTATCAACTCTATCATATGCCTTCTCCAGATCCATAAATGCTACATACAAATCCATTTGCTTTTCTAAGTATTTCTCACATACATTCTTCAAAGCAGACACCTGATCCACACATCCTCTACCACTTCTGAAACCACACTGCTCTTCCCCAATCTGATGTTCTGTACATCATATATATATATATATATATATATATATATATATATATATATATATATATATATATATATATATATATATATAAACAACTTGTGTGGAGATTATGTTCGCTCGTAATGGTGTCAGCTTGGCTTTGAGCTGAGTCGTATTTGGCTCACACACGCTAAGCTCAGGCTGTGATCTGAGGAAGGAATCTGTGGGTGGGGAGGCAAGGACTCTGGGGGAGGAGGAAGGGAGTGTGATATCAGGGGAACTAATTTCCCATGAGGGGCTGGGTGGGTGGGTGTAGAGGAGGAGGGTGTATGTTTTCTCGAGTGGTAAAGTTCATGCATGTGTTGCTATATCTATATCTATCTTACTATCTATCTATCTATTTATCTATCTATCTGTCTGCCTATCTATCTATCTGTCTGTCTGTCTGTCTATCTATCTATTTATATATCCAGATACCAATTTACCAACCAACCCCCGGGAGGAAGATGAACAGCAGGGCAGACTGCAGACAGACTGCCCGGGCCAGGGTTCGAACTCTTACGGGGCCCCGACCCTAGGTAGGCCTTAAGCATCCATCGCGCTCAGTAAACTCAGACAGCCACCTCTAGGATATCTCGTTTGTTTTAGTAGTGGGAAAAAAAGGGAGAGAGGAGACAGTGATGAACAGCTAGACCGGGCTGTGGGCGGAGTGGATGGTTCTCTTTGGCAAGAGAGACAGAGGAATAAACAGTGGTTGTGGTGGGGGTCTGAGACAGTGACAGACGGGTGACCTGAAATATCCCCATAATAGACAGACAATGACGTCATGTGTACAAATAGACAGACAGTGTCGTCATGTGTGCAAACAGACAGTGTAGTTATGTGTTGCAAACAGACAGACAGTGTAGTTATGTGTTGCAAACAGACAGACAGTGTAGTTATGTGCGCAAACAGACAGACAGTGTAGTTATATGTTGCAAACAGACAGACAGTGTAGTCACGTGTGCAAACAGACAGACAGTGTAGTCACATGTGCAAAGAGACAGACAGTATAGTTATGTGTTGCAAACAGACAGACAGTGTAGTTATGTGTTGCAAACAGACAGGTGCTGTTTTATGTGTTGCAAACAGACAGACAGTGTAGTCACATGTGCAAACAGACAGACAGTGTAGTTATGTGTTGCAAACAGACAGACAGTGTAGTTATGTGTTGCAAACAGACAGGCGGTGTTGTTATGTGTTGCAAACAGACAGATAGTGTAGTCACATGTGCAAACAGACAGACAGTGTAGCTATGTGTTGCAGACAGACAGGCAGTGTAGTTATGTGTTGCAGACAGACAGACAGTGTAGTCACGTGTGCAAAGAGACGGACAGTGTAGCAATGTGTTGCGGACAGACAGGCAGTGTAGCCACGTGTGCAAAGAGACGGACAGTGTAGCTATGTGTTGCAAACATACAGACAGTGTAGTCACGTGTGCAAACAGACAGACAATGTAGCTATGTGTTGCAGACAGACAGACAGTGTAGTTATGTGTTGCAAACAAACAGACAGTGTAGTCACGTGTGCAAACAGACAGACAGTGTAGTTATGTGTTGCAGACAGACAGACAGTGTAGTTATATGTTGCAAACAGACAGTGTAGTCACGTGTGCAAACAGACATACAGTGTAGTTGTGTGTTGCAAACAGACAGACAGTGTAGTCACGTGTGCAAACAGATGGACAATGTAGCTATGTGTTCCAAACAGACAGACAGTGTAGTCACGTATGCAAACAGACGGACAGTGTAGCTATGTGTTGCAAACAGACAGACAGTGTAGTCATGTGTGCAAACAGACAGTGTAGCTATGTGTTGCAGACAGACAGGCGGTGTTGTTATGTGTTGCATTCAGACAGACAGTGTAGCTATGTGTTGCAGACAGACAGGCAGTGTTGTTATGTGTTGCAGACACATAACATAACAACTCACCTTCAGTCCTCCTCTTTCAGGGATAATGGCAAAACAGTTGTAGCTTTCAACATCTCCAAAGCATTTGATAGGATGTGGCATCAGTCTTTGCTTCACATGGAACTACTCATTCTCCTCTCTTCCTACTCCTACACATGCTTTACAACCTTGATAAAAACCTATCACTGTTTTAAGCAGCTTTCCTCCTACACCATATAATACCTTCCACAAGGTCCCCCGAATCAACTATATCATATGCTTTCTCAAGATCCAGAAATGCCACATAAAAATCCTTCTTATTTCTCTAAGTATTTCTCACACTGTATTCAAAGCAAACAACTGATCCACACATTCACTACTTCTTCTGAAGCCACATTGTTTATCCCCAGTCTAGTGCTCTGTACATGCCCTCATCCTTCTAACCATCTCTCTCCCATACAACTTACCAGTTGCACTCAACAAAATTATACTTCTGTAGCTTGAACACTCACCTTTGTCCCCCTTGCCTTTGTGCAGTGGCACTATACATGCATTCTGCCAATCCTTGGGCACCACATCATGATCCATACATACAATGAAAATCCTAACTAACAAACCAACGACACACTCACCCACTTTCTGAGGACATTCAGGTGCAGTACCATGCCTTCCAGTTGCCTTACCATATACCTTCTTGCCCAAGGCTTTCACCACTTCTCTCTTCATGAAACCTCTTTTGATGACATTCTTCCATTTTGATTATTGTTTTACCTAGATTTTTATAACATTTTGCAGAAAAGCATATGAAATATAAGTGAAAGATGTACACTTTTATACATATAAAGTCACTATAATGTTAGGTGTGTGACTTAGCTCTTACAATAGCCAGTCATGACTGAACTCATCACGATCTCTTCTTTGATTACACAATGCTAATCTATTTTTCTTAGTATCTTAGTATTACTAAGTGTTTTATATACTGTTTTCTAACATTTAGCAGTAGATTACAGGAACCATAAGCATAAAGTAAGGCAAGTGAACTTGCTGTTACAATGGCTTACTGCAGCTGTACTTGTGAAGTGATTTCTTCTTCAATTATGCAAGTATTCTCTATTTTATGCCATTTCTCATTCTAATAATCATTTCATAAAGTCTTCTATTACATTTTACAGTAAATTATATGAACCGTATGTGTAAGTGAAAATGAAAGTGCACGTACGTATATACAAAAATAAGTCACTATACTGACCACGTGCCCATGCTGTTACAATGGCTGGCCACTGCTAAACTCTTCATGAGGAAGCAATCTCTTCTTGATTCTATTAAATTCTCTATCTTTAACATGCTTAGTTTCTTTGTTGTAAAAATTTCTCATACATTATTCTATTACATCTTGAAGTAAATTACATGAGCCTTAATTGTAAGATAAACACTTACATACAGAAATGTCTCTCTTTGTCAGGTGTGAACTCGTACAGTTAAAGTAGGCGACTGTGGCTGAACTCGTGAGGATGTAATCTCTTCTTTGATTTTTTACAATAATATTCGCTATTTTTCTTAGTTTTCTAGTCTATTATTTTGTATCTTGTTTTATTATATTTAGCAGTGAATCACTCAAAAATGATGCAAAAGTGTATGAATATGTACACATGTACTAGGTACAGTGAGTGACTGACAGCACCCGAGAATTTTCCAAACCATAAAAATTTTGTGAAGAAGGTTAAACTTTTTTCCAAACCATGGAAGTTTCTGAATTATAGGTCAACAGATTAAAGACACTTTGCTGTATACAAAATTTTCCTGTGACGAAACCTCTAGATTTACATGACAATTACACTCTTGAAAATAAATCAATAATGCGAAAATCAAATGATGTAACTAATGGAGATCAGGGAGTTTCATTACGAGTAAAGACAGTACTGAATATCACATCAATGAAGAACTTAAGTGTACATGTACCAGGAAATATAAAATACTATAATATATATGCTGTACTATGAATTCTATTAACAAAAACATAAAATAAACTTTGAATCCTAGCCTAGTCTTTTCTTCACTGGAAATGTATGCTCTCGAAGGCATTCTCTTTCAAGACGATCTAGTCACTGCCTTCCTCAATACGGGTTAGGAATCCAAAATCTCTGGGGCCAGATGTTTTGGAATTAGAATTTGTATACTTTTTTTTGATTTGATACAAATGTGGTAGCTCATCCAGCAGGATCTGGGCCAAATCTAACCCTACGATGGGTACAAATGCCTATTGCACACTTACCTTGGAAGGTTTGATGACCCATTCACTTGACCCCTATACCACTCCATCAACATCTACCTCAATCTCTCATCATCAGCATTCTTTGTAAAAAGTATTTCTATTTGAGTTATTAATGGAGAACTATACTTCAAGAAAACAACAGGCTCATAGCTGGGGAGACAGCAGTGTTCCTTGGAGGAAGCACTATTTCTTCATGGTAAGCAAAAAAGCATTCTCCACTCTGCAAACACTTAGTGTGTGTGATGACTGACGCCAAGGGGTAGGTAAAATCTATATAACTCAACAGAAAAAATAAATGAACGTCTTTCCAAGTTTCCTTCTACTTTCAAAGACCTCTTTAGGGGTAATAAGTATATTACATGAAGGTACATGAACAAATCTTAAAGGAACAGGGATCCTAGCCTGACCCACCTAGAAACATGGTACTCAACCTGAGGTCACATGAATTAAGTTCTAGACTACAGTGAGCTATGCTGCACATGAGTGAAGTGAGTTATGGTAATGTTGACAAAACAGCATCCATTTTTTCTCCAAAGCTTATGGATAAATTTACCATGAACATTATTGAAACATTGCAAACTTCGAGTTGTTAGCTGAAAATCATAATTCAGGAAAACAATGGACTCTGAGTAAGGGAGGAAGCTGTGTTCTCCATGACGAATAGTATTGTTTGAATGGGCCATCTTCCAGTACATCTTGTCCCTGCTTTATGTTGGGTAAGTGTTCCTAGAAACCACAACTACATGGAAACACAGCATAGAGGATCACATTTTACTGCAGGATTCATTGGAATAATGGGGTTACATTCCTGAAGAAGACTTCTCACTCTTATTCAGCCTTATAATGCTTTAGGACAGATACTTATAATAGCTGAGCAAAGCCTCTATAAAGATATCTATGCATCAAGTTTTATGCCCCAATTTCAAGGCCACACACTAAAACTGGTAGCAGAGAGCAATTTCTCCAAAGTCATCCTTCAGCCTTATCAATTAGAGCACATTTTCATGAGTTTTCTAAGAAAAAAACTGAGTGGCTTTTAGTTGGATTTGGTGGAACCGGCATAAGATTATCCTAAATAATTTTACAATATTCTGTTTTTGCATCATGAAGACTGATTTTATGGACATGGACTTTTCCAGCACTAACAGTTGTCTAAGATGAGGCAGGACATTCAACAGCAAAAGTGGAGATAGTGCTGTCTTTGTCCACCTGACTTTGACAACAACTTTTCTGACTTGTGCGGCTGGTAATTTTACAAACTTATATAGTTTTGCCGTTATGAAAGTGATATCAATGAGTCACTATAAGAAATCATTTATATAAAATCCCTGGGGATAGGGGAGAAAGAATACTTCCCACGTATTCCCTGCGCGTCGTAGAAGGCGACTAAAAGGGGAGGGAGCGGGTGGCTGGAAATCCTCCCCTCTCGCTTTTTTTTTTTTTTTTTCCAAAAGAGGGAACAGAGAAGGGGGCCAGGTGAGGATATTCCCTCAAAGGCCCAGTCCTCTGTTCTCAACGCTACCTCACTAATGCGGGAAATGGCGAATAGTGTGAAAGAAAAGAAAGATATAACGATAAACATTATATTTTTCAGTGGAGGTAAATTACATTATAATATGTGCAACAGCAACTCACTGGACACTTAGGCCTTTTTAATGTGTTGTGCTGAAAAACTACATATTTTTCAAATGAAAGTACTGGATAAAATGTATTTCAGAGTCAATGTTTTTCTCTGAAATTATATGGTTAGACACTTTTTTAAACAATTTGAAAATGAAATTTGAGGGCTAGAAAGGAAAACTTAGCGAGATGTTTCAGAGTTAAATGAAGGACATACAAACTGTATTACGGTACTGTAAAATACTGCAGGAATAACACTAGTGTGAAGTTGCTCTGGATTTGTCAAGTGGAGGCATTGTGATATCACCACTATGTTGACCAACATGGCAGAAAACTTCTAACTTTACCTCTGATCTTCTATTCTTCCCAGATGCACAAAACTCTGGTTGCTTTCCACTTTTGGGATGATGTAGATACAGAAGTTTATAAATGCAATATTACAATCTAGTGCAGGTTGTACATAAACACCAATTTGTAATCACTTGTATGTACTGTATTATATTCCCTACTGTCGTACAACTTCTCAAATCTGAATATGCTGTCTGGACTAACCATGTTTTCAGTTATTTCGTTACATTCATCCACCACTCTCTAGTACTATAAAAGTCCTTCTATACATTAATTTAACAAAATTTCTTGCTTAATTTCATATTGTTCTCTGGTTGCTCTATCCTTACATCTCTTGTAGAACTTTTTACTCTCTGCATCACTGATATGTTTTAAAAGTTCAATAGGTTGTGATCAGGTCACCTCTCACTCTGCTCTCTTCCAAGGTGAGCAAATTAAAAGCCTTTCCCTGTAACTCAGCTATCTTAATCATATTACTGTCTGTGTTGCCTTCCTCTGAAACTTCTCTTATAGCTCTTTGTGGCTCTGAAGTGCTGTAACCCACCTGGGGAAGCAGATTTTAGTTTTGGCCTTATGACATGAACAGCTTTCTAAATATTTCTTTATCCATATATTTGAAAACTATTCTGATATTTGCTATCAAAGTTTGGCTCCTTAACTATTCTCCTCATGTGGGGCTCTGGTGACAGGTTAGGGATGATGTCGACTCCCAAGTACTTCTAACACACACAATGCTGAAGTTTATTTCCAGCTTGATAATAATCAAGTTGAGTGCCTCTTTCACTTTGTCTCCTCATTATTTTGCCTTTGCTTGGGTTGAAGAATTGGGTGACATATATGAAATATAATGGCAAAGCTACAGAGGGCTGAGCAATTTTGAACCTTATAGTAATTTGTTTTCCTTTTTCTATCATTTGTATCTACAGAGAAACCAAATCATAGAGGATGTTAATGAAATTACTGATACTGTAGTAAAAACGTTTAATATGAATGCCATGACCACTGGTAAAAAACAGGACTTATGAACTAATTACAAAATACCACTTAATACACTTCTCGTAGATGATGGTAACTAAATGAACACCCAAATAAGAGTCTATGCATCATTTCTCCAACATGTCAAAGACATATGAAGGAACACACTATTGCTAAATAGAACTTTACAATAAAATACTTATCAGCCTTATCATTTCTTAACAATTCTAATATACTTTTTACTGTTGTGCTACTCTATCCCATCGCCAGATAGTAGCATCATCACATACTGTTATCAAAATATCTCCATTACGTGAAAAGGCTGTCTGTCTAATCGGTGCAACACACTTTGGATGAGTGAGAGTTGAACAACGGGCCTGGGCTGGATCAGAGATATCCAAATCCCAAACATAAGTGCGCCCTAATTGGTTCCCAACTGCTAGTACCTGAAACATTTCAAGCTGTTAATATTCATGTTTATGAAGAATAAAGGTGCATCATATATAAGGTGCAACTGGAGGGATGTCTGATCATTATCTTGTGGAGGCTAAGGTGAAGATTTGTATGGGTTTTCAGAAAAGAAGAGTGAATGTTGGGGTGAAGAGGGTGGTGAGAGTAAGTGAGCTTGGGAAGGAGACTTGTGTGAGGAAGTACCAGGAGAGACTGAGTACAGAAAGGAAAAAGGTGAGAACAAAGGAAGTAAGGGGAGTGGGGGAGGAATGGGATGTATTTAGGGAATCAGTGATGGATTGCGCAAAAGATGCTTGTGGCATGAGAAGCGTGGGAGGCGGGTTGATTAGAAAGGGTAGTGAGTGGTGGGATGAAGAAGTAAAATTATTAGTGAAAGAGAAGAGAGTGGCATTTGGACGATTTTTGCAGGGAAAAAATGCAATTGAGTGGGAGATGTATAAAAGAAAGAGACAGGAGGTCAAGAGAAAGGTGCAAGAGGTGAAAAAGAGGGCAAATGAGAGTTGGGGTGAGAGAGTATCATTAGATTTTAGGGAGAATAAAAAGATGTTCTGGAAGGAGGTAAATAAAGTGCGTAAGACAAGGGAGCAAATGGGAACTTCAGTGAAGGGCGCTAATGGGGAGGTGATAACAAGTAGTGATGATGTGAGAAAGAGATAAAGTGAGTATTTTTAAGGTTTGTTGAATGTGTTTGATGATAGAGTGGCAGATGTAGGGTGTCTTGGTCGAGGTGGTGTTCAAAGTGAGAGGGTTGGGGAAAATGATTTGGTAACAGAGAAGAGGTAGTAAAAGCTTTGCGGAAGATGAAAGCCGGCAAGGCAGCAGGTTTGGATGGTATTGCAGTGGAATTTATTAAAAAAGGGGGTGACTGTATTGTTGACTGGTTGGTAAGGTTATTTAATGTATGTATGACTCATGGTGAGGTACCTGAGGATTGGCGGAATGCGTGCATAGTGCCATTGTACAAAGGCAAAGGGGATAAGAGTGAGTGCTCAAATTACAGAGGTATAAGTTTGTTGAGTATTCCTGGTAAATTATATGGGAAGGTATTGATTGAGAGGGTGAAGGCATGTACAGAGCATCAGATTGGGGAAGAGCAGTGTGGTTTCAGAAGTGGTAGAGGATGTGTGGATCAGGTGTTTGCTTTGAAGAATGTATGTGAGAAATACTTAGAAAAGCAAATGGATTTGTATGTAGCATTTATGGATCTGGCGAAGGCATATGATAGAGTTGATAGGGATGCTCTGTGGAAGGTATCAAGAATATACGGTGTGGGTGGCAAGTTGTTAGAAGCAGTGAAAAGTTTTTATCGAGGATGTAAGGCATGTGTACGTGTAGGAAGAGAGGAAAGTGATTGGTTCTCAGTGAATGTAGGTTTGTGGCAGGGGTGTGTGATGTCTCCATGGTTGTTTAATTTGTTTATGGATGGGGTTGTTAGGGAGGTGAATGCAAGAGTTTTGGAAAGAGGGGCAAGAATGAAGTCTCTTGTGGATGAGAGAGCTTGGGAAGTGAGTCAGTTGTTGTTCGCTGATGATACAGCGCTGGTGGCTGATTCATGTGAGAAACTGCAGAAGCTGGTGACTGAGTTTGGTAAAGTGTGTGAAAGAAGAAAGTTAAGAGTAAATGTGAATAAGAGCAAGGTTATTAGGTACAGTAGGGTTGAGGGTCAAGTCAATTGGAGGTAAGTTTGAATGGAGAAAAACTGGAGGAAGTAAAGTGTTTTAGATATCTGGGAGTGGATCTGGCAGCGGATGGAACCATGGAAGCGGAGGTGAATCATAGGGTGGGGGAGGGGGTGAAAATCCTGGGAGCCTTGAAGAATGTGTGGAAGTCGAGAACATTATCTCGGAAAGCAAAAATGGGTATGTTTGAAGGAATAGTGGTTCCAACAATGTTGTATGGTTGCGAGGCGTGGGCTATGGATAGAGTTGTGCACAGGAGGGTGGATGTGCTGGAAATGAGATGTTTGAGGACAATGTGTGGTGTGAGGTGGTTTGATCGAGTAAGTAATGTAAGGGTAAGAGATATGTGTGGAAATAAAAAGAGCGTGGTTGAGAGAGCAGAAGAGGGTGTTTTGAAATGGTTTGGGCACATGGAGAGAATGAGTGAGGAAAGATTGACCAAGAGGATATATGTGTTGGAGGTGGAGGGAACGAGGAGAAGTGGGAGACCAAATTGGAGGTGGAAAGATGGAGTGAAAAAGATTTTGAGTGATCGGGGCCTGAACATGCAGGAGGGTGAAAGGCAGGCAAGGAATAGAGTGAATTGGATCGATGTGGTATACCGGGGTTGACGTGCTGTCAATGGATTGAATCGGGGCATGTGAAGCGTCTGGGGTAAACCATGGAAAGCTGTGTGGGGCTTGGATGTGGAAAGGGAGCTGTGGTTTCGGGCATTATTGCATGACAGCTAGAGACTGAGTGTGAATGAATGAGGCCTTTGTTGTCTTTTCCTAGCACTACCCCGCACACATGAGGGGGGAGGGGGATGGTATTCCATGTGTGGCGAGGTGGCGATGGGAATGAATAAAGGCAGACAGTGTGAATTGTGTGCATGGGTATATATGTATGTGTCTGTGTGTGTATATATATGTGTACATTGAGATGTATAGGTATGTATATTTACGTGTGTGGACGTGTGTGTATATTCATGTGTATGGGGGTGGGTTGGGCCATTTCTTTCGTCTGTTTCCTTGAGCTACCTCGCAAACGCGGGAGACAGCGACAAAGCAAAATAAATATAAATTTTTTTTTTTTTTTGCTTTGTCGCTGTCTCCCGCGTTTGCGAGGTAGCGCAAGGAAACAGACGAAAGAAATGGCCCAACCCACCCCCATACACATGTATATACATACGTCCACACACACAAATATACATACCTACACAGCTTTCCATGGTTTACCCGACGCTTCACATGCCCTGATTCAATCCACTGACAGCACGTCAACCCCGGTATACCACATTGATCCAATTCACTTTATTCCTTGCCTGCCTTTCACCCTCCTGCATGTTCAGGCCCCGATCACACAAAATCTTTTTCACTCCATCTTTCCACCTCCAATTTGGTCTCCCACTTCTCCTTGTTCCCTCCACCTCCGACACATATATCCTCTTGGTCAATCTTCCCTCACTCATTCTCTCCATGTGCCCAAACCATTTCAAAACACCCTCTTCTGCTCTCTCAACCACGCTCTTTTTATTTCTACACATCTCTCTTACCCTTATATTACTTACTCGATCAAACCACCTCACACCACATATTGTCCTCAAACATCTCATTTCCAGCACATCCATCCTCCTGCGCACAACTCTATCCATAGCCCACGCCTCGCAACCATACAACATTGTTTGAACCACTATTCCTTCAAACATAGCCATTTTTGCTTTCCGAGATAATGTTCTCGACTTCCACACATTCTTCAAGGCTCCCAGGATTTTCACCCCCTCCCCCACCCTATGATCCACTTCCGCTTCCATGGCTCCATCCGCTGCCAGATCCACTCCCAGATATCTAAAACACTTTACTTCCTCCAGTTTTTCTCCATTCACACTTACCTCCCAATTGACTTGACCCTCAACCCTACTGTACCTAATAACCTTGCTCTTATTCACATTTACTCTTAACTTTCTTCTTTCACACACTTTACCAAACTCAGTCACCAGCTTCTGCAGTTTCTCACATGAATCAGCCACCAGCGCTGTATCATCAGCGAACAACAACTGACTCACTTCCCAAGCTCTCTCATCCACAACAGACTTCATACTTGCCCCTCTTTCCAAAACTCTTGCATTTACCTCTCTAACAACCCCATCCATAAACAAATTAAACAACCATGGAGACATCACACACCCCTGCCGCAAACCTACATTCACTGAGAACCAATTACTTTCCTCTCTTCCTACACGTACACATGCCTTACATCCTCGATAAAAACTTTTCACTGCTTCTAACAACTTGCCTCCCACACCATATATTCTTAATACCTTCCACACAGCATCTCTATCAACTCTATCATATGACTTCGCCAGATCCATAAATGCTACATACAAATCCATTTGCTTTTCTAAGTATTTCTCACATACATTCTTCAAAACAAACACCTGATCCACACATCCTCTACCATTTCTGAAACCACACTGCTCTTCCCCAATCTGATGCTCTGTACATGCCTTCACCCTCTCAATCAATACCCTCCCATATAATTTACCAGGAATACTCAACAAACTTATACCTCTGTAATTTGAGCACTCACTCTCATCCCCTTTGTCTTTGTACAATGGCACTATGCACGCATTCCGCCAATCCTCAGGCACCTCACCATGAGTCATACATACATTAAATAACCTTACCAACCAGTCAATAATACAGTCACCCCCTTTTTTAATAAATTCCACTGCAATACCATCCAAACCTGCTGCCTTGCCGGCTTTCAACTTCTGCAAAGCTTTTACTACCTCTTCTCTGTTTACCAAATCATTTTCCCTAACCCTCTCACTCTGCACACCACCTTGACCAAAACACCCTATATCTGCCACTCTATCATCAAACACATTCAACAAACCTTCAAAATACTCACTCCATCTCCCTCTCACATCACCACTACTTGTTATCACCTCCCCATTTGCGCCCTTCACTGAAGTTCCCATTTGCTCCCTTGTCTTACGCACTTTATTTACCTCCTTCCAGAACATCTTTTTATTCTCCCTAAGATTTAATGATACTCTCTCACCCCAACTCTCATTTGCCCTCTTTTTCACCTCTTGCACCTTTCTCTTGACCTCCTGTCTCTTTCTTTTATACATCTCCCACTCAATTGCATTTTTTCCCCTGCAAAAATCGTCCAAATGCCTCTCTCTTCTCTTTCACTAATAATCTTACTTCTTCATCCCACCACTCACTACCCTTTCTAATCAACCCACCTCCCACTCTTCTCATGCCACAAGCATCTTTTGCGCAATCCATCACTGATTCCCTAAATACATCCCATTCCTCCCCCACTCCCCTTACTTCCACTGTTCTCACCTTTTTCCATTCTGTACTCAGTTTCTCCTGGTACTTCCTCACACAAGTCTCCTTCCCCAGCTCACTTATATAAATATAAATAAATATATAAGATATTAATATGACTGATTTCAAGCATTAAGATAAAAACGTTTTCTTTGTATGTACTCTTTGGACAAGTAGGTAGCAGTTGGTAGGCTGCCAACAATCAGGGAGGTACATTACCAGCACACCCCACCTATGTTAGTGACGGCTGCATAGCAAGCCATTACTTCAGTGACTTTCAAGTTGCACTCCTTTGACCCAGGCAGCTGTCTTTTCTTTCCAGCTCACCCACACATGGACTACTGGCATTCTGTCTACAAACATGCACTCTCTCCTCGAACATAATACGAAGATACTAAACTTACACAACACATTCATCGTAACTCTGGATTTTCCTGCAGGAAGCACCGCACTTGCCTTTTGACAAAATGGTAGGAGCACTAGATAAAAGTAGTATGCAGGAACATTTAGGGAGGAGTGTTAGGTAGAAAAAGGTAGTAGTAGTAGGTAAGAATGTTAGGCAGCAGTTATCACTGCACTAGAGTTGCCCTCTGCCAGTGCCCTGTTAAGGGTGAGACATGAAAGAAGCGGCAATGAAGTTCACTAGCTATGGAAACTCTATTGCCGTGGCCACTCCCTTAAGGGAGTTCCAATTGGGAACAGGCATCAGAGGTATAGACAGAGAGAACAGACTCTTTCAACAATTTCATCAACTATCTAGAACTGAATATTATAAAAAATTTTCATAAAAGGGAAATACTCCTGGGAAATCACAATGGCACTGGTGAACATGAAGGAAATGAAAAACAATCTGATCTATGAAAAAAGTGCGAGAGAGCACAAAAGTAATGTTTGCAACCATAAAATAGGTATGCAAAAGGGTTATCTGCAAGAGAATGGTTGCTGAATTAGTGTTTATATATCTATAAATAAACATCATTGTTTATTATATTATTATTATAACACATAATTGCTGTTTCCTGCATCAGCGAGTAAGCACCAGGAAACAGACGAAGAATGGCCTATCCATATATACATATATATAAACACCCACATACACACATATACATATCAACACATACATACATATACATGCACATACACAAACATTACATACATACACCTTAACAGTGCCCTGTTTAGGGTGAGATACGAAAGAAGCGGTAATGAAGTTCACTAGCTATGGAAACTCTATTGCCGTGGCCACTCCCTTAAGGGAGTTCCAATTGGGAACAGGCATCAGAGGTATAGACAGAGAGAACAGACCCTTTCAACAATTTCATCAACTATTTAGAACTCCTGAATATTGCAAAAAATTTTCATAAAAGGGAAATACTCCTGGGAAATTACAAATGGCACTGGTGATCATGAAGGAAATGAAAAACAATCTGATCTATGAAAAAGTGCGAGAGAGCACAAAAGTAATGTTTGCAACCATAAAATAGATATGCAAAAGGGTTATCTGCAAGAGAATGGTTGCTGAATCAGTGTTTATATATCTATAAATCAACATCATTGTTTATTATATTATTATTATAACACATAATTGCTGTTTCCTGCATCAGCGAGTAAGCACCAGGAAACAGACGAAGAATGGCCTATCCATATATACATATAAATAAACACCCACATACACACATATACATATCAACACATACATACATATACATGCACATACGCAAACATTACATACATACACATGTTCATAGTCATACTTGCTTGCCTTCATCCATTCCTGATGGTACCCAGCCACACAGGAAAACAGCATCGCTATCCCCTACTTCACCGAGGTAGTGCCAAGAAATCAGACAAAAAAAGGCCACATACATTCACACTCAGTCTCTAGCTGTCATGTGTAATGCACCAAAACTACAGCTCCCTATCCACATCCAGGCCCCACAGACCTTTCCATGGTTCACCCCAGATGCTTCACTTGCCCTGGTTCAGTCCACTGACAGCACATTGACCCTGGTATACCACATTGTTCCAATTCACTCTATTCTTTGCACGCCTCTCACCCACCTGTATGTTCAGGCTCTGATTGCTCCAAATCTTTTTCCTCCATCCTTCCACCTCCAATCTGGTCTCCTACCTCTCCTTTTCCATCCACCACTGACACATATATCCTCTTTATCAATCTTTTTTCACTCACTCTCTCCATAGGTCCAAACCATTTCAAGACACCCTCTTCTGCTCTCCTAACCACACACTTTTCATTTCCACACATCTCTCTTAATCTTACATTACTTACTTGATCAAACCATCTAACACCACATATTGTCCTCAAACATTTCATTTCCAACACATCCACCCTTTTCCGTACAACCCTATCTATAGCCCATGCCTCGCAACAGTATATCACTGTAGGAACTACTATTTCTTCAAACATACCCATTTTTGCTCTGAGATAACATTCCCTCCTTCCACTTATTCTTCATCGCTCCCAGAAACTTCACCCCTTCCCTCATCCTGTGACTCACTTCCGCTTCCATCCACAGATAAGTCCACTCCCAGATATCTAAAACACTTCACTTCCACCAATTTTCCTCCATTCAAACTTACATCCCAATTAACTTGTCCCTCAACACTACTGAACCTAATAACCTTGCTCATATCCACATTTACTTTCACCTTCCTCCTTTCACACACTTTTCCAAACTCGATCACCAACCTCTGCAGTTTCTCACATGAATTAACCACTAGACCTGTATCATCGGCAAACAACAACTGACTCACTTCCCATACCCTCTCATCCACAACAGACTGTATACTCACCCCTCTCTCCAAAACTCTTGGATTTACCTCCCTAACCACACCATCCATAAACAAATTAAACACCTACGGGGCATCACACACCCCTGCTGCAAACCAACATTTACTGGGAACCAATCACTCTCCTCTCTTACTACTCATACACATGCCTTATATTCTTGGTAAAAACTTTTCACTGCTTCTAGCAATTTACCTCCCACACCATATACTTTTAAAACCTTCCACAAAGCATCTCTATCAACCCTATCATATCCCTTCTCCAGATCCATAAATGCTACATACAAATCCATTTGATTTTCGAAGTATTTCTCACATACATTCTGAAACCCAATCTGATGCGCTGTACATGCCTTGACCCTCTCAATCAATACCCTCCCATACAAATTCCCAGGGATACTCAACAAACTTATGCCTCTGTAGTTTGAACACCCACCTCTATCCCATCTGCCTTTGTACAATGGCACTATGGATGCATTCTGCCAATCCTCAGGCACTTCACCATGGTCCATACATACACTGAATATCCTTACCAACCAATCAACAACACTCTTTTAATAAATTCCACTGCAATACCATCCAAACCCACTGCCTTGCTGGATTTCATCTTCTGCAAAGCTTTCACTACCTCTTCTCTCTTCACCAAATCATTCTTCCTAACCCTCTCACTTCACACACCACCTCAACCCAAACACCCTATATCTGCTACTCTATCATCATCAAACACATTCATCAAACCTTCAAAATACTTGAATAGTACCTGTCATCGCTTCCCATTTGTTCTCGTCTTACGCACGTTATTTCCCTCCTTCTAAAACATGTTTATTCTTCCTAAAATTTAATGATACTGCCTCACCCCTACTCTCATTTGCTCTCTTTTTAAACTCTTGCACCTTTTTCTTGACCTCTTGCCACTTTCTTTTATTCTTCTCCCAGTCAATTGCACTACTTCCCAGCAAATACCATCCAAATGCCTCTCTTTTCTCTTTCACTAACAATCTTTCTTCTTCATCCCACCACTCACTACCCTTTCCAATTTACCCACCTTCCACCATTCTCATACCACATGCATCTTTTGCGCAAGCCATCACTGCTTCGCTAAATGAATCCCATTCCTAATCCACTCCCCTCACGTCATTTGCTCTCAACTTTTGTCATTCTACACTCAATCTCTCTTGACACTTCCTCACACAAGTCTCCTTTCCAAGCTCTCTTACTGTCACCACTCTTACCCAAACATGCTCTTCACCTTCACCTCCTACAAGATATTGATCAGACATCCCTCCAGCTGCCCCTCTCAGCACGTGAACATCCAAAATTCTCACATTTATACGCCTATCAATTAACACGTAATCCAATTATGCCCTTTGACCATGATACCTACTCACATACGAATACTTATGTATATCTCTTTTTAAACCAAGTATTCCCGAACACTATTTTTTTTCAGCACACAAATCCATAAGCTCTTCACCATTTCCATTTACTTTTTTTTCAGCACACAATTCCACAAGCTCTTCACCATTTTCCATTTACAACACTGAACACACCATGTACACCAGTCATACCCTCAACTGCCACAATACTCACCTTCACACTTAAATCACCCATCACTATAACCAGGTCTCGTACATCAAAGCTGCTAATACACTCACTCAACTGCTCCCAAAACATTTGCCTCTCATGATCTTTCTTCTCATGACCAAGTGCATAGGCACTCATCTCTCTCCATCCACTTTCAGTTTTACCCACAACAATCTAGAAAGTACTTTCTTACACTCTATCACATACTCCCACAACTCCTGCTTCAGGAGTATTGCTACTCCTTCCTTAGCTCTTGTCCTCTCACCAACCCCTGACTTTACATCCAAGACTTTCCTAAACCACTCTTACCCTTAACCCTTGAGCTTTGTTTCACTCGGAGCCAGAGCATCCAGGTTTCTTTCCTCAAACATACTACCTATCTCTCCTTTCTTCTCATCTTGGTTTCATCCACACACATTCAGACATCCCAATCTGAGCCTTCGAGAAGGATGAGCACTTTCTGCTTGTCTTCTTCTTTCATTTCCCTTTATAGATATTCAAATACAAGGAGGAGGGAGGGGGGGAGGTTTCCAGCCCCCTGCTTCCATCCCCTTTAGTCGCCTTCCACAATATGCAAGGAATATGTGAGAAAATTCTTTCTCCCCTAACCCTTTTGTAAGGTCCTGATGTTACCCTAGGATCCCTTTTCCAGGGTCTCCTGCAGCCCAAGGATATACTACACTCAGCAGAAGTGACAAGATGGACTCCTCTGAAGAACTGTCCTTTACTGAAAATGTACTTTTGTCAGCTGACAATGATAAAGCCCTGCTAAAGGTGACTTTTCATTCAAATTGTAACCTCATGCAAGCACACTCTGACAACACCTGAAGAGAAATGAAGGAAAATATCAACTTAAATTAAGGTGTTTTAATTTGGTAATGGAGTATGTACAAAAAAGTGGACTGAAGTGCTCAAGATAAGGGTAATTTCATCAAAAATTTCTTCATGCAAATCTATACTTGCAAGTTACGGAAAGAAGAAATATACTACCAAACACCATTCCTCCCACATTAGTTGTCTAGGACAAATGAGAAATGAACATAGGAAAAAACAAAGGAATGTACATATACACACAATGATTACCTTCTGCCAGTAGTCCAAAGCAAACCTCATGAACCAGATTTCACATTCCTTGTAGTCAAACTTGTGTATAATTGTAACATTTGTGTCATTGTGCTTCAGCTCTGTCTGATTGAGAAGTCCAGGCTTCCAACACACTATGGTATTCTCACAGCTCTGCAATGGCAAAGATAATAAACAATAAGTTTAAAGCCCTGTACATTCACACACACACATACACATTCATAAAGCATGATAGAATAAGGAAAGAGAGCAGAAAAAGGAGATATGGTTAAAGGCCATAAAATGAGGATCAACCAAGCCTGTCAGTGTTGCAGAGAGGTCAGGAAATTTAGACAATGGTAAAGGGAGACAAAGAATTGTATACAAATGCTGATGGATTATCAGTACATGGTAAAGAGATGGAGTTTAAGGATTGGATAAGGGAATATGCACCGAATATTATAAGGGTTGTGGAAACAAAGTTAAAGAAAGAGATAACATCTTTTCTGTCCAGTATTACATGATAGTATGGAGAGAAAGATATGATAAAGGCTGAGGAGTTTCAGCTCTCCTAGTAAGAGATAGCTTTAAGTTTCAGAAGACAGTCATATATGGCCCATTCACGCAATGGGAAGGATAACTGTAGGAAAGAAGAGCAAAGTTGTGGTGATGATATATAATCCTCCAAAGGATCTTAAAAAATCCAAAACCAATATACGACAACATTGGAGGAACAACTAGGATGGTACACGAGGCAAAAAACAAATGACTGTGACTGTGCACAGTCACTTGTTTACCAAATGGCGTCCTAGCTAAGTCTCTTCGTTGTATATCAACTGACAATTCTTTCCTGTATCTCCCCTGATGATGTAATTATTATACGAAAGTGCAATTGGGAACTTATCGTGTTTCATTTCCCCAAGGACTCATAGGAATGTACATGTATCTATTATACTTTGTCGCTGTCTCCCGCGTTAGTGAGGTAGCGCAAGGAAACAGACGAAAGAATGGCCCAACCCACCCACATACACATGTATATACATACACGTCCACACACGCATATATTCATACCTATACATTTCAACGCACATATATATATACATACACAGACATATACATATATACACATGTACATAATTCATACTTGCTGCCTTCATTCATTCCTGTCACCACCGCGCCACACAAGAAATAGCATCCCCCTTCCCCCGAGAGGTAGTGCTAGGAAAGGACAAAAGACCATATCCATTCACACCTAGTGTCTAGCTGTCATGTGTAATGCACCGAAACTACAACTCCCTTTCCACATCAAGGCTCCACAAAACTCTCCATGGTTTACCCCAGATGCTCCACATGCCCTGGTTCAATCTACTGACAGCACGTCAACCCCGGTAAACCACATCATTCCAATTCAAGCTATTCCTTGCACGCCTTTCACCCTCCCGTATGTTCAGGACCCGATCGCTCAAAATCTTTTTCACTCCATCCTTCCACCTCCAATTTGGTCTCCCACTTATCCTCATTCCCTCCACCTTTGACACATATATCCTCTTTGTCTATATGTCTGTGTATGTATATATATGTACATGCTGAAATGTATAGGTATGTATGTGTGTGTGTGTGTGGGCATTTACGTATGTATACATGTGTACGTGGGTGGGTTGGGCCATTCTCTCATCTGTTCCCTTGTGCTACCTCGCTAACGCTGCGGGAGATGGAGATTAAGTACAATAAAAAAATAATATAAATGAAAGCATGAAATCATGTTCAGGAGTGATACAAAGTCAATGCGTAATGGTATTAGAAATTAACTGGTATGGAAAAGACCTCAGCTAGTCATGATGCACACAAAGTTAAAGAATTTTGCAATGACCTTAATGTTTTCTATGCAAGATTTGATACCTTTGTCTCTTCTACTTAACATTCTTGTATTATTGATTTTCACCATAAAAAACAATCATCATGCTGTTATCTCAAATGATGAGGTATTTAAAAGTTTGCAGTCTATCAAGACTGGTAAAAGCCTGATAAAATACATGGGAAAGTAGTGAAGTGTGGAGAACTATTAGTATCTATACAGTGTAAGATATTTTAAAAACTGCTAGATAATGCTCATATACCAACGTATGGGAAATTTTGGAACCATTACCAGTATCTAAGAAATCTTCACCTACTCACAAAATTAATCATTATTGTCTGGTAGCTCTGACTTTCATCAAGACGAAAAGTCCACTGAAAATTTTTCCTACATTTGTAATCAATGTGTTGAGGATGTAATGTTGTCTCTTACTGATTTGAAAAACATGTGGATGAACCTGATACTAGTGATTACATAAATTTTGTGAAGATACCTTTTTTTGAATGCAAAGGTGAGTAATGTGGCAGCTGAGGGTATAATTGGTGTACATGGGGTGTTCAGAGTTGTAAATGAAAATGAAGAGCTTTTAGATTTGTGTACTGAAAAAGGACTGGTGATTGGGAATACCTTTTTTGAAAAGAGAGATATACATGAGTATACGTATGTAAGCAGGAGAGATGGCCAAAGAGCATTATTGGATTATGTGTTAATTGATAGGCGTGTGAAAGAGAGACTTTTGGATGTTAATGTTCTAAGAGGGGCACCTGAAGGGATGTCTGATCATTATCTTGTGGAGGCGAAGGTGAGGATTTGTAAAAGGTTTTCAGAAAAGAAGACTTGTGTGAGGAAGTACCAGGAGCGATTGAGTGAAGAATGAAAAAATGTCAGAGCAAATGGCATAAGGGGAGTGGAGGAGGAATGGGAGGTATTTAGGGAACCAGTGATGGCTTATGCAAAAGATGCCTCAGCCATGAGAAAGGTGGGAGGTGGGCAGAGGAGAAAGGGTAGTGAGTTGTGGGATGAAGAAGTAAGAGTGTTAGTGAGAGAAGAGAGAGGCGTTTGGATGATTTTTGGACAGAAGTAGTGCAAATAATTGGGAGATGTATACAAGGAAGAGGCAGGAGGTCAAAAGAAACGTGCAAGAGGTGAAAAAGAGGGCAAATGAGAGTTGGGGTGAGAGAGTATCATTAAATTTTAGGGAGAATAAAAAGAAGTTTTGGAAGTACGCAAATAAAGTGTGTAAGAGAAGAAAACAAATGGGAACACTGGTGAAGGGGGCTAATGGGGAAGTAATAATAAGTAATGGCAAAGTGAGAAGGGAGATGAAGTGAGTGTTTTGAAGGTTTGTTGAATGTGTTTGATGATAGAGTGGCAGATATATTGAGTTTTGGTTGAGGTGGTGTGTGAAGTGAGAGTAAGGGAGAATGGTTTGGTGAACAGAGAAGAGGTAGTGAAAGCTTTGCAGAAGATAAAAGCTGGCAAGGCAGCGGGTTTGGATGGTAATGCGGTGAAATCTATTAAAAAAGGGGGTGACTGTGTTGTTGACTGGTTGGTGAGGATATTCAGTGTATGTAAGGTTCAACATGAAGTGCTTGAGGATTGGCAGAATGCATGTACAGTGCCACTGTACAAAGGCAAAGGGGATAAAGGTGAGTGTTCAAATTACAGAGGTATAAGTTTATTGAGTATTCCTGGGAAATTATATGGGAGGGTATTGATGAGAGGGTAAAAGCATGTACAGAGCATCAGATTGGGGAAGAGCAGTGTGGTTTCAGAAGTGGTAGAGGATGTGTGATTCAGATGTTGGCTTTGAAGAATGTTTGCGAGAAATACTTAGAAAAACAGATCGATTTGTATGTAGCATTTTTGGTTAAGTCAACTGGGAGGTAAGTTTGAATGGAGAAAAACTGGAGGAAGTAAAGTGTTTTAGATATCTGGGAAAGGATCTGGCAGCGGATGGAACCATGGAAGCGGAAGTGAATCATAGGGTGGGGGAGGGGGTGAAAATCCTGGGAGCCTTGAAGAATGTGTGGAAGTCGAGAAGATTATCTCGGAAAGCAAAAATGGGTATGTTTGAAGGAATAGTGGTTCCAACAATGTTGTGTGGTTGCGAGGCGTGGGCTATGGATAGAGTTGTGTGCAGGAGGGTGGATGTGCTGGAAATGAGATGTTTGAGGACAATGTGCGGTGTGAGGTGGTTTGATCAAGTAAGTAACGTAAGGGTAAGAGAGATGTGTGGAAATAAAAAGAGCGTGGTTGAGAGAGCAGAAGAGGGTGTTCTGAAATGGTTTGGGCACATGGAGAGAATGAGTGAGGAAAGATTGACCAAGAGGATATATGTGTCGGAGGTGGAGGGAACGAGGAGAAGTGGGAGACCAAATTGGAGGTGGAAAGATGGAGTGAAAAAGATTTTGAGTGATCGGGGCCTGAACTTGCAGGAGGGTGAAAGGCGGGCAAGGAATAGAGTGAATTGGATCGATGTGGTATACTCAGGTTGACGTGCGGTCAGTGGATTGAATCAGGGCATGTGAAGTGTCTGGGGTAAACCATGGAAAGCTGTGTAGGTATGTATATTTGCGTGTGTGGACGTATGCATATACAAGTGTATGGGGGTGGGTTGGGCCATTTCTTTCGTCTGTTTCCTTGCACTACCTCGCAAACGCAGGAGACAGCGACAAAGCAAAAAAAAAAAAAAATATATATGTATATATATATATGGATCTGGAGAAGGCATATGATAGAGTTGATAGAGATGCTCTGTGGAAGGTATTAAGAATATATGGTGTGGGAGGCAAGTTGTTAGAAGCAGTGAAAAGTTTTCATCGAGGATGTAAGGCATGTGTACATGTAGGAAGAGAGGAAAGTGATTGGTTCTCAGTGAATGTAGGTTTGCGGCAGGGGTGTGTGATGTCTCCATGGTTGTTTAATTTGTTTATGGATGGGGTTGTTAGGGAGGTGAATGCAAGAGTTTTGGAAAGAGGGGCAAGTATGAAGTCTGTTGGGGATGAGAGAACTTGGGAAGTGAGTCAGTTGTTGTTCGCTGATGATACAGCGCTGGTGGCTGATTCATGTGAGAAACTGCAGAAGCTGGTGACTGAGTTTGGTAAAGTGTGTGAAAGAAGAAAGTGGAGAGAAAATGTGAATAAGAGCAAGGTTATTAGGTACAGTAGGGTTGAGGGTCAAGTCAATTGGGAGGTGAGTTTGAATGGAGAAACACTGGAGGAAGTGAAGTGTGTTAGATATCTGGGAGTGGATCTGGCAGCAGATGGAACCATGGAAGCGGAAGTGGATCATAGAGTGGGGGAGGGGGCGAAAATTCTGGGAGCCTTAAAGAATGTGTGGAAGTCGAGAACATTATCTCGGAAAGCAAAAATGGGTATGTTTGAAGGAATAGTGGTTCCAACAATGTTGTATGGTTGCGAGGCGTGGGCTATGGATAGAGTTGTGCGCAGGAAGATGGATGTGCTGGAAATGAGATGTTTGAGGACAATGTGTGGTGTGAGGTGGTTTGATCGAGTAAGTAATGTAAGGGTAAGAGAGATGTGTGGAAATAAAAAGAGCATGGTTGAGAGAGCAGAAGAGGGTGTTTTGAAATGGTTTGGGCACATGGAGAGAATGAGTGAGGAAAGATTGACCAAGAGGATATATGTGTCGGAGGTGGAGGGAACGAGGAGAAGAGGGAGACCAAATTGGAGGTGGAAAGATGGAGTGAAAAAGATTTTGTGTGATCAGGGCCTGAACATGCAGGAGGGTGAAAGGAGGGCAAGGAATAGAGTGAATTGGAGCGATGTGGTATACCGGGGTTGACGTGCTGTCAGTGGATTGAATCAAGGCATGTGAAGCGTCTGGGGTAAACCATGGAAAGCTGTGTAGGTATGTATATTTGCGTGTGTGGACGTATGTATATACATGTGTATGGGGGTGGGTTGGGCCATTTCTTTCGTCTGTTTCCTTGCGCTACCTCGCAAACGCGGGAGACAGCGACAAAGCAAAAAAAAAAAAAAAAAAAAAAAAAATATATATATATATATTGCATGACAGCTGGAGACTGAGTGTGAGCGAATGGGGCCTTTGTTGTCTTTTCCTGGCGCTGCCTCGCGCACATGAGGGGGGAGGGGGATGTTATTCTGTGTGTGGTGGGGTGGGGATGGGGGTGAGTAGGGGCAGACAGCGTGAATTGTGTGCATGTGTGTATATGTGTGTGTCTCTGTGTATATATATGAGTGTATGTTGGGATGTGTGGGTGTGTATGTTTGCGTGTGTGGACGTGTGTGTGTGTGCATGTGTGTGGGGTTGGGTTTGGCCATTTCTTTTGTCTGTTTTCGTTGTGCTACCTCGCAGGTGCGGGAGACAGCGACAAAGCAAAATAAATAAATATAAATAATTTTTGGATCTGGAGAAGACATATGATAAGAGTTGATAGAGATGCTCTGTGGAAGATATTAAGAGTATATGGTGTAGGAGGTAACTTGCTAGAAGCAGTGAAAAGTTTTTAACATGGATGTAAGTCATGTGTAGGAGTAGGAAGAGAGGAAAGAGATTGGTTCCTAGTGAATGTCGGTTTGCAGCAGGGGTGCGTGATGTCTCCATGGCTGTTTAATCTGTTTATGGATGGGGTTGTTTGGGAGGTGAATGCACGAGTTTTGGAGAGAAGGGCAAGTTTGCAGTCTGATGTGGATGAGAGGGCTTGGGAAGCAAGTCAGTTGTTGTTTGCTGATGATACAGCACTGGTGGCTGATTTGGGTGAGAAACTGCAGAAGTTGGTGACTGAGTTTGGTACAGAGTGTAAAAGAAGAAAGTGGAGAGAAAATGTGAATAAGAGCAAGGTAATTATTTGGTTCAGTAGGGTTGAGGGACAAGTTAATTGGAAGGTAAGTTTGAATGGAGAAAAACCGGAGGAAGTGAAGTTTTAGATATCTGGGAGAGGATTTAGCAGCAGATGGAACCATGGAAGCAGAAGTGAGTCACAGGATGGGGGAGAGGGCGAAGGTACTGGGAGCGTTGAAGAATATGTGGAGGGCGAGAATGTTATCTCGGAGCAAAAATGGGTATGTCTGAAGGAATAGTGGTTCCAACAATGTTATATGGTTGCGAGGCATGGGCTATAGATAGGGTTGTGTGGAGGATGGTGGATGTGTTGGAAATGAAATGTTTGAGGACTACATGTGGTGTGAAGTGGTTTAAATCGATTAAGTAATGAAAGGGTAAGAGAGATGAATGTAATAAAAATAATGTGGTTGAGAGAGCAGAAGAGGGTGTATTGAAATGGTTTGGTCACATGGACAGAATAAGTGAGGATAGATTGACAAAGACTGGTGATTGGGAATACCTGTTTTTAAAAGGAGATATGCATCAGTATACGTATGTAAGCAGGAGAGATGGCCAAGAGCGTTATTGGATTACTGTTAATTGATAGGCGTGTAAAAGAGAGACTTTTGGATGTTAATGTTGCTAGAGGTGCACTGAGGGATGTCTGATCATTAGGGGCTAGTGGATTGAGGCGAAAAGGAGGATTTGGGTAAAAGGTGTGAGAAAAGGAAGACTTGTGTGAGGAAGTACCAGGAACGATTGAGTGAAGAATGGAAAAAGGTGAGAACAATGGAAGTAAGGGGAGTGGGGGAGGAATGGGATGTATTTAGGGAATCAGTGATGGATTGCGCAAAAGATGCTTGTGGCATGAGAAGAGTGGGAGGTGGGTTGATCAGAAAGGGTAGTGAGTGGTGGGATGAAGAAGTAAGATTATTAGTGAAAGAGAAGAGAGAGGCATTTGGACGATTTTTGCAGGGAAAAAATGCAATTGAGTGGGAGATGTATAAAAGAAAGAGACAGGAGGTCAATAGAAAGGTGCAAGAGGTGAAAAAGAGGGCAAATGAGAGTTGGGGTGAGAGAGTATCATTAAATTTTAGGGAGAATAAAAAGATGTTCTGGAAGGAGGTAAATAAAGTGCGTAAGACAAGGGAGCAAATGGGAACTTCAGTGAAGGGCGCAAATGGGGAGGTGATAACAAGTAGTGGTGATGTGAGAAGGAGATGGAGTGAGTATTTTGAAGGTTTGTTGAATGTGTTTGATGATAGAGTGGCAGATATATTGAGTTTTGGTTGAGGTGGTGTGTGAAGTGAGAGAGTAAGGGAGAATGGTTTGGTGAACAGAGAAGAGGTAGTGAAAGCTTTGCAGAAGATAAAAGCTGGCAAGGCAGCGGGTTTGGATGGTAATGCGGTGAAATCTATTAAAAAAGGGGGTGACTGTGTTGTTGACTGGTTGGTGAGGATATTCAATGTATGTAAGGTTCAACGTGAAGTGCTTGAGGATTGGCAGAATGCATGTACAGTGCCACTGTACAAAGGCAAAGGGGATAAAGGTGAGTGTTCAAATTACAGAGGTATAAGTTTATTGAGTATTCCTGGGAAATTATATGGGAGGGTATTGATGAGAGGGTAAAAGCATGTACAGAGCATCAGATTGGGGAAGAGCAGTGTGGTTTCAGAAGTGGTAGAGGATGTGTGATTCAGATGTTTGCTTTGAAGAATGTTTGCGAGAAATACTTAGAAAAACAGATCGATTTGTATGTAGCATTTTTGGTTAAGTCAATTGGGAGGTAAGTTTGAATGGAGAAAAACTGGAGGAAGTAAAGTGTTTTAGATATCTGGGAAAGGATCTGGCAGCGGATGGAACCATGGAAGTGGAAGTGAATCATAGGGTGGGGGAGGGGGTGAAAATCCTGGGAGCCTTGAAGAATGTGTGGAAGTCGAGAACATTATCTCGGAAAGCAAAAATGGGTATGTTTGAAGGAATAGTGGTTCCAACAATGTTGTGTGGTTGCGAGGCGTGGGCTATGGATAGAGTTGTGTGCAGGAGGGTGGATGTGCTGGAAATGAGATGTTTGAGGACAATGTGTGGTGTGAGGTGGTTTGATCAAGTAAGTAATGTAAGGGTAAGAGAGATGTGTGGAAATAAAAAGAGCGTGGTTGAGAGAGCAGAAGAGGGTGTTTTGAAATGGTTTGGGCACATGGAGAGAATGAGTGAGGAAAGATTGACCAAGAGGGTATATGTGTCGGAGGTGGAGGGAACGAGGAGAAGTGGGAGACCAAATTGGAGGTGGAAAGATGGAGTGAAAAAGATTTTGAGTGATCGGGGCCTGAACTTGCAGGAGGGTGAAAGGCGGGCAAGGAATAGAGTGAATTGGATCGATGTGGTATACTGGGGTTGACGTGCTGTCAGTGGATTGAATCAGGGCATGTGAAGCGTCTGGGGTAAACCATGGAAAGCTGTGTAGGTATGTATATTTGCGTGTGTGGACGTATGCATATACATGTGTATGGGGGTGGGTTGGGCCATTTCTTTCGTCTGTTTCCTTGCACTACCTCGCAAACGCGGGAGACAGCGACAAAGCAAAAAAAAAAATATATATATATGTATATATATATATGGATCTGGAGAAGGCATATGATAGAGTTGATAGAGATGCTCTGTGGAAGGTATTAAGAATATATGGTGTGGGAGGCAAGTTGTTAGAAGCAGTGAAAAGTTTTCATCGAGGATGTAAGGCATGTGTACATGTAGGAAGAGAGGAAAGTGATTGGTTCTCAGTGAATGTAGGTTTGCGGCAGGGGTGTGTGATGTCTCCATGGTTGTTTAATTTGTTTATGGATGGGGTTGTTAGGGAGGTGAATGCAAGAGTTTTGGAAAGAGGGGCAAGTATGAAGTCTGTTGGGGATGAGAGAGCTTGGGAAGTGAGTCAGTTGTTGTTCGCTGATGATACAGCGCTGGTGGCTGATTCATGTGAGAAACTGCAGAAGCTGGTGACTGAGTTTGGTAAAGTGTGTGAAAGAAGAAAGTTAAGAGTAAATGTGAATAAGAGCAAGGTTATTAGGTACAGTAGGTTGAGGGTCAAGTCAATTGGGAGGTGAGTTTGAATGGAGAAACACTGGAGGAAGTGAAGTGTGTTAGATATCTGGGAGTGGATCTGGCAGCAGATGGAACCATGGAAGCGAAGTGGATCATAGGGTGGGGGAGGGGGCGAAAATTCTGGGAGCCTTGAAGAATGTGTGGAAGTCGAGAACATTATCTCGGAAAGCAAAAATGGGTATGTTTGAAGGAATAGTGGTTCCAACAATGTTGTATGGTTGCGAGGCGTGGGCTATGGATAGAGTTGTGCGCAGGAGGATGGATGTGCTGGAAATGAGATGTTTGAGGACAATGTGTGGTGTGAGGTGGTTTGATCGAGTAAGTAATGTAAGGGTAAGAGAGATGTGTGGAAATAAAAAGAGCGTGGTTGAGAGAGCAGAAGAGGGTGTTTTGAAATGGTTTGGGCACATGGAGAGAATGAGTGAGGAAAGATTGACCAAGAGGATATATGTGTCGGAGGTGGAGGGAACGAGGAGAAGAGGGAGACCAAATTGGAGGTGGAAAGATGGAGTGAAAAAGATTTTGTGTGATCAGGGCCTGAACATGCAGGAGGGTGAAAGGAGGGCAAGGAATAGAGTGAATTGGAGCGATGTGGTATACCGGGGTCGACGTGCTGTCAGTGGATTGAATCAAGGCATGTGAAGCGTCTCGGGTAAACCATGGAAAGCTGTGTAGGTATGTATATTTGCGTGTGTGGACGTATGTATATACATGTGTATGGGGGTGGGTTGGGCCATTTCTTTCGTCTGTTTCCTTGCGCTACCTCGCAAACGCGGGAGACAGCGACAAAGCAAAAAAAGAAAAAAAAAAAATATATATATATATTGCATGACAGCTGGAGACTGAGTGTGAGCGAATGGGGCCTTTGTTGTCTTTTCCTGGCGCTGCCTCGCACACATGAGGGGGGAGGGGGATGTTATTCCGTGTGTGGTGGGGTGGGGATGGGGGCGAGTAGGGGCAGACAGTGTGAATTGTGTGCATGTGTGTATATGTGTGTGTCTGTGTGTGTATATATGTGTGTATGTTGGGATGTGTGGGTGTGTATGTTTGCGTGTGTGGACGTGTGTGTGTGTGTGAATGTGTGTGGGGTTGGGTTTGGACATTTCTTTTGTCTGTTTTCCTTGTGCTACCTCGCAGGCGCGGAAGACAGCGACAAAGCAAAATAAATAAATATAAATAATTTTTGGATCTGGAGAAGACATGATAGAGTTGATAGAGATGCTGTGTGGAAGATATTAAGAGTATATGGTGTAGGAGGTAACTTGCTAGAAGCAGTGAAAAGTTTTTAACTTGGATGTAAGTCATGTGTAGGAGTAGGAGGAGAGGAAAGTGATTGGTTCCTAGTGAATGTCGGTTTGCAGCAGGGGTGCGTGATGTCTCCATGGCTGTTTAATCTGTTTATGGATGGGGTTGTTTGGGAGGTGAATGCACGAGTTTTGGAGAGAAGGGCAAGTTTGCAGTCTGATGTGGATGAGAGGGCTTGGGAAGCAAGTCAGTTGTTGTTTGCTGATGATACAGCACTGGTGGCTGATTTGGGTGAGAAACTGCAGAAGTTGGTGACTGAGTTTGGTACAGAGTGTAAAAGAAGAAAGTGGAGAGAAAATGTGAATAAGAGCAAGGTAATTATTTGGTTCAGTAGGGTTGAGGGACAAGTTAATTGGAAGGTAAGTTTGAATGGAGAAAAACCGGAGGAAGTGAAGTTTTAGATATCTGGGAGAGGATTTAGCAGCAGATGGAACCATGGAAGCAGAAGTGAGTCACAGGATGGGGGAGAGGGCGAAGGTACTGGGAGCGTTGAAGAATATGTGGAGGGCGAGAATGTTATCTCGGAGCAAAAATGGGTATGTCTGAAGGAATAGTGGTTCCAACAATGTTATATGGTTGCGAGGCATGGGCTATAGATAGGGTTGTGTGGAGGATGGTGGATGTGTTGGAAATGAAATGTTTGAGGACTACATGTGGTGTGAAGTGGTTTAAATCGATTAAGTAATGAAAGGGTAAGAGAGATGAATGGTAATAAAAATAATGTGGTTGAGAGAGCAGAAGAGGGTGTATTGAAATGGTTTGGTCACATGGACAGAATAAGTGAGGATAGATTGACAAAGACTGGTGATTGGGAATACCTGGTTTAAAAGCGAGATATGCATCAGTATACGTATGTAAGTAGGAGAGATGGCCAGAGAGCGTTATTGGATTACATGTTAATCGACAGGCGCGCAAAAGAGAGACTTTTGGATGTGAATGTGCTGAGAGGTGCAACTGGAGGGATGTCTGATCATTAACTTGTGGAGGCTAAGGTGAAGATTTGTATGGGTTTTCAGAAAAGAAGAGTGAATGTTGGGGTAAAGAGGGTGGTGAGAGTAAGTGAGCTTGGGAAGGAGACTTGTGTGAGGAAGTACCAGGAGAGACTGAGTACAGAATGGAAAAAGGTGAGAACAATGGAAGTAAGGGGAGTGGGGGAGGAATGGGATGTATTTAGGGAATCAGTGATGGATTGCGCAAAAGATGCTTGTGGCATGAGAAGAGTGGGAGGTGGGTTGATCAGAAAGGGTAGTGAGTGGTGGGATGAAGAAGTAAGATTATTAGTGAAAGAGAAGAGAGAGGCATTTGGACGATTTTTGCAGGGAAAAAATGCAATTGAGTGGGAGATGTATAAAAGAAAGAGACAGGAGGTCAATAGAAAGGTGCAAGAGGTGAAAAAGAGGGCAAATGAGAGTTGGGGTGAGAGAGTATCATTAAATTTTAGGGAGAATAAAAAGATGTTCTGGAAGGAGGTAAATAAAGTGCGTAAGACAAGGGAGCAAATGGGAACTTCAGTGAAGGGCGCAAATGGGGAGGTGATAACAAGTAGTGGTGATGTGAGAAGGAGATGGAGTGAGTATTTTGAAGGTTTGTTGAATGTGTTTGATGATAGAGTGGCAGATATAGGGTGTTTTGGTCGAGGTGGTGTGCAAAGTGAGAGGGTTAGGGAAAATGATTTGGTAAACAGAGAAGAGGTAGTAAAAGCTTTGCGGAAGATGAAAGCCGGCAAGGCAGTGGGTTTGGATGGTATTGCAGTGGAATTTATTAAAAAAGGGGGTGACTGTATTACTGACTGGTTGGTAAGGTTATTCAATGTATGTATGACTCATGGTGAGGTGCCTGAGGATTGGCGGAAGGCGTGCATAGTGCCATTGTACAAAGGCAAAGGGGATAAGAGTGAGTGCTCAAATTACAAAGGTATAAGTTTGTTGAGTATTCCTGGTAAATTATATGGGAGGGTATTGATTGAGAGGGTGAAGGCATGTACAGAGCATCAGATTGGGGAAGAGCAGTGTGGTTTCAGAAGTGGTAGAGGATGTGTGGATCAGGTGTTTGCTTTGAAGAATGTATGTGAGAAATACTTAGAAAAGCAAATGGATTTGTATGTAGCATTTATGGATCTGGAGAAGGCATATGATAGAGTTGATAGAGATGCTGTGTGGAAGGTATTAAGAATATATGGTGTGGGAGGCAAGTTGTTAGAAGCAGTGAAAAGTTTTTATCGAGGATGTAAGGCATGTGTACGTGTAGGAAGAGAGGAGAGTGATTGGTTCTCAGTGAATGTAGGTTTGTGGCAGGGGTGTGTGATGTCTCCATGGTTGTTTAATTTGTTTATGGATGGGGTTGTTAGGCAGGTGAATGCAAGAGTTTTGGAAAGAGGGGCAAGTATGAAGTCTGTTGGGGATGAGAGAGCTTGGGAAGTGAGTCAGTTGTTGTTCGCTGATGATACAGCGCTGGTGGCTGATTCATGTGAGAAACTGCAGAAGCTGGTGACTGAGTTTGGTAAAGTGTGTGAAAGAAGAAAAATAAGAGTAAATGTGAATAAGAGCAGGGTTATTAGGTACAGTAGGGTTGAGGGTCAAGTCAATTGGGAGGTAAGTTTGAATGGAGAAAAACTGGAGGAAGTAAAGTGTTTTAGATATCTGGGAGTGGATCTGGCAGCGGATGGAACCATGGAAGCGGAAGTGGATCATAGGGTGGGGGAGGGGGCGAAAATCCTGGGAGCCTTGAAGAATGTGTGGAAGTCGAGAACATTATCTCGGAAAGCAAAAATGGGTATGTTTGAAGGAATAGTGGTTCTAACAATGTTGTATGGTTGCGAGGCGTGGGCTATGGATAGAGCTGTGCGCAGGAGGATGGATGTGCTGGAAATGAGATGTTTGAGGACAATGTGTGGTGTGAGGTGGTTTGATCGAGTAAGTAACGTAAGAGTAAGAGAGATGTGTGGAAATAAAAAGAGCGTGGTTGAGAGAGCAGAAGAGGGTGTTTTGAAATGGTTTGGGCACATGGAGAGAATGAGTGAAGAAAGATTGAAGAAAAGGATATATGTGTCGGAGGTGGAGGGAACGAGGAGAAGTGGGAGACCAAATTGGAGGTGGAAAGATGGAGTGAAAAAGATTTTGTGTGATCGGGGCCTGAACATGCAGGAGGGTGAAAGGAAGGCAAGGAATAGAGTGAATTGGTTCGATGTGGTATACTGGGGTTGACGTGCTGTCAGTGGATTGAATCAGGGCATGTGAAGCGTCTGGGGTAAACCATGGAAAGCTGTGTAGGTATGTATATTTGAGTGTGTGGACGTATGTATATATATGTGTATGGGGGTGGGTTGGGCCATTTCTTTCGTCTGTTTCCTGCCGCTACCTCGTAAACGCGGGAGACAGCGGCAAAAAAAAAAGAAAAAAAAAAAAAAAAGTGACAAAGAGGATATATGTGTCAGAGGTGGAGGGAATGAGGAGAAGTGGGAAACCAAACTGGAGGTGGAAGGATGGAATGAAAAAGATTTTGAGCGATCAGGGCCTGAACATGCAGGAAGGTGAAAGGCGTGCAAGGAATAGAATGAATTGGAACGATGTGGTATACCAGGGTCAACATGCCGTCAATGGATTGAACCAGGGCATGTGAAGTGTCTGGGGTAAACCATGAAATGTTTTGTGGGGCTTGGATGTGGAAAGGGAGCTGCAGTTTTGGTGCATTACACCTGACAGCGAGAAACTGAAAGTGAACAAATGTGGCCTTTCCTGAGACACTACCTCATGCGCACGCGGGGGGAGAGGACGCAGTTTCATGTGCGGTTGCGTGGCGATGGGGATGGATGGGGGCAGCAAGTATGAGTGTGTACATGTGTATAAATGTATATGTGCATGTATGTGTGCGTATGTGGGAGTTTATGTATATACATGTGTATGTGGGTGGGTTGGGCCATTCTTTTGTCTAATTCCTTGTGCTACCTCGCAAACACAGGAGACAGCGAACAAGTATAATAAAGAAAATAAAAAATACCTTTTGTAGATTTCTTGAGTATTTTCAATACCATCCAACCTAACACAATGATCCAAAATTAAGTAACATGAATGTAAATGCCAATCTACTCTTATGGATAAATGATTTTCTTAAATGTAGAGCACAACGTCAAATTTCTTGATGCTATACTATGTCAAATTTCTTGATGTTAAATCACATGTTAATATTAAAAACAAAGGCACTCCATAAAGCTTTATACTCACTTTATACACAAGTGACTGTCAAGAATATGCAAATAATTGTAAACTTTTCACCTATGCAGATGATACTGCTCTTGTCAGTCAGTGCATCAATCATGATGTCATTTGCAGAGAAGTGAAAAATTTTAGAGTAAGGTGTATCAATTACTACACCTATCTTAAATTCAATGTTAAGAAAACAAAAGAGATGGTTGTTGACTTTAGTTTTTTACCAGCAGTTCAATCCTCTTTGTATATGAATGGAGAACCTCTGGAACATGTCAAGGAATATAAATACTTATGTATGATTATTGATGACAATTTCTGTTTTACTCAGAATGTAGAGGCAGTGTATAAATAAAATCAACTCAAAAATGTGTTTTGTAAGGAAGGTATACAAAAAATAAAATCAACTCAAAAATGTGTTTTGTAAGGAAGCTATACAAACTTAGAATCAACACCAGAATTATGGATTTATTCTATATTGCTGTAATACAGTCAGTCATATCATTTCTTGTTACTTGCTGGTATGAAAATTGTATTTCAAACTTTAAGTGTAAATTGACCAAATTAATCAATAATTATGTAAAACTTGGGGTTAGGAATATCACATCATTGTTTGAACTATACTAAAATTATACTATTCAAAGATGTAAAGTAATTCAGAAAGACTCAACACATCCATTAAACCATAATTATCAAAGGTTACTAACTAAAAAACAATTAAAACCATCAAATTGTAGAACAAAGTATGCAAGATCTACACCAGCTAGCATACAACTTATCAATAATTTAGGACTGAACTTACATAACCCTAACTCCTTAAGGCCTGAAGACTTAAATAGTTATATTGAGTGGGAGATGTATAAAAGAAAGACACAGGAGGTCAAGAGAAAGGTGCTAGAGGTGAAAAAGAGGGCAAATGAGGGTTGGGGTGAGAGAGTATCATTAAATTTTAGGGAGAATAAAAAGATGTTCTGGAAGGAGGTAAATAAAGTGCGTAAGACAAGGGAGCAAATGGGAACTTCAGTGAAGGGCGCAAATGGGGAGGTGATAACAAGTAGTGGTGATGTGAGAAAGAGATAAAGTGAGTATTTTGAAGGTTTGTTGAATGTGTTTGATGATAGAGTGGCAGATATAGGGTGTTTTGGTCGAGGTGGTGTGCAAAGTGAGAGGGTTAGGGAAAATGATTTGGTAAACAGAGAAGAGGTGGTAAAAGCTTTGCGGAAGATGAAAGCCGGCAAGGCAGCAGGTTTGGATGGTATAGCAGTGGAATTTATTAAAAAAGGGGGTGACTGTATTACTGACTGGTTGGTAAGGTTATTTAATGTATGTATGACTCACAGTGAGGTGCCTGAGGATTGGCGGAATGCGTGCATAGTGCCATTGTACAAAGGCAAAGGGGATAAGAGTGAGTGCTCAAATTTCAGAGGTATAAGTTTGTTGAGTATTCCTGGTAAATTATATGGGAGGGTATTGACTGACAGGGTGAAGGCATGTACAGAGCATCAGATTGGGGAAGAGCAGTGTGGTTTCAGAAGTAGTAGAGGATGTGTGGATCAGGTGTTTGCTTTGAAGAATGTATGCGAGAAATACTTAGAAAAGCAAATGGATTTGTATGTAGCATTTATGGATCTGGAGAAGGCATATGATAGAGTTGATAGAGATGCTGTGTGGGAGGTATTAAGAATATATGGTGTGGGAGGCAAGTTGTTAGAAGCAGTGAAAAGTTTTTATCGAGGTTGTAAGGCATGTGTACGTGTAGGAAGAGAGGAAAGTGACTGGTTCTCAGTGAATGTAGGTTTGCGGCAGGGGTGTGTGATGTCTCCATGGTTGTTTAATTTGTTTATGGATGGGGTTGTTAGGCAGGTGAATGCAAGAGTTTTGGAGAGAGGGGCAAGTATGAAGTCTGTTGTGGATGAGAGAGCTTGGGAAGTGAGTCAGTTGTTGTTCGCTGATGATACAGCGCTGGTGGCTGATTCATGTGAGAAACTACAGAAGCTAGTGACTGAGTTTGGTAAAGTGTGTGAAAGAAGAACGGTAAGAGTAAATGTGAATAAGAGCAGGGTTATTAGGTACAGTAGGGTTGAGGGTCAAGTCAATTGGGAGGTAAGTTTGAATGGAGAAAAACTGGAGGAAGTGAAGTGTTTTAGATATCTGGGAGTGGATCAGGCAGCGGATGGAACCATGGAAGCGGAAGTGGATCATAGGGTGGGGGAGGGGGCGAAAATCCTGGGAGCCTTGAAGAATGTGTGGAAGTCGAGAACATTATCTCGGAAAGCAAAAGTGGGTATGTTTGAAGGAATAGTGGTTCCAACAATATTGTATGGTTGCGAGGCGTGGGCTATGGATAGAGTTGTGCGCAGGAGGGTGGATGTGCTGGAAATGAGATGTTTGAGGACAATGTGTGGTGTGAGGTAGTTTGATTGAGTAAGTAACGAAAGGGTAAGAGAGATGTGTGGAAATAAAAAGAGCATGGTTGAGAGAGCAGAAGAGGGTGTTTTGAAATGGTTTGGGCACATGGAGAGAATGAGTGAGGAAAGATTGACCAAGAGGATTTATGTGTCGGAGGTGGAGGGAATGAGGAGAAGAGGGAGACCAAATTGGAGGTGGAAAGATGGAGTGAAAAAGATTTTGTGTGATCGGGGCCTGAACATGCAGGAGGGTGAAAGGCAGGCAAGGAATAGAGTGAAGTGGATCGATGTGGTATACTGGGGTTGACGTGCTGTCAGTGGATTGAATCAGGGCATGTGAAGCATCTGGGGTAAACCATGGAAAGCTGTGTAGGTATGTATATTTGCATGTGTGGACGTGTATGTATATACATGCGTATGGGGGTGGGTTGGGCCATTTCTTTCGTTTGTTTCCTTGCGCTACCTCGCAAACGCGGGAGACAGTGACAAAGCAAAAAAAAAAAAAGAAAAAAAAATTACTTATATCTGTGATAATCTTATCCATTGAGGTATGTGATAAATAATGAAGATAACTATATGAATAAGATAATGCTGAATAAATTTTATTGAATATGTGCAAATGCTCAAAAAAAATTTCATGACCAATAAAGTATTATCATCATCATGATTATGATTATGATTATCATTTCTTTTTTCAAACATATTTGCCATTTCCCGCATTAGCGAGGTAGCGTTAAGAACAAAGGAAAGAGCCTTAGAGGGAATATCCTCCCTTGGCCTCTTTCTCTGCTCTTCTTTTGGAAAATTAAAAAAACGGGAGGGGAAGATTTCCAGCCCCCTGCACCCTACCCTTTTAGTCACCTTTTACGACACACAGGGAATACGTGGGAAGTATTCTTTCTCCCCTATCCCCAGGGATATCATTATCATTATTATTAGTTATTATCATGACAGTATTTGTGCCCCTAATTTTGTCCAAAATGATTAATCAAAACTAAAGAGAGATAAGAAAAGGCAAAAAGAACTAAAATACCTTGGAGAGGATGAATCTTCCCAACCAACGCACACAGTCAACATAATTTCTATGGATATCCCTTGTAGAGAAGTCTGGGAAATTTTGTTGTACAGTGGGAAATGGACGCACTGCACGGCTTGGATTGAATGTGTATGACTGGTTGATGGTTGAGACCATGATGTCTGTTGTTAGCTTCCATATCTTCAAAGAATGATCCATTCCACAAGATACAATACATGTACCTTCTACATCTATGTCCTATAAGAAGAACAAGTTACTAAATTACAATAATTTAGTGGTCGCTACCAAAATTTCAAAGAAAATTTATCTGCATGCCCTCAATTATGTAATTCTTCAGCAGATATATTAAGGTTTTCCTTGTTCAAATGACATAAATCTAATTCAAAAGTAATTGACCTAAAAGTAGCTATTACAGAGAGGTTTATTTTATCAGTGCGAGACCATCAGATGTTCAACTACAAATTTTTGCATGTCCAATGCTCATCTCTTGGATAAAATGCATCTAAATGCAAGAATTACAACATGGTAAAAATGTTTATGACAGAGTATGTACTGTCAGTGAGTGCAATGTACATGCAAAGCCCAGAATGTACCACTTCTCTCTCTATTCTGGAAAAAGAAAAACTTATGATCAAACAAATAGAATATGCATTATCCATAAAAGCTGTATTCCCACAGAAAAATTGGTTAGGAGCAAAGCAAATGGAATGAAATATCAAACATAAGACATAACAGCACTTGCAAAGGAACTGTCACTTCTTCCAAAACCTATTCACATATCCCAAACTGTCATGGTATACATCTAACCTACAATGTGACTATTCCAGGATCATGCTCCCTAATTCTAAGCTAGTAAGCTTAAACACTAAATGTGACAATATATAGTAAGATGCAGAAGTGATATCTCTTGCCTCCAATGACTTTGCACAGTGAGGTTAATCCTGCTAAGAAACCATAACACACTACTCAACAAGGACTCAGTGGAGTTCAAGAAAACATAAATATCAATCACTGGTTCTTAAAGGAAGAAAGGATATAAGAAGAGATAAAGAAGAAAGGAGTAAACGAATTCAACAACTTAGCTAGCAGGGAGGGAAGGTTTCATAACAGCCAATCCTCATGTGGTCCATCTCCACACAGAAACTATGGAAAGTAGCCAGATGAATGCCCCAGATCCAAGCCTCAGAGGCAAGGACATATACAAATAGCTCAAGATAACATTGATCAAAATAATTCCTCTAGAAAAGAGAGAAAACAGCAACATCATGGTGCACAGGAATGAATTGATGAAGAGAAAAGATGTTAAGCAAATTCATGATATGGAAACCTATAGAAAACCTATAGATTCCAATCTGGTTAATAAAGATGCAGAGGAGAGCCACCCCAGAAGTGTAACAAGCACTCCATACTAGGGCAAATAAAACCCCTGTAGATATGAAACAGCAGAATTTGTGATGATCGTGTGGGATTTCCCAACACTAGGTCTTACAGTGCACTAAGATATTGAGAAAAGACATTAAAAGAAGACTAAAGGGTTTTGATCCATACAAGGATGATGGCACTGATGAAATTGCATAATATGTGCCGCAGACGTGTGCAGATATAATTGATACACAACTTGAAATTCTGTTCAAGATATCGCTGGAGAAAGGAAAAGTGAGTTGGGAGTGAGAGAGGCCAAACATATACCTATCTAATACAAAGGAGACTGGGAAGAAGTGTTGAACTACAGATTGAACTCCGTGATGAGTATGGTCTGTAAGGTACTGGAAAAGATAATCAGAAACCAAACAGATGACTTCCTACAAAGGAAAAATTACCTACATGAGAGACAATATGGTCTTAAGGAAAGGAAGTTATATGCCACAAACCGCTTGGATTTCTCAGAGAGACTGAGCTATGTCTTAGACAAAAGAGAAGGTTAAGTGGATTGTTTGTATCTGGACTGTCAGAAAGCACTTGATTGGGAGGCCGATTAAAAAGCTGGGTCACCAGGCACGAATATGGAGGCTCCTTCAATGGGTAGAGGATTATCTCAATGGAACTGAATAAGGGATGCATGTCAGAGAAGCCTTTTTAAAATGGGAGGAAATCACAAGTGGAGGGCCAAAATGCTTTGTTTTGCGACTGTTACTCTTGTCTTACTTGCATATGTTTGCAGATGATGAAAAGATCATGGGGAAATGATAAAAGAGGACTGCATCAACTTACAAAATCTCCAAAGTTATGATGAAAAGATCATGAAGAAAGTGATACAGGAGAAGGACAGCACCAATTTACAAAAGCTCCAAAGCTATTCTGATTCAAGGTTGATGATATTCAACCCAAGTATATGTACAGTAATGAGGATGGGACACAGTGAAAGAAAGCCTCAGTATGAATATTCTCTAGCAGGATATTTGCTGTAAGAATCTGTGTTTTCTCCATTCAAACTTACATACCAACTTGTCCCTCAACCCTGATAAACCTAATAACCTTGCTTTTATTCACATTCACTCTCAAGTTTCTCCTTTCACACACTATCAAACAGTCACCAACTTCAGCAGTTTCTCACTCCAATCAACCACCAGTGCTGTTTAATTAGCAGACAACAATTGATACACTTCCCAGGCCCCTCAACCTCAACAGACTGCACACTGGCCACTTTCTCCAAGACTCTTGCATTTATTTCCATTAACACCCCATCTACAAACAAATTAAACAACCATGGTGACATCATACACCCCTACCACAGACTATCCTTCACTTGAAACTATTCACTCATCTCTCTTCCTACTTGTACACACAGCCTTACACACCTGATAAAAACTCACTGCTTCTAGTAGCTTACCTCCCACACCATATATTCTTACACATGACAACTTGCATTTCAATTTCTACAAGGGGAAACAGGAGGAGGAGTCAATTGGGGAGTGCTCATCCTCCTCAAAGGCACAGACTGTGGTGTCTGAATGCGTGTGGATGTAACAAAGATGAGAAGAAAGGAGAGATAGGTAGTATGTTTGAGGAAAGAAACCTGGATGTTCTGGCTCTAACTGAAGCAGGAGTTGTGGGCATATGTGATAGAGACTAAGAAAGTAAATTCTAGCCTGATGTGGGTAAAACAGATAAAGGATGAGGAGAGAGAGGTGATTATTGGCGCTTATGCAGCTCGTCATGAGAAAAAAGATCACGAGAGGCAATTGTTTTGTGAGCAGCTGAGTGAGTGCACAAGACCCGATGTTAGTGATGGGTGATTTAAATGCAAAGATGAGTAATGTGGCAGTTAAGGGTATAATTGGTGTACATGAGGTATTCAGTGTTGTGAATGGAAATGGTGAAGAGCTTGTGGATTTGTGTGGAAAAAAGGCTGGTGATTGGGAATACCTGGTTTAAAAAGAGAGATATACATAAGTTTACATATATGAGAAGGAGACATGGTTAAAGGGCATTATTAGATTAAATGTTAATTGATATGCATGAAAAAGAAGAGACTTTAGGATGTTAATGTGCTGAGAGGGGCAGTTCCTGGATGTCTGATAACTACTTTGTGGAGGTGAAGGTGAAGATTTATAGAGGTATTCAAAAAAGAAGGGAAAATGTCAGGGAGAAGAGAGTGGTGAGTAAATGATCTTGGAAAGGAGACTTGTATGAAGTACCAGGAGAGATCAAATGTAGAATAGCAAAAGGTGAGAGCAAATGACAAGAAGGGAGCGGGAGAGCAATGGGATCTATTTAGGGAAGCAGTGATGGCATGAGCAAAAGATGCATGTGGCTTGAGAAGGTGGGAGGAGGGCAGATTAGAAAGGGTAGCGAGTGGTGGAATGAAGAAGTTAACTTGTTAGTGAAAGAGAAAAGAGAGGCATTTGGATGATACTTACAACGAAAGAGTGCAAATGGCTGAGAGATGTATATAAGAATGCAGCAAGAGGTCAAGAAGGTGCAAGGGTAGAAAAAGAAGGCAAATGAGAAATAGGGTGAGAGAGTATAATTAAACTTCAGGGATAATATAAAGATGTTTTGGAAGGAGGTAAATAACGTGTGCTAAGCAAGACAAAAAATGAGAATTGTGCAGAGGTGCGTGGATGTGTTGGAAATGGAAAGGAAATGAAATGAAATGGAAATGAAATATATGAGGACAATATGTGGTGCGAGGTGGTTTGAAGGAGTAAATAATGAAAGGGTAAGAGAGACGTGTGGTGACAAAAATAGTGTGGTTGAGAGAGCAGAAGAGGGTGTGTTGAAATGGTTTGGACACATGGAGAGAATGAGTGAGGAAAGACTGACAAAGAGGATACATGTGTCAGAGGTTGAGGGAACAAAAAGAAGTGAGACACCAAACCAGAGGTAGAAGGATGGAGTGAAAAAGATTTTGAGCGAATGGGGTCTGAACATACAGGAGGGTGAAAGGCATGCAAGGAATAGAGTGAATTGAACAATGTGGTATACTGGGGTCGATGTACTTTCAATATCCGGATTGAACCAGAGCATGTAAAGCATTGGGGGTGAACCATGGAAAGATCTGTGGGTCCTGGATGTGGAGAGGGAGACGCTATTTCATGTGTGGCGGGGTGTCCCCCTCCCCCATCATGTGACTCACTTCCACCCACTTCCATGGTTCCATCTACTGCTAGGTCCACTCCCGGATATCAGAAACACTTCCTTCCAGTTTTTCTCCATATATATATATATATATATATATATATATATATATATATATATATATATATATATATATATATATATATATATATGGGGAGGTGATAACAAGTAGTGGTGATGTGAGAAGAAGATGGAGTGAGTATTTTGAAGGTTTGTTGAATGTGTTTGATGATAGAGTGGCAGATATAGGGTGTTTTGGTCGAGGTGGTGTGCAAAGTGAGAGGGTTAGGGAAAATGATTTGGTAAACAGAGAAGAGGTAGTGAAAGCTTTGCGGAAGATGAAAGCCGGCAAGGCAGCAGGTTTGGATGGTATTGCAGTGGAATTTATTAAAAAAGGGGGTGACTGTATTGTTGACTGGTTGGTAAGGTTATTTAATGTATGTATGACTCATGGTGAGGTGCCTGAGGATTGGCGGAATGCATGCATAGTGCCATTGTACAAAGGCAAAGGGGATAAGAGTGAGTGCTCAAATTACAGAGGTATAAGTTTGTTGAGTATTCCTGGTAAATTATATGGGAGGGTATTGATTGAGAGGGTGAAGGCATGTACAGAGCATCAGATTGGGGAAGAGCAGTGTGGTTTCAGAAGTGGTAGAGGATGTGTGGATCAGGTGTTTGCTTTGAAGAATGTATGTGAGAAATACTTAGAAAAGCAAATGGATTTGTATGTAGCATTTATGGATCTGGAGAAGGCATATGATAGAGTTGATAGAGATGCTCTGTGGAAAGTATTAAGAATATATGGTGTGGGAGGAAAGTTGTTAGAAGCAGTGAAAAGTTTTTATCGAGGATGTAAGGCATGTGTACGTGTAGGAAGAGAGGAAAGTGATTGGTTCTCAGTGAATGTAGGTTTGCGGCAGGGGTGTGTGATGTCTCCATGGTTGTTTAATTTGTTTATGGATGGGGTTGTTAGGGAGGTAAATGCAAGAGTTTTGGAAAGAGGGGCAAGTATGAAGTCTGTTGGGGATGAGAGAGCTTGGGAAGTGAGTCAGTTGTTGTTCGCTGATGATACAGCGCTGGTGGCTGATTCATGTGAGAAACTGCAGAAGCTGGTGACTGAGTTTGGTAAAGTGTGTGGAAGAAGAAAGTTAAGAGTAAATGTGAATAAGAGCAAGGTTATTAGGTACAGTAGGGTTGAGGGTCAAGTCAATTGGGAGGTGAGTTTGAATGGAGAAAAACTGGAGGAAGTGAAGTGTTTTAGATATCTGGGAGTGGATCTGGCAGCGGAAGTGGATCATAGGGTGGGGGAGGGGGCGAAAATTCTGGGGGCCTTGAAGAATGTGTGGAAGTCGAGAACATTATCTCGGAAAGCAAAAATGGGTATGTTTGAAGGAATAGTGGTTCCAACAATGTTGTATGGTTGCGAGGCGTGGGCTATGGATAGAGTTGTGCGCAGGAGGATGGATGTGCTGGAAATGAGATGTTTGAGGACAATGTGTGGTGTGAGGTGGTTTGATCGAGTGAGTAACGTAAGGGTAAGAGAGATGTGTGGAAATAAAAAGAGCGTGGTTAAGAGAGCAGAAGAGGGTGTTTTGAAGTGGTTTGGTCACATGGAGAGAATGAGTGAGGAAAGATTGACCAAGAGGATATATGTGTCGGAGGTGGAGGGAACGAGGAGAAGAGGGAGACCAAATTGGAGGTGGAAAGATGGAGTGAAAAAGATTTTGTGTGATCAGGGCCTGAACATGCAGGAGGGTGAAAGAAGGGCAAGGAATAGAGTGAATTGGAGCGATGTGGTATACCGGGGTTGATGTGCTGTCAGTGGATTGAATCAAGGCATGTGAAGCGTCTGGGGTAAACCATGGAAAGCTGTGTAAGTATGTATATTTGCGTGTGTGAACGTATGTATATACATGTGTATGGGGGGGTTGGGCCATTTCTTTCGTCTGTTTCCTTGCGCTACCTCGCAAACGCGGGAGACAGTGACAAAGTATAATAAATAAAATAAATAAATATATATATATATATATATATATATATATATATATATATATATATATATATATATATATATATATATATATATATATATATATATTTCTTTTCTTTCATACTATTCGCCATTTCCCGCATTAGCGAGGTAGCGTTAAGAACAGAGGACTGGGCCTTTGAGGGATTATCCTCACTTGACCCCCTTCTCTGTTCCTTCTTTTGGAAAATTAAAAAAAAAAAAAGAAAAAAAAAAAAATGAGAGGGGAGGATTTCCAGCCACCCGCTCCCTTCCCTTTTAGTCGCCTTCTACGACACGCAGGGAATACGTGGGAAGTATTCTTTCCCCTATCCCCAGGGATAATATATATATATATATGTATATATATATATATATAATATGTTATCCTGGGGATAGGGGAGAAAGAATACTTCCCACGTATTCCCTGCGTGTCGTAGAAGGCGACTAAAAGGGAAGGGAGCGGGGGGCTGAAAATCCTCCCCTCTCATTTTTTTTTTTTTTTTCCAAAAGAAGGAACAGAGAAGGGGGCCAGGTGAGGATATTTCCTCAAAGGCCCAGTCCTCTGTTCTTAACGCTACCTCGCTAATGCGGGAAATGGCGAATAGTACGAAAGAAAAAAGAATATATAATATGTATATATATTATCCCTGGGGATAGGGGAGAAAGAATACTTCTCACGTATTCCCTGCGTGTCGTAGAAGGCGACTAAAAGGGAAGGGAGCGGGGGGCTGGAAATCCTCCCCTCTCGTTTTTGATTTTCCAAAAGAAGGAACAGAGAAGGGGGCCAAGTGAGGATATTCCCTCAAAGTCTCAGTCCTCTGATCTTAATGTTACCTCACTAACGCGGGAGACAGCGACAAAGTAAAATAAATAGAATATATATATATATATATATATATATATATATATATATATATATATATATATATATATATATATATATATATATTTTTTTTTTTTTTTTTTGCTTTGTCGCTGTCTCCCGCGTTTGCGAGGTAGCGCAAGGAAACAGACGAAAGAAATGGCCCAACCCACACCCATACACATGCCTTGATTCAATCCACTGACAGCACGTCAACCCCGGTATACCACATCGCTCCAATTCACTCTATTCTTTGCCCTCCTTTCACCCTCCTGCATGTTCAGGCCCCGATCACACAAAATCTTTTTCACTCCATCTTTCCACCTCCAATTTGGTCTCCCTCTTCTCCTCGTTCCCTCCACCTCCGACACATATATCCTCTTGGTCAATCTTTCCTCACTCATTCTCTCCATGTGACCAAACCATTTCAAAACACCCTCTTCTGCTCTCTCAACCATGCTCTTTTATTTCCACACATCTCTCTTACCCTTTCGTTACTTACTCGATCAAACCACCTCACACCACACATTGTCCTCAAACCTCTCATTTCCAGCACATCCATCCTCCTGCGCACAGCTCTATCCATAGTCCACGCCTCGCAACCATACAACATTGTTGGAACCAATATTCCTTCAAACATACCCATTTTTGCTTTCCGAGATAATGTTCTCGACTTCCACACATTCTTCAAGGCTCCCAGAATTTTTGCCCCCTCCCCCACCCTATGATCCACTTCCGCTTCCATGGTTCCATCCGCTGCCAGATCCACTCCCAGATATCTAAAACACTTCACTTCCTCCAGTTTTTCTCCATTCAAACTCACCTCCCAATTGAATTGACCCTCAACCCTACTGTACCTAATAACCTTGCTCTTATTCACATTTACTCTTAACTTTCTTCTTTCACACACTTTACCAAACTCAGTCACCAGCTTCTGCAGTTTCTCACATGAATCAGCCACCAGCGCTGTATCATCAGCGAACAACAACTGACTCACTTCCCAAGCTCTCTCATCCCCAACAGACTTCATACTTGCCCCTCTCTCCAAAACTCTTGCATTCACCTCCCTAACAACCCCATCCATAAACAAATTAAACAACCATGGAGACATCACACACCCCTGCCGCAAACCTACATTCACTGAGAACCAATCACTTTCCTCTCTTCCTACACGTACACATGCCTTACATCCTCGATAAAAACTTTTCACTACTTCTAACAACTTGCCTCCCACACCATATATTCTTAATACCTTCCACAGAGCATCTCTATCAACTCTATCATATGCCTTCTCCAGATCCATAAATGCTACATACAAATCCATTTGCTTTTCTAAGTATTTCTCACATACATTTTTCAAAGCAAACACCTGATCCACACATCCTCTACCACTTCTGAAACCACACTGCTCTTCCCCAATCTGATGCTCTGTACATGCCTTCACCCTCTCAATCAATACCCTCCCATATAATTTGCCAGGAATACTCAACAAACTTATACCTCTGTAATTTGAGCACTCACTCTTATCCCCTTTGCCTTTGTACAATGGCACTATGCACGCATTCCGCCAATCCTCAGGCACCTCACCATGAGTCATACATACATTAAATAACCTTACCAACCAGTCAACAATACAGTCACCCCCTTTTTTAATAAATTCCACTGCTATACCATCCAAACCTGCTGCCTTGCCGGCTTTCATCTTCCGCAAAGCTTTTACTACCTCTTCTCTGTTTACCAACTCATTTTCCCTAACCCTCGCACTTTGCACACCACCTCGACCAAAACACCCTATATCTGCCACTCTATCATCAAACACATTCAACAAACCTTCAAAATACTCCATCTCCTTCTCACATCACCACTACTTGTTATCACCTCCCCATTTGCGCCCTTCACTGAAGTTCCCATTTGCTCCCTTGTCTTACGCACTTTATTTACCTCCTTCCAGAACGTCTTTTTATTCTCCCTAAAATTTAATGATACTCTCTCACCCCAACTCTCATTTGCCCTTTTTTCACCTCTTGCACCTTTCTCTTGACCTCCTGTCTCTTTCTTTTATACGTCTCCCACTCAATTTCATTTTTTCCCTGCAAAAATCGTCCAAATGCCTCTCTCTTCTCTTTCACTAATACTCTTACTTCTTCATCCCACCACTCACTACCCTTTCTAATCAACCCACCTCCCACTCTTCTCATGCCACATACATATATATATATGTATATGTATATATGGGTATGTTTGAAGGAATAGTGGTTCCAACAATGTTGTATGGTTGCGAGGCGTGGGCTATGGATAGAGTTGTGCGCAGGAGGATGGATGTGCTGGAAATGAGATGTTTGAGGACAATGTGTGGTGTGAGGTGGTTTGATCGAGTAAGTAATGTAAGGGTAAGAGAGATGTGTGGAAATAAAAAGAGCGTGGTTGAGAGAGCAGAAGAGGGTGTTTTGAAATGGTTTGGGCACATGGAGAGAATGAGTGAGGAAAGATTGACCAAGAGGATATATGTGTCGGAGGTGGAGGGAACGAGGAGAAGAGGGAGACCAAATTGGAGGTGGAAAGATGGAGTGAAAAAGATTTTGTGTGATCGGGGCCTGAACATGCAGGAGGGTGAAAGGAGGGCAAGGAATAGAGTGAATTGGAGCGATGTGGTATACCAGGGTTGACGTGCTGTCAGTGGATTGAATCAAGGCATGTGAAGCGTCTGGGGTAAACCATGGAAAGCTGTGTAGGTATGTATATTTGCGTGTGTGGACATATGTATATACATGTGTATGGGGGTGGGTTGGGCCATTTCTTTCGTCTGTTTCCTTGCGCTACCTCGCAAACGCGGGAGACAGCGACAAAGCAAAAAAAAAAAAAAAAAATATATATTTTCATATTTCATTTATCATACTTTGACGGTCTCCCGCATTAGCAAGGTAGTGCAATGAAACAGACAAAAGAATGACCCAACCCACCCACATACACATGTATATACATAAACACCTACACATGCAAATATACATACCTATACATTTCAATGTATACATATATATATACACACACAGACATATACATATATACATATGTACCTATTCATACATGCTACCTTCATCCGTTCCCGCCGCCATCCCACCCCACACGAAATGACACCCTCCTCCCCTGTGTGCGCGTGAAGTAGCGCTAGGAAAGGACAAAAAAGGCCACATTCGTTCACACTCAGTCTCTAGTTGTCATGTGCAATGTACCGAAACCATAGATCCCTTTCCAAATCAAGGCCTCACAAAACTTTCCATGGTTTACCACATACGCTTCACATGCCCTGGTTCAATCCACTGACAGCACGCTGACCCCGGCATACCACATCGTTTCAATTCACTTTATTCCTTGCACGCCCTTCACTCTCCTCTATGTTCAGGTCCCAATCGTTCAAAATCTTTTTCACTCCATCCTTCCGCCTCCAATTTGGTCTCACACTTACCCTCGTTCCCTCCACCTCTGACACATATATCCTCTTTGTCAACCTTTCCTCACTCATTCACTCCATGTGACCAAACCATTTCAAAACACCCTCTTCTACTCTCTCAACCACACTCTTTTTATTACCTCACATCTCTCTTACCCTTTCATTACTTACTCGATCAAACCATCTCACATCACATATTGTCCTGAAACATCTCATTTCCAATACATCCACCCTCCTCCGCACAAACCTATCTACTGCCCATGCCTCACAACCATATAACATTGTCTGAACCACTATTCCTTCAAACAAACACATTTTTGCTCTCTGAGATAACGTTCTTGCCTTCCACACATTCTTCAACACTCCCAGAACCTATGCCCCCTCCCCCACCCTGTGACTCACTTCTGCTTCCATGGTTACATCCACTGCCAAATCCACTCCCAGATATCTAAAACACTTCACTTCCTCCAGTTTTTCTCCATTCAAACTCACCTCCCAATTGAATTGACCCTCAACCCTACTGTACCTAATAACCTTGCTCTTATTCACATTTACTCTTAACTTTCTTCTTTCACACACTTTACCAAACTCAGTCACCAGCTTCTGCAGTTTCTCACATGAATCAGCCACCAGCGCTGTATCATCAGCGAACAACAACTGACTCACTTCCCAAGCTCTCTCATCCCCAACAGACTTCATACTTGCCCCTCTCTCCAAAACTCTTGCATTCACCTCCCTAACAACCCCATCTATAAACAAATTAAACAACCATGGAGACATCACACACCCCTGCCGCAAACCTACATTCACTGAGAACCAATCACTTTCCTCTCTTCCCACACGTACACATGCCTTACATCCTCGATAAAAACTTTTCACTACTTCTAACAACTTGCCTCCCACACCATATATTCTTAATACCTTCCACAGAGCATCTCTATCAACTCTATCATATGCCTTCTCCAGATCCATAAATGCTACATACAAATCCATTTGCTTTTCTAAGTATTTCTCACATACATTTTTCAAAGCAAACACCTGATCCACACATCCTCTACCACTTCTGAAACCACACTGCTCTTCCCCAATCTGATGCTCTGTACATGCCTTCACCCTCTCAATCAATACCCTCCCATATAATTTGCCAGGAATACTCAACAAACTTATACCTCTGTAATTTGAGCACTCACTCTTATCCCCTTTGCCTTTGTACAATGGCACTATGCACGCATTCCGCCAATCCTCAGGCACCTCACCATGAGTCATACATACATTAAATAACCTTACCAACCAGTCAACAATACAGTCACCCCCTTTTTTAATAAATTCCACTGCTATACCATCCAAACCTGCTGCCTTGCCGGCTTTCATCTTCCGCAAAGCTTTTACTACCTCTTCTCTGTTTACCAACTCATTTTCCCTAACCCTCGCACTTTGCACACCACCTCGACCAAAACACCCTATATCTGCCACTCTATCATCAAACACATTCAACAAACCTTCAAAATACTCCATCTCCTTCTCACATCACCACTACTTGTTATCACCTCCCCATTTGCGCCCTTCACTGAAGTTCCCATTTGCTCCCTTGTCTTACGCACTTTATTTACCTCCTTCCAGAACGTCTTTTTATTCTCCCTAAAATTTAATGATACTCTCTCACCCCAACTCTCATTTGCCCTTTTTTCACCTCTTGCACCTTTCTCTTGACCTCCTGTCTCTTTCTTTTATACGTCTCCCACTCAATTTCATTTTTTCCCTGCAAAAATCGTCCAAATGCCTCTCTCTTCTCTTTCACTAATACTCTTACTTCTTCATCCCACCACTCACTACCCTTTCTAATCAACCCACCTCCCACTCTTCTCATGCCACATACATATATATATATGTATATGTATATATGGGTATGTTTGAAGGAATAGTGGTTCCAACAATGTTGTATGGTTGCGAGGCGTGGGCTATGGATAGAGTTGTGCGCAGGAGGATGGATGTGCTGGAAATGAGATGTTTGAGGACAATGTGTGGTGTGAGGTGGTTTGATCGAGTAAGTAATGTAAGGGTAAGAGAGATGTGTGGAAATAAAAAGAGCGTGGTTGAGAGAGCAGAAGAGGGTGTTTTGAAATGGTTTGGGCACATGGAGAGAATGAGTGAGGAAAGATTGACCAAGAGGATATATGTGTCGGAGGTGGAGGGAACGAGGAGAAGAGGGAGACCAAATTGGAGGTGGAAAGATGGAGTGAAAAAGATTTTGTGTGATCGGGGCCTGAACATGCAGGAGGGTGAAAGGAGGGCAAGGAATAGAGTGAATTGGAGCGATGTGGTATACCAGGGTTGACGTGCTGTCAGTGGATTGAATCAAGGCATGTGAAGCGTCTGGGGTAAACCATGGAAAGCTGTGTAGGTATGTATATTTGCGTGTGTGGACATATGTATATACATGTGTATGGGGGTGGGTTGGGCCATTTCTTTCGTCTGTTTCCTTGCGCTACCTCGCAAACGCGGGAGACAGCGACAAAGCAAAAAAAAAAAAAAAAATATATATTTTCATATTTCATTTATCATACTTTGACGGTCTCCCGCATTAGCAAGGTAGTGCAATGAAACAGACAAAAGAATGACCCAACCCACCCACATACACATGTATATACATAAACACCTACACATGCAAATATACATACCTATACATTTCAATGTATACATATATATATACACACACAGACATATACATATATACATATGTACCTATTCATACATGCTACCTTCATCCGTTCCCGCCGCCATCCCACCCCACACGAAATGACACCCTCCTCCCCTGTGTGCGCGTGAAGTAGCGCTAGGAAAGGACAAAAAAGGCCACATTCGTTCACACTCAGTCTCTAGTTGTCATGTGCAATGTACCGAAACCATAGATCCCTTTCCAAATCAAGGCCTCACAAAACTTTCCATGGTTTACCACATACGCTTCACATGCCCTGGTTCAATCCACTGACAGCACGCTGACCCCGGCATACCACATCGTTTCAATTCACTTTATTCCTTGCACGCCCTTCACTCTCCTCTATGTTCAGGTCCCAATCGTTCAAAATCTTTTTCACTCCATCCTTCCGCCTCCAATTTGGTCTCACACTTACCCTCGTTCCCTCCACCTCTGACACATATATCCTCTTTGTCAACCTTTCCTCACTCATTCACTCCATGTGACCAAACCATTTCAAAACACCCTCTTCTACTCTCTCAACCACACTCTTTTTATTACCTCACATCTCTCTTACCCTTTCATTACTTACTCGATCAAACCATCTCACATCACATATTGTCCTGAAACATCTCATTTCCAATACATCCACCCTCCTCCGCACAAACCTATCTACTGCCCATGCCTCACAACCATATAACATTGTCTGAACCACTATTCCTTCAAACAAACACATTTTTGCTCTCTGAGATAACGTTCTTGCCTTCCACACATTCTTCAACACTCCCAGAACCTATGCCCCCTCCCCCACCCTGTGACTCACTTCTGCTTCCATGGTTACATCCACTGCCAAATCCACTCCCAGATATCTAAAACACTTCACTTCCTCCAGTTTTTCTCCATTCAAACTTGCCTCCCAACCTACTAACCTTGCTCTTATTCACATTTACTCTCGGCTTTCTTCTTTCACACACTTTACCAAGCTCAGTCACCAACTTCTGCAGTTTCTCACCCAAATCAGCCACCAGCACTGTATCATCAGCAAACAACAACTCACTCACTTCCCAAACCCTCTCATCTACAACAGACTGCATACATGCCCCTCTCTCCAAAACTCTTGCATTCACCTCCCTGACAACCCCATCCATAAACAAATCAAACAGCCATTGAGACATCACACACCCCTGCTGCAAACTGACCTTCACTGGATACCACTCACTTTCCTCTCTTCCTACTCATACAAATGCCTTACATCCTCAATAAAATCTTTTCACTGCTAATAGTAGCTTACCTCCCACACCACATACTCTTAATACCTTCCACAGAGCATCTCTATAAACTCTATCATATGCCTTCTCCAGATCCATAAATGCTACATACAAATCCATTTGCTTTTCTAAGTATTTCTCACATACGTTCTTCAAGGCAAACACCTGATCCACACATCCTCTACCTCTTCTGAAACCATATATATTCATTTATTCATTATACTTTGTCACTGTCTCCAGCGTTACTGCAGTAGCACAAGGAAACAGACGAAAGAATGGACCAACCTATCCACATACACATGTTTATACATACACATCCACACATGCACATATACATACCTATACATCTCATCGTATACATATATATTCACACAGAGACGTATACATATATACACATGTACATAATTCATACTGTCTGCTCTTATTCATACTCGTCGCCAACCCACCACACATGAAGTGACAAACCCCTCCCCCTGCAGGTGCGCGAGGTAGCGCTAGGAAAAGACAACAAAGGCCATATTCATTCACACTCAGTCTCTAGCTGTCATGTAATAATGAACTGAAGCCACACCTCCCTTTCCACATCCAGGCCCTACAGAACTTTCTATGGTTTACCCCAGACGCTTCACATGCTCTGGTTCAATCCATTGACAGCACATAGACCCCGATATACCACATCGTTCCAATTTACTCTATTCCTTGCACACCTTTCACCCTCCTGCATGTTCAGGCCCCGATCACTCAAAATCTTTTTCACTCCATCTTTCCACCTCCAATTTGGTCTCCCACTTCTCCTCGTTCCCTCCACCTCTGACACATATATCCTCTTGGTCAATCTTTCCTCACTCATTTCTCCATGTGCCCAAACCATTTCAAAACACCCTCTTCTTCTCTCTCAACCACACTCTTTTTATTACCACACATCTCTCTTACTTTTTCATTACTTACTCGAACAAACCACCTCACACCAGATATTGTCCTAAAACATCTAATTTCCAACACATCCACCCTCCTCCGCACAACTCTACCTATAGCCCATGCCTCGCAACCATATAACATTGTTGGAACCACTATTCCTTCGAACATACCCAGTTTTGCTCTCCGAGATAACGTTCTCACCTTCCACACGTTTTTCAACGCTCCCAGAACTTTTGCCCCCTCCCACCCTATGACTCACTTCCGCTTCCATGGTTCCATCCGCTGCCAAATCCACTCCCAGATATCTAAAACACTTCAGTTCCTCCAGTTTTTCTCCATTCAAACGTACCTCCCAATTGACTTGTCCCTCAACCCTACTCCCTACTGTACCTAATAACCTGTGCTGAAAAAGCACTGGTGATTTGGAATTCCTGGTTTAAAAAGAGATATACATAAGTATATGTATGTAAGTAGGAGATATGGCCAGAGAGCATTATTGGATTACGTGTTAATTGATAGGCGCGCAAAAGAGCGACTTTTGGATGTTAATGTGCCGAGAGGTGCAACTGGAGGGATGTCTGATCATTATCTTGTGGAGGCGAAGGTGAAGATTTGTAGAGGTTTTCAGAAAAGAAGATTGTTGGGGTGAAGAGAGTGGTGAGAGTAAGTGAGCCTGGGAAGGAGACTTGTGTGAGGAAGTACCAGGCGAGACTGAGTACAGACTGGAAAAAGGTGAGAACACAGGACATAAGGGGAGTGGGGGAGGAATGGGATGTATTTAGGGAAGCTGTGATGGCTTGCGCAAAAAATGCTTGTGGCATGAGAAGCGTGGGAGGTGGGCAGATTAGAAAGGGTAGAGTGGTGGAATGAAGAAATAAGTTCATTAGTGAAAGAGAAGACAGAGGCATTGGGACAATTTTTGCAGGGAAATAATGCAAATGACTGGGAGATGTATAAAAGAAAGAGGAAGGAGGTCAAGAGAAAGGTGCAAGAGGTGCAAAAGAGGGCAAATGAGAGTTGGGGTGTCAGAGTATCATTAAATTTTGGGGAGAATAAAAAGATGTTTTGGAGGGAGGTAAATAAAGTGCATAAGACAAGGGAACAAATGGGAACTTCAGTGAAGGGGGCTAATAGGGAGGTGATAACAAGTAGTGGTGATGTGAGGAGATGAAGTGAGTATTTTGAAGGTTTGTTGAATGTTTGATGATAGAGTGGCAGATGTAGGGTGTTTTGGTCGAGGTGGTGTGCAAAGTGAGAGGGTTAGGGAGAATGATTTGATAAACAGAGAAGAGGTACTAAAAGCTTTATGGAAGATGAAAGCCGGCAAGGCAGTGGGTTTGGATGGTATTGCAGTGGAATTTATTAAAAAAGGGGGTGACTGTATTGTTGACTGGTTGGTAAGGTTATTTAATGTATGTATGACTCAAGGTGAGGTGCCTGAAGAATGGCGGAATGCTTCCATAGTGCCATTGTACAAAGGCAAAGGGGATAAAAGTGAGTGCTTAAATTACAGAGGTATAAGTTTGTTGAATATTCCTGGGAAATTATATAGGAGGGTATTAACTGAAAGGGTGAAGGCATGTACAGAGCATCAGACTGGGGAAGAGTGGTAGAGGATGTGTGGATCAGGTGCTTGCTTTGAAGAATATATGCGAGAAATACTTAGAAAAGCAAATGTATTTGTATGTACCATTTATGGATCTGGAGAAGGCACACGACAGAGTTGACAGAGATGCTCTGTGGAAGGTATCAAGAATATATGGTGTGGGAGGCAAGTTGTTAGAAGCAGTGAAAAGTTTTTATCGAGGATGTAAGGCATGTGTACATGTAGGAAGAAAGAAAAGTGATTGGTTCTCAGTGAATGTTGGTTTGCAGCAGAGGTGTGTGATGTCTCCATGATTGTTTAATTTGTTTATGGATGGGGTTGTTAGGGAGGTGAATGCAAGAGTTTTGGAAAAAGGGGCAAGTATGCAGTCTGTTGTGGATGAGAGAGCTTGGGAAGTGATTCAGTTGTTGTTCGCTGATGGTACAGCGCTGGTGACTGATTCGTGTGAGAAACTGCAGAAGCTGGTGACTGACTTTGGTACAGCGAGTGAAAGAAGAAAGCTGAGAGTAAATGTGAATAAGAGCAAGGTTATTAGGTACAGTAGGGTTGAGGGACAAGTCAATTGGGAGGCAAGTTTAATTGGAGTAAAACTGGAGGAAGTGAAGTGTTTTAGATATCTGGGAGTGGATTTGGCAGTGGATGGAATCATGGAAGCGGAAGTGAATCATAAGGTGGGGGAGGGGGAGAAAATTCTGGACGCGTTGAAGAATGACTTCAGGGGGCAAATGGGGAGGTGATAAGTAGTGACAATGTTAGAAGGGGATGAAGTGAGCATTTTGAAGGTTTGTTGAATGTGTTTGATGATAGAGTGGCAGATATCGGGTGTTTTGGTCGAGGTGGTGTGCAAAGTGAGAGGGTTTGGGAGAATGACTTGGTAAACAGAGAAGAGGTAGTAAAAGCTTTACGGAAGATGAAAGCCGGCAAGGCAGCGGGTTTGGATGGTATTGCAGTGGAATTTATCAAAAAAGGGGGTGACTGTGTTGTTGACTGGTTGATAAGGTTATTTAATGTATGTATACCTCATGGTGAGGTGCCTGAGGATTGGCGGAATGCTTGCATAGTGCCATTGTACAAAGGCAACGGGGATAAAGGCGAGTGCTCAAACTACAAAGATATAAGTGTCGAGTATTCCTGGGAAATTATATTGGAGAGTACTGATTGACAGGTTGAAGGCATGTACACAGCATCAGACTGGGGAAGAGCAGTGTGGTTTCAGAAGTGGTAGAGGATGTGTGAATCAGGTGTTTGCTTTGAAGAATATATGTGAAAAATACTTAGAAAATCAATGGATTTAATTTGTTTATAGATGGGGTTGTTAGGGATGTGAATGCAAGAGTTTTGAAGAGAGGGGCAAGTATGCAGTCTGTTGTGGATGAGAGAGCTTGGGAAGTGAGTCAGTTGTTGTTTGCTGATGATACAGCGTTGGTGGCTGATTCGGTTGAGAAACTGAAGAAGCTGGTAACTGAGTTTGGTAAAGTGTGTGAAAGAAGAAAGCTGAGAGTAAATGTGAATAAGAGCAAGGTTATTAGGTACAGTAGGGTTGAGGGATGAGTCAATTGGGAGGTAAGTTTGAATGGAGAAAAACTGGAGGAAGTGAAGTGTTCTAGATATCTGGGAGTGGATTTGGCAGCGGATGGAAACATGGAAGTGAGTCATAGGATGGGAGAAGGGGCGAAAGTTCTGGGAGCGTTGAAAAATGTGTGGAAGGCGAGAATGTTATTCAGAAAGCAAAAATGGGTATGTTTGAAGGAATAGTGGCTACGACGATGTTATATGGTTGCGAAGCATGGGCTACAGATAGAGTTGTGCGGAGGAGGGTGAATGTGATGGAAAACAGATGTTTGAGGAAAATATGTGGTGTGATGTGGTTTGATCGAGTAAGTAATGAAAGGGTAAGAGATGTGTGGTAATAAAAAGAGTGTGGTTGAGAGAGCAGAAGAAGGTGTTTTGAAATGGTTTGGTCACAGAGAAAATGAGCGAGGAAAGATTGATTAAGAGGATATATGTGTGGAGGGAACGAGGAGAAGTGGGAGACCAAATTGGAGGTGGAAAGATGGAGTGAAAAAGATTTTGAGTGATTGGGGTCTAAACATGCAGGAGGGTGAAAGGCGTGCAAGGAATAGAGTGAACTGGAACGATGTGATATACTGGGGTCGATGTGCTGTCAATGGATTGAACCAGGGAATGTGAAGTGTCTGGGGTAAACCACTGAAAGTTTTGTGGGGCCTGGATGTGGAAAGGGAGCTGTGGTTTCGGTGCATTATAAATGACAGCTAGAGACTGACTGTGAACGAATGTGGCCTTTGTTGTCTTTTCCTAGCGCTACCTCAAGCACATGTGGGGGGAGGGGGGTTGTCATTTCATGTGTGGCGAGGTAACAACGGGAATGAATAAGGGCAGACAGTATGAATTATGTACATGTGTACATATGTATATGTCTGTGTGTATATATATGTACACATCGAGATGTATAGTTATGTATATGTGCTATGTGTGGATGTGTAAGTATATAAATGTGTATGTGGGTGGGTTGAGCCATTCTTTCGTCTGTTTCCTTGTGCTGCGTCGCTAATGCAGGAGACAGTGACAAAGTATAATAAATAAATAAATAATATATATATATATATATATATATATATATATATATATATATATATATATATATATATATATATATATATATATATATCTATTCTATTTTGCTTTGTCGCTGTCTCCCGCATTTTTGAGGTAGCGCAAGGAAACAGACGAAAGAAATGGCCCAACCCACCCCCATACACATGTATATACATACACGTCCCCACACGCAAATATACATACCCATACATCTCAATGTACACATACATATACACACATAGACATTTACATATATACACATGTACATAATGTACATAAATAAATAAATAAATATATATATATATATATATATATATATATATATCGTCAGCTGACGATAGCTGACACAGAGGAGGCCGTCAGCATCGCTGTCCTGGTGTTGGTCCTCTCCATCTCACCCATCATCATCCTTCTCGTCAGGAAGGCCACACACATGGTACAGATTTTCTTGGACACCCTGGCGGTGAAGATGGCACAACTGAAGACAGAGAAGAGGTGAAGTGATAGACTCCTGTACCAGATGTTGCCGATGGTTGTGGCCAAGCAACTGAGGCAGAAGAAACAAGTGCCAGCCGAGAGTTTTGAGAGCGCTACCATCTACTTCAGCGACATTGTGGGCTTCGAGGAGCTCTGTACGGAGAGCTCACCCCTGCAGATAGTGACCCTGCTCAACTCCCAGTACAAGGTGTTTGACTCCCGGCTCGAGCGTTACGACGTGTACAAGGTCGAGACGATTGGTGACGCGTACATGGTGGTGTCTGGAGTGCCCAAGAGGAACGGTCACAAGCACGCCACAGAGATCGGTTGTATGGCTCTGGACCTGCGTCACGCCGTGCAATCCATTCCCATACCACACAGACCAGGCTGCTTCCTGCAGCCATGAGGATCCAGATCTCCCTCAGTACACGTATAGCACTAATGTCTGCTGGAGGATTCATCATGGACTACCGTGGCTATATCAACGTCAAGGGTAAGGGTGAAATGGCCACGTACTGGCTAGAGGGCCGGGACGGCCTGCAGTTACACGACACAGAGATGGACATGCTTATTGACGGGGATGGAGGCGGGACCAGTAACCCAGCCTTCCTGCAGATGGTAGACGAGCTCGAAGACTCGCCGGAGGTCAAGAAGAAGAACCAGGGCTTCACCAAGTCTTCGTCTCGGTAGATGGGGGACGAGAGGAACCACACGGGACCACTGGCAGAGATAAGACCCAGACGAAGATATAGGGAAAAAGAGGCATTTTTATTCCATGTGGTCATCCAGGAACCTTCAAGATCTGTACGGGTTTGGAAGGTAAATGGAGTCTCTCTTGGCCATGTATTGCTGAATGCAGTTGTATATCATACATTGCAAAGCCCGCTTGACGTAGCAAGGGATTCTGTAGATAAAGTACGAAAACCGGAGTAGATAATTCAAGAATGGAGGGTCAGTGTCCATGGGGAGTGATGAACAGGTTATTTAATGTGTGAAACGCAATAATTGTGTAGTTTGCTTGTAGGTTGTGTTTATATGTATAGAAGAGTCAAAGAATTTATTTGATTATATATATATATATATATATATATATATATATATATATATATATATATATATATTATCCCTGGGGATAGGGGAGAAAGAATACTTCCCACGTATTCCCTGCGTGTCGTAGAAGGCGACTAAAAGGGGAGGGAAGGGGGGGCTGGAAATCCTCCCCTCTCTTTTTTTTTAATTTTCCAAAAGAGGGAACAGAGAAGGGGCCCAGGTGAGGATATTCCCTCAAGGGCCCAGTCCTCTGTTCTCAACGCTACCTCGCTAATGCGGGAAATGGCGAATAATATGAAAGAAAATATATATATATATATATATATATATATATATATATATATATATATATATATATATATATATATATATATATATTATTATTATTATTATTATACTTTGTCGCTGTCTCCCGCGTCTGCGAGGTAGCGCAAGGAAACAGACGAAAGAAATGGCCGAACCCACCCCCATACACATGTATATACATACGTCCACACACGCAAATATACATACCTACACAGCTTTCCATGGTTTACCCCAGACGCTTCACATGCCTTGATTCAATCCACCGACAGCACGTCAACCCCGGTATACCACATCGCTCCAATTCACTCTATTCCTTGCCCTCCTTTCACCCTCCTGCATGTTCAGGCCCTGATCACACAAAATCTTTTTCACTCCATCTTTCCACCTCCAATTTGGTCTCCCTCTTCTCCTCGTTCCCTCCACCTCCGACACATATATCCCCTTGGTCAATCTTTCCTCACTCATTCTCTCCATGTGCCCAAACCATTTCAAAACACCCTCTTCTGCTCTCTCAACCACGCTCTTTTTATTTCCACACATCTCTCTTACCCTTACGTTACTTACTCGATCAAACCACCTCACACCACACATTGTCCTCAAACATCTCATTTCCAGCACATCCATCCTCCTGCGCACAACTCTATCCATAGCCCACGCCTCGCAACCATACAATATTGTTGGAACCACTATTCCTTCAAACATACCCAAACATAACACATTTCACTTCCTCCAGTGTTTCTCCATTCAAACTCACCTCCCAATCGACTTGACCCTCAACCCTACTGTACCTAATAACCTTGCTCTTATTCACATTTACTCTTAACTTTCTTCTTTCACACACTTTACCAAACTCAGTCACCAGCTTCTGCAGTTTCTCACATGAATCAGCCACCAGCGCTGTATCATCAGCGAACAACAACTGACTCACTTCCCAAGCTCTCTCATCCCCAACAGACTTCATACTTGCCCCTCTTTCCAAAACTCTTGCATTCACCTCCCTAACAACCCCATCCATAAACAAATTAAACAACCATGGAGACATCACACACCCCTGCCGCAAACCTACATTCACTGAGAACCAATCACTTTCCTCTCTTCCTACATGTACACATGCCTTACATCCTCAATAAAAACTTTTCACTGCTTCTAACAACTTGCCTCCCACACCATATATTCTTAATACCTTCCACAGAGCATCTCTATCAACTCTATCATATGCCTTCTCCAGATCCATAAATGCTACATACAAATCCATTTGCTTTTCTAAGTATTTCTCACATACATTCTTCAAAGCAAACACCTGATCCACACATCCTCTACCACTTCTGAAACAGCGACAAAGCAAAATAGAATAGATATATATATATATATATCTATTCTATTTTGCTTTGTCGCTGTCTCCCGCGTTTGCATGGTAGCGCAAGGAAACAGACGAAAGAAATGGCCCAACCCACCCCCATACACATGTATATACATACACGTCCCCACACTTAAATATACATACCCATACATCTCAATGTACACATACATATACACACACAGACATATACATATATACACATGTACATAATTCATACTGTCTGCCTTTATTCTTTCCCATCGCCACCTCGCCACACATGGAATAACATCCCCCTCCCCCCCTCATGTGTGCGAGGTAATGCATGAGGGGGGAGGGGGATGTTATCCATGTGTGGCGAGGTGTGTGTATATGAGTGGATGGGCCATTCTTCGTCTGTTTCCCAGTGCTAGCTCACAATAAATGAGAACTAGAGAATGGATGTGAACAATTGCATCCTTTCTTTATCTGTTCCTCACAAGTATGAAAAAAAAAATCATAAGACTTCCAATTTAGTTTGGAGTTCTGTCATTTAGTTTCACAGTCATAAATATCAACCTTGATGGTTTCCTTATTGTATGCATTTTCTAGGGCTTTGCTCGAGTGTCATTATTTACATTTGCAGGGGTGTGTATCCTCTTATGTCTAATATTCCTGGTCTTGCTGCCCATTCCATCAGTTTCTTTTCATATTTGTTCCCTGTTACCTACATTTAAAAGGTATGGTTAGGAAGACACAATCAATGACCATCTACAAATACCCTCTCATGTTATGAAAATATCATCAATCCTGCACTTACCATCCGTAGCCAAGCTCCACACTATTTCATGGCTGCCATTATTGCTTCACACGTCCTGATTCATCCTACTAGTTCATATCAATGCCCCCCCCTCCCCATTCCTGAATCAATCCAAGTCATTCTGTTGTATGGACACCTCTCACCCTCCTGAGTAACAAGGGCATGATACCTCAAAGCTTATTCCACTAATCCTTCCATCACCCTCTTAGTATAATTGGCAGTGGCAAGTATGTCAAAGTAGAACTGTATCAGCACTAGGGCCATGCATACCACACACATCAAGACTCAGTCTTAAAGATGATTACAAACACATCACACATTTCTGATGCATCCATAAGGGTCAGGTCTAATAATCTGACAAGACTTCAAATAAATCTTATGCACAATTGTAGTTATAGATATATTTCAAAATTATAGCAATCTACTTACAGCACTTAGCACTTCATCTCTGTGTGCTTCTACACCACCGAAAGTTGCCACCAGAATGTCAGTACGAATATTCCACATCCTCAGAGCATGATCTTTGCTGACTGACAGAAGTAAATTGGGGTCACGAGGATGGAACTTCAGCTCGTTGATGGCATTCCCATGACCTTCATGAAAAAGTGAAAAAATCTGGTTTATAAAAATGGGAATATTGTGAAGTTGTGAGAGTTCCTCATCATAAACTCAATAATGACAGGCATAATTTTCATTAAAACTGCAACATAACCAAACTCTAAATAAAAATATTTTTAAGGAGCAATATGTGAGACATGATGTCAACAACTATCTAGAATACACTTAGTGTAATAAGGGAAGGAGTCAGATAATTAATCTTTTTTAAATCTTATCACAATGGATGTTAGCATAACATTGCTGTGAACTACACAACTGTATTCTATTTATAAAACTGGCTTGCATAACTGCTGCTAGCTAAATTTTCAGGATCCTTGGAAATGTTTACTCTCTCTACTCTGGAAAAATTGCTAGTCTGACAACAGCTTGTTTCTAACTATTCCATACTAAAGACATTCCCTGTACCAGCAAACTTCAGGGAAAACAACAATGTTTTTGAAGAAGGTTTATAATGCAAGCAAAAAAGTGGGAATATCAGTGAATAGGGCAAATGGGAAAACGGTAACAGGTGGAGATAAGGTGAAGACGAGATGGAGTGAGTTTGTTGAATGTTTGATAACAAGTTTGATGATGTAGTGTTTAGATCAGGGAAGTATGCAAAGTGAAAGTCATGGGAAGTGGTTAAGAGAAAAGATACAGGTAGTGGGTAAAGTCCTCCAGATATGAAATGTGGCAAGATTGCCAGAGAGGATATAGTGAAGCTAGCAAAGATTTTCAATGTATGTATGCATCATGGTAAGGTGCCTCAAGAATAGCTGTATAATGCCATGGGATAGAGGCAAGGGGAAGAAAGACGAGTGTTCAAAGTACAGAGGTATAAGTTTATTGAGAGTAGGTAGTAGCTGGTAGGTAGTCAATGATTAGGGAGGTATATTACTAGTACTACCTGCCTAGGTTTAGTGTCAGCTGCATGGTAAGCCAGCACTTTAGTGGATGTCAAGTTACACTAGTTTGACCCAGATAGCAGTCTTTTCTTTCTGCCTCACCCACACATGGACTAGCATTCTGTCCACAAACATGTGATCTCTTCTTGTCACATATTTGACAACACTTCAACTCACATAGCTTTCTTCTTAACTCTAGATTTTCCAGTGGTAAGCAATATGCGATATCCCTGCCTTTTGGCAATATGGTAGGAGCAATAGTACGGAAAACCTATGCAGGACCATTAAGCAGTAGTAGTAGATTGGAGCATTAGGTAGCAGTCAGTAAGAACATTAGGTAGGAGCCTCTGCAAACACTGCACTAAAGTTGCCCTCTGCCATTTGCATGTCAAGGATGAGGCACTAAACTGAGACCAAGAAGAAAACTGGAGTTCACTAGTTATGGAGACTATTGTCATGGACACCCCCTCGATGGAGTTCCAAGTGTGAGCAAGCATCAGAGATATAGATAGGATAGACAGAGTATCTTGAAAGTAGTAACGGAAAGTGGTAACTGACAGGGTGATGGAATGCACAGAGCATCAGAGTGGGGAGGACCAAAGTGATTTCAGGAGTGGCAGAGATTGTGTGGATCAGGTGTTTCCTTTGAAGAATGTGCATCAGAAATACTTATGAGAAACAGAAGGGCATGTATGTAGCATTTTTGGATCAGGAGAAAGCATGGGATAGGCTTGATAATTTTTTTTTTTTTTTTTTTTTTTTTTTTTATACTTTGTCGCTGTCTCCCGCGTTTGCGAGGTAGCGCAAGGAAACAGACGAAAGAAATGGCCCAACCCTCCCCATACACATGTATATACATACGTCCACACACGCAAATATACATACCTACACAGCTTTCCATGGTTTACCCCGGACGCTTCACATGCCTTGATTCAATCCACTGACAGCACGTCAACCCCTGTAAACCACATCGCTCCAATTCATTCTATTCCTTGCCCTCCTTTCACCCTCCTGCATGTTCAGGCCCCGATCACACAAAATCCTTTTCACTCCATCTTTCCACCTCCAATTTGGTCTCCCTCTTCTCCTCGTTCCCTCCACCTCCGACACATATATCCTCTTGGTCAATCTTTCCTCACTCATTCTCTCCATGTGCCCAAACCATTTCAAAACACCCTCTTCTGCTCTCTCAACCACGCTCTTTTTATTTCCACACATCTCTCTTACCCTTACGTTACTTACTCGATCAAACCACCTAACACCACACATTGTCCTCAAACATCTCATTTCCAGCACATCCATCCTCCTGCGCACAACTCTATCCATAGCCCACGCCTCGCAACCATACAACATTGTTGGAACTACTATTCCTTCAAACATACCCATTTTTGCTTTCCGGGATAATGTTCTCGACTTCCACACATTTTTCAAGGCTCCCAAAATTTTCGCCCCCTCCCCCACCCTATGATCCACTTCCGCTTCCATGGTTCCATCCGCTGACAGATCCACTCCCAGATATCTAAAACACTTCACTTCCTCCAGTTTTTCTCCATTCAAACTCACCTCCCAATCGACTTGACCCTCAACCCTACTGTACCTAATAACCTTGCTCTTATTCACATTTACTCTTAACTTTCTTCTTCCACACACTTTACCAAACTCCGTCACCAGCTTCTGCAGTTTCTCACATGAATCAGCCACCAGCGCTGTATCATCAGCGAACAACAACTGACTCACTTCCCAAGCTCTCTCATCCCCAACAGACTTCATACTTGCCCCTCTTTCCAAGACTCTTGCATTTACCTCCCTAACAACCCCATCCATAAACAAATTAAACAACCATGGAGACATCACACACCCCTGCCGCAAACCTACATTCACTGAGAACCAATCACTTTCCTCTCTTCCTACACGTACACATGCCTTACATCCTCGATAAAAACTTTTCACTGCTTCTAACAACTTTCCTCCCACACCATATATTCTTAGTACCTTCCACAGAGCATCTCTATCAACTCTATCATATGCCTTCTCCAGATCCATAAATGCTACATACAAATCCATTTGCTTTTCTAAGTATTTCTCACATACATTCTTCAAAGCAAACACCTGATCCACACATCCTCTACCACTTCTGAAACCACACTGCTCTTCCCCAATCTGATGCTCTGTACATGCCTTCACCCTCTCAATCAATACCCTCCCATATAATTTACCAGGAATACTCAACAAACTTATACCTCTGTAATTTGAGCACTCACTCTTATCCCCTTTGCCTTTGTACAATGGCACTATGCACGCATTCCGCCAATCCTCAGGCACCTCACCATGAGTCATACATACATTAAATAAACTTACCAACCAGTCAACAATACAGTCACCCCCTTTTTTAATAAATTCCACTGCAATACCATCCAAACCTGCTGCCTTGCCGGCTTTCATCTTCCGCAAAGCTTTTACTACCTCTTCTCTGTTTACCAAATCATTTTCCCTAACCCTCTCACTTTGCACACCACCTCGACCCAAACACCCTATATCTGCCACTCTGTCATCAGACACATTCAACAAACCTTCAAAATACTCATTCCATCTCCTTCTCACATCACCACTACTTGTTATCACCTCCCCATTTACGCCCTTCACTGAAGTTCCCATTTGCTCCCTTGTCTTACGCACCCTATTTACCTCCTTCCAGAACATCTTTTTATTCTCCCTAAAATTTACTGATAGTCTCTCACCCCAACTCTCATTTGCCCTTTTTTTCACCTCTTGCACCTTTCTCTTGACCTCCTGTCTCTTTCTTTTATACTTCTCCCACTCAATTGCATTTTTTCTCTGCAAAAATCGTCCAAATGCCTCTCTCTTCTCTTTCACTAATACTCTTACTTCTTCATCCCACCACTCACTACCCTTTCTAAACAGCCCACCTCCCACTCTTCTCATGCCACAAGCATCTTTTGCGCAATCCATCACTGATTCCCTAAATACATCCCATTCCTCCCCCACTCCCCTTACTTCCATTGTTCTCACCTTTTTCCATTCTGTACACAGTCTCTCCTGATACTTCTTCACACAGGTCTCCTTCCCAAGCTCACTTACTCTCACCACCTTCTTCACCCCAACATTCACTCTTCTTTTCTGAAAACCCATACTAATCTTCACCTTAGCCTCCACAAGATAATGATCAGACATCCCTCCAGTTGCACCTCTCAGCACATTGACATCCAAAAGTCTCTCTTTCGCACACCTGTCAATTAACACGTAATCCAATAACGCTCTCTGGCCATCTCTCCTACTTACATAAGTATACCTATGTATATCTCGCTTTTTAAACCAGGTATTCCCAATCATCAGTCCTTTTTTCAGCACATAAATCTACAAGCTCTTCACCATTTCCATTTACAACACTGAACACCCCATGCATACCAATTATTCCCTCAACTGCCACATTACTCACCTTTGCATTCAAATCACCCATCACTATAACCCGGTCTCGTGCACCAAAACCGCTAACACACTCATTTAGCTGCTCCCAAAACACTTGCCTCTCATGATCTTTCTTCTCATGCCCAGGTGCATATGCACCAATAATCACCCACCTCTCTCCATCAACTTTCAATTTTACCCATATGTGTTACAAATATGTAACACATTTTTATCAACAAAGAAAGGTGTGTGTTCATGTAAGTAAAAAAGGAGGGTGAGTGGATCCAGGTGAAGGCTGATTTGCAGCAGATTTGCAGCAAAGGTGTGTGATGTCACCATGACTGTTCAATCTATATATGGAGAGGGTGGCGAGGAGAAAGACTGTACGGTCTCTGGACAGGAAAAAAGAGAACCCCTAACTATCTTCCATGAATAATGTGTCTTGGTCAACCAAATACGTTAAACATGTCTATAGTGGGAAAAAAATGTGTTATGAAACACAAGATAAAACCCAAAGCTCAAGCTTTTAAAATTTCAAATGCTCTGAATGTGACTTGCTACTCAAGTGATGTAACAAAAAACATGAGAAGGCTTTTAAATGTCCGGACCAAAAACTAGATTCTAGTAACATGCCAGTAAACACAAAGATCAGTCTAGTAAATACTGAAGGATTGACAAAATCTCTGTTCATGAAATTTATTTATTTATTCAACCAAAACATAAGATTCATATCACATGTTCTTCAGTTTATTTTCATTATTTCCTGAGGCCAAACTTTTTTTTTTTTGGTGTATCTTCAGTTATATAATACACATGAGGGTGTTCATCATTAGAAACTTAATGGTCCTCATGTGGATCCACAGCAATGCTGGTTGCTTTCTGTTAATACACAAGAGTCAGGATGTTGTTGGTGTGCTTACAGCTCTTCATTTCAGGTAAGATCATCTAGTATATCCTTATCCTATCATTAGTGGGCTATGTGAAAACAAAACCCCTGCTTTTAGGCCCCATGCTCTGACCACTTTAACATGCTGATGACACAATTTTTGGAGTACACAGTTGAAGAAACTCTTCCCAGAGGAAATACCTTATGATAACATGATAACTTGGACATATTCCTCATTTAATTTACTAATTGGAATCTAAGCCCTCAAAACCTGTTTTGGCTACTGAATACCTCTCAACTTCTTGCTCTCATTACAAGATCTTACCTTCATAATCAGAATATATTGTGATAAATCAATTGAAAAAAGTGATCATGCAATGCTTTAGTTTGATCATGTGGTAACTGAATAAGTTAAAAGAGCCAAGATGAGACAGCATTTAAAGAGGAAATATTTAACTGTGGAAACTAACAGTTTCTATGTTAACATAAATTGGGAAATGATATTCATTTCAGTTACCTGAAACCTAAGTACTGGGGTGAAAAGTTGTGAAATGTATAATGAAGAGAGGAACCTGGGTACCTGTAGCCTTAAATATTCAGGGATAGTTAAAGACAGAGGAATGGATCAATAAAAGACGTCAACAAGCAAAGGAGCTTCAAAATGTGTTGCAGAAAAGATAAAGGCATCACTCCAGTCAGCCAAAGTTTGTAAGGCATAATACAGCAGGGAACAAGTATAGTACGACTTTTATGGAGGAACAAAAATTTTTGAAAAACCTATTGTGCTCAAAAAACAAAGAAACCCAAAAGTTTTCCATAAATTCAACATGAGTAAACTGTCGGTTAAAGAGAACGAGCGGTAAAGGATGACTGTAAGGATATGTAAGGATCTGAATGAAAAGATCGAAAGTGTTTTCTCAGTGAAAACCACTATAACCCTAACTCCAATGAAATGGAATGGGGGTCTTAGATATCTAGTAAAGACATCAACAAAATACTAAGAGGTCTTCACCCATGCATGGCTCACGAAATTTCATTTGCTGAAGATGTGTGTAGATACACTTTAAAAACCTTTTAAACTACTGCTCATGATGTCACTGAATAAAGGTGCAGTGCCAAGGAATTGGATAATAGCAAACTTTATACCCGTCTATAAGAAATGAGGTCAAGAGGAGGCACTGAACCACAGACCAGCCTCACTATTAAGTGTGCCTGTAAGGAACTGGTAAAAATAATCAGAAAGCATGTAGGCAATTTCTTGCAAAGGCAAAATTAACATTGTGAGAGAGAATATGGTTTCTGGGAAAGAAGGTCATGCATAATAAACATCTTAGATTTTTAAATTTTTTTTTTACACTGGAGGCTCCAATCACATGCAAAATCCACATCTAGGATGGGCCTTAATTGAAATACAGGGAAGATTATGAAAGGGAAAAAGAAGGGACAAGGGAAAGTATTTAAGAATTTTGGACGATGTGAAAAACCTGTGTTTTACAATATGCCAGGTAATAGTTACTGGGAAAGATAGGAGGAGGTAGAGTTCCAAAGCTTCGAGATGTTGGGAAGGAAACAGTTATCAAAATGGCCCACCCTTGAGTTGCCAACGGCCACAATCATATGATGCAGCAGAATGCCGAGTACGGTATGGTCTAGCTAAGGTAGGAGCATACAAGCAGTCAGCTCTTGGGAGAAATAACCAAAGTAATACCTATAGAAATGGGAAAGTTAACCAACACTGCTGCACAGGGTAAGAGGGTCAAGTTTTGACATGAGCCTGGGGGAACTTCTACGATGGACTGCTTTTGACTCGCCTCTGTCAAGTGAGGATGCAGAGCTAGAACCACCCCAGATGTGAATGAATCAATCCCTTGTATAAATGGAGCAACTGTTCAGAAGAAATTTCAACATCTAAACAGGACTCTCAGTTTCTCAAGAGCCAGACTTTGCCATTTCAGCAATGTGGGGTTTTTAAGAAAGCATGGACGTTACAGTAATACCAAGTATGTTCATCAAGTCAAGAAGTAGAATTACAGAGCTGTCAAAGAAGAGACAAAAGTTGAGGAATTTTTGATAGACATGGGTAGAAACTGGTCTTGAAGTCATTAAACTTAACTATATTTCATCTACCTCATTGAGATATCCTGTCTGGGTTTACTGAGGAAGTTGTGTCAAGATGATAAGCAGATCAAATGAGAGAAGGAGCAGAATTGAAGAATGTGGATGAATGCAATGTTGAGCCATAAGCATTCAAGTTCACCTGGTTATTTGTGGAAGAGAGGAAATCATTGAAAAAGAGAGTAAGGGATAGTACAGAACCTTGAGGGAGCTTAATATCAGACAAATGAAAAGGTTGAGGGTATTGTTTGCATATAAAATGCCAGAAAGCATTTGACATGGTACTGCAGGGGAAACTGATTAAGATGGATCTCCAGGCAGTGATAAAAGGGAGACTCCTTGCACAGAAATTTGTTGCAGCTGATGATAAACTAAACTTCTTCCTTGTGGAAATCAAAGATCAGTTTCATAAGAAAATAACAATAGTATTAATTTACAAGGAACAAATTAATCTATACGTTCCCTGCAAAAACACTTGAGATAGATGAAAGACTTAATCATCAGACAAGAGAAATTAGCAATGAAAATATTCTATCAAAGTTGGAAATTTTCACATAATGGCATCTATGTGGGGAGAATCCCTTTCTTGTAGCTTGGGGAATCAGCTTTACCTAGATCTGCTTGACAGTGCCCTAATACAATTAGTTGAGAAATCTACTCAATGAGAATATATCAAATTTAGTTCTAGGTATAAACGAGAATTTAATCATCAATGTTCAAGTTGGAGAGAAGTTTGATACAAGTGATTGCCAGCAAATTGCTTTTAAATTTCAACACTATCCATAATGCTGGTCATCACGATAGCTATGAAAATATACCAGATTTAGATTTGCAGATCTTATAGATTTTTGCATTGCTCTTGTCAGGCAAACTTGGAATGATATCATTAATGAAAGTTACGTGGGTATAGCTTGGAGAGCTTCAGCAAAATGTTTAAAGCAGTGAAGGAAATATACAGTGTCCACAAAAACCTTGTCCATCCCCATAAATTTTCAGCGGCGAAACATGGTTAAGGTTTATTGTGGGTAAAAGCATATGATGCTCTTAGGATGAAATCACTGTACATCTGGTTGCTGAGACTTAAGTTTCTAATGGTATGGGCACCAACAACCCACCTCAGTGTGCCCCAGGCTATATTTAAGGAAGGATGATCTTTCTTTACTCCTCCTGGCTGCCACTTTATTTTGGGAATTTTGTTTCTGGGTGCTGTATTTCTTCCACTTGTGCTTCAAGATGATTTATTCTTACCTGTAAGGAGGATTTAAGGATGGGAAAGGCTAAATTCTCACTTGTAAGCAAGAAAATGTGGGTACATGTGCTATTCATAAGCACACTGGGTACTCAGAATGCATGATCAGGTAGCCGTTTGCCAGTGCTCGTGGCCTCCCTGACAATGTCATCCAACTATCAAAACCTATCCCTGGTTGCCCAAAGAAAACTTATAGATCTACATATAACCTCCTACAATGAGAAATTTGGAGCAACCCTGCACCTCAGCCACTGAACTCAAGAAAAGCCATCAAAAACTTTAGGAAATGTCTCTCAAAGAATCATTCAACATTGCCAGCAAAAAGGACCATCCCATTCCCTCCTGCAAGCCATATGCCACACCCCTGCTTATGAAGCAATAAAATGCAAATGACTCAATTACAAAAATTACATAATAAGCAACAAAAGAGTAAGGCAGGGAAGGGTGAGGAGGCTGGAGGGTGCCACTTGGTATGACTCATTTAGAGCAAAGATGAAACCCTCAGATAGCATGATGATCTTGGGTTGCTTTGGTGGTGCTGTGAGTAGGAGAGGGTTGTACTTCTTATCTAAAAACACTAAAATGAACAGAGAGCAATACATCAAGGTACTAGAAGATCACCTGCTTACTTTCTATGAGGTTCCGAGTTGTGATCACTTTATGCAGGATAGAACACTCTGCTATAAGGCTTGAAAGGTGATGAAATGGTTATCAGAGGAAAATATTCAACTCTGCTGGAGTGGCCTGGGAACTATACAGACTTCAGCCCAACTGAAAACAGTAGGAATGATGAAAGTCGAGCTTCCTTCCTGCCTCATCTCATTAAGGAGATAAAGACCCTATGGACCCTAAACATGGACAAAAATATTTCAGGAACCTTGCCAATTCCATGCCCAGATGTTTGCAGATGGTAATCAAAGCCAAAGACGAGTGTGTGACATTGCCTTTGAAAATACATGGGGTGCAGATAAGGTTTTTTTGCAGACATTTTATGAGCCAACACATAGTACATGATCTTTTGCAATGCAAAGCTAAAATGGTGGTATGATAAAGAAATGTCCATTGTTTAAGAAAAGAGCACATATGAAACTCGGTGATAAAAACTAACATAGATAAAGCACATTAAGTAAGTCTGCTCTGACAAGAGACATACATCAAAGGAAACGTAAGTGTGAAGTTTTATGGGAGTTTTATGGATATTTTAGAAGCAAGGGAGTCATTAACCAGTCAACTGGTCCATTGATAGCTGAAAATCATTGGTTCAAGACAACAAATCCACAGAAAAGAACTTAATGATTTTTCACATTTTTACAGAAGATACAGCTCATGTTTCATATCCAATTTCACTGCAAGGAGAACAAAACGTTTTGAGACATACTGACATTGAGAATACACTATCAGCACTAAATGGAATGAAAATTTACAAGACAGTAAGCCCACAAGTTTTACATGATGATAATGTATGAGGCAAGATATGAGATAGCTACACCCTTGACTGCTCTTTTAAATATATTACTTGCCATGAGGAAAGTTCCAGAGGAATGAAAGCTTGCAAATGTAAAACCCTTTTTCAATAAAAGGCAATAAGTAACTGCTTTAGAAATTGTCTAATTAGAATAACATCTGTAGGTGGTACACTTATGGAAACCATGATTCAAGATAAGGTTGTAAACCATTTAGAAGACCACTGCTTAATAAAAGATCCTCAGCATGGCTTTGAATAAAATCATTCATGTTTAACAAATCTACTTGATTACTTTTATGAAAAAATCAATGTAAGAAGGTGATGTCATCGATCTAGATTCTCAAAAGGCATTCGATAAAGTTCCAATCAAAGGTTGTTAGCTAAAGTTAGGTCACAGGAAGGGGTGTATGAGAGATGTGATATGGCAGGGAATGCCAGGGTGAAACAATACTTTGAGGTGGTTTGGGCACGTGGAAAGAATGCAAGACTGGAAATTTACGAGAGCATTTGATAGTACAATTAAAGAGGTTGGTGTGAGAGGAAGACCACCTGTGACATGGGCAGATAGGGTGGAGGAATGCTGGAAAGAGAGAAATGGTGGAAGAATGCATGGAATGGTGTGTGCAAGGGAGGCATGTAAGGACATAGATAAGTGGAGACTCTTTTGCTGTGGCCACCCTTTTATGAGAGTTCCTGGAGGGAATGGGCATCAGAGATATAGAAAGACAAAATAGACCACATATGGAGTTATACTGAGGTGGTTAGGAAACTGGCTGACTGGCTATAAACAAAAGGTTGTTTTTAAAGGTCAAACCCTAGCATTGTTAAATGACAACAAAGATAAAAATTCTTAGTACCAGTTTTCTTTCTTATAAATATTAATGATATTGATGATGGGCTGTATTGTAAGATACTGAAATTTGCAGATGACACTAAGTTAGGATATAACTTGAACATTTGCAGATTCACACAGACACTCTGATGGACTAGGCTCACAGGTAGCAAATGGATTTTAATACTGATAAGTGCAAAGTTTTACTTCTCAGTAGCAAAAATGAAAAGGCAAGCTACAACAAAAGGTAACTGAGGAAAAAGGCTTGGGTGTAATAAGCTTTGGTGATCTAAAGCCAAGTAAGCATTGCACAGAGGCAGTTAAGAGGACAAATAAAATTCTTGGATTTATTGGATAGTGCTACTGAATTTAAATTCAAGAACATTATCCTTATTCTTTACAAGTTATTGGTGTGTCCCCATCTTGAAAATTGTGCTCAGTTTTGGTCACCCTAATTAAAAAAAAAAAAAAAAAAAAGACATAGGTAAACTGGAGAGAATATGGAGGCAAATGACCAAAATGATTCATGGACTGAAAAACAAATCCTATGAGAGCAGTCTAAATGACTTAAATACATTTAGCTCACAAATGAGAAGGATAAGAGGTAATCTAATACAGGCACTCACATTCATCAAAGGCTTTGATAATTCTTATATAACAAACTACTTAGGGAGAGACTTGCCTGCTTTCACTCGCAGTAATGGTTACAAACTTGTGGACAAATGTTTTACCTCAAACGAGGCAGAGTACTTTTTCTTCAACTGGAATGTTAATGTATATGGAATGATTTACCAATCACACTGATTGAAAGCAGTACTATAGATATATCTATGAACAGATGATAATCATTTTGCTTCAAATTCATGAATATTATTTGTGCCTGCTCAGCTACATAAAAAGCTAATAGCATTTTTCTATTTCAAATCTGTATGTCTTTCTACTCTTACCAAACTGATATATGTTTCAGATATCTTCCTCAAATAAAAAGAGCATCAAGGGTCCAAGTGGTCTGTTGCTATCTGAATTTCCTTCTATCTTCTCTCAAAAAAGAATTATAGCTTAAAGCCTATGATGACCTAATTAAAGGTGTTTGAAATTCAATAGAAAAAAATGTGCAACACTTCATTTGTATATCACCCTTGTATAGGGTCCCTCCTTCTTTATGTATTGTTCTTAGTACATGCAATGCTGAAATAAGTACTAGAAATATAAATACAACAAATCTCCAGTATTTCATGACTTATAAATCCTTATTTTGGGTTTAAAACATTTTATGTCATCAAAAGAGCAAAACATATTTTGTGATTGAAAATCACAAAATGACCCTAGCATAAATCTGGAAACTTCCTGCACAACTGTGTCTGGGAAAGCATCTCCAAACTTCAGGTATCTTACCACAACTAAGGTTACTTCTGAAAACAAAATTTATTAAGGTAAAATAAATCAAATGCTGGTAAGAATTGGAAAATAAATTTTGAAGGAAGTACTTACAAATGGCTGGGCTCGTTCAGGAAAATCTAAGGTTATGCACCGGTGAGAGTTATGAGTAAGATGAAGCACCTGTGTGTTTATGGAATGAAAGCTAGCAGCCCATGCATGGGTGAGGGCCAAAAGATTGAAACTTGGCAACTAATAAGGTGCAGAGTCACTGCACAGCTGTCACTAACCCTCCAAATACAGAGGTGGGGAGAACCAGTAACATACCTCCCTGGTTGGTGGCAGACTTTGCACTACTACGTAGAATAAATAAAAACAAATGAGTGAAGTGCAAGTTTAGAAGGAATGAGGAACTGTTAAAAGAAGTTCAAATATTTAAGTATTTGAGTTCAATACTATGTAAACATGGCACTTTGGAAAACATTAATGGGAAGTCAATTCAAAGACCTACAAAAGTGAAAAGTACGTTCATAAACGTAAGAAAAGGACTAAGGGACAGTACAGTTTGAAATTGAGAAAAACAGCTCAAAGAATCAAACTGGTGAAATAAGCCATCTGAGGGATGCCTGTGGTGTTAGCAGGATTAAGTAAGTTAATGCTGAAATGTAAAACAGACATGTATTGTGAGACAGTGGGAAAGACTTAGAGTGTAGTGTTGAAGCTTATCAAGCAAAATACCTTGAAGTGATTTGATCATGCGGATAGAATGTATAAGCTGGTAAAAAAAATGAGAAGGAGAAAGTGAGGGGATATATTGTGGAGAAGACCCAGGAAGGTATGAAGTGAATGAACCATACTAAAGGAAGTGTGTTTGGACATAGCAACCTGAAGACTTCTTCGATATGGCCAAAACCCACTCTAACACACCAGAACTATAGATTCATGTGTCTATTCATGCGGTGAAGTTAACCTCTAAACTCTTGACAGAATCAACAGACTATGAATCTTTCTTCATATGTTACTCCACTCATGTGATAGACTAGGATGGTGTGAACCCATTGTTATAATTACAATTACAGTAAGTTTAACTTTCCATGAATGCTCTTACCTGTAAAATGTTTAACACACTGCATTGTAGCAAGTGAAAATATTCGTATAACACCCCGAGAGCCAGCAGCAGCAAGGATTGGACGACCAGTTTCTGTGTCATAACTCCATGCCACAGTGTAGAAATTCTCTTCTGACTGATGACATAAATATTGACAATTAATTTCAGAGAAGTACTTTCAAGAGATAACCATTATCAAATTACACAATGAAAAGGAAACTTCCATAATGAGATAAAAATTCCATTTACATATATATTTATTTTGCTTTGTCACTGTCTCCCGCGTTAGCGAGGTAGCGCAAGGAAACAGACAAAAGAATGGCCCAACCCGCCCACATACACATGTATATACATACAAGTCTACACACGCAAATATACATACCTATACATCTCAATGTACACATATATATACACATCCAGACATATACATATATATACATGTACATAATTCATACTGTCTGCCTTTATTTATTCCCATCGCCACCTTGCCACATATGGAATAACAGCCCCGTCCCCCCTCATGTGTGCAAGGTAACGCTAGGAAAAGACAACAAAGGCCCCATTCGTTCACACTCAGTCTCTAGCTGTCATGTTATAATGTACCGAAGACACAGCTCCCTTTCCACATCCAGGCCCCACAGAACTTTCCATGGTTTACCCAAGATGCTTCACATGCCCTGGTTCAATCCACTGACAGCACGTCGACCATGGTATACCACATCGTTCCAATTCACTCTATTCCTTGCCCGCCTTTCACCTTCCTGCATGTTCAGGCCCCGATCACTCAAAATCTTTTTCACTCCATCTTTCCACCTCTAATTTGGTCTCCCACTTCTCCTCATTCCCTCCACCAATGACACATATATCCTCTTGGTCAATCTTTCCTCACTCATTCTCTCCATGTGACCAAACCATTTCAAAACACCCTCTTCTGCTCTCTCAACCACGCTCTTTTTATTTCCACACATCTCTCTTATCCTTACATTACTTACTCGATCAAACCACCTCACACCATACATTGTCCTCAAACATCTCATTTCCAGCACATCCACCCTTCTCCGCACAAATATATCCATAGCCCATGCCTCGCAACCATACAACAAATATACCCATTTTTGCTTTCCAAGCTAATGTTCTCGACTTCCAAACATTTTTAAGGCTCCCAGAACAAAAATGGGTATGTTTGAAGGAATAGATATGTATAGGTATGTATATTTACGTGTGTGGGCGTGTGTGTGTGTACCTTGTGTATGGGGGTGGGTTGTGCCATTTCTTTCGTCTGTTTCCTTGCGCTACCTTGCAAACGTGGGAGACAGCGACAAAGCAAACTGGGCCTTTGAGGGAATATCCTCACCTGGCCCCCTTCTCTGTTCCTTCTTTTGGAAAATTAAAGAAAACAAGAGGGGAGGATTTCCAGCCCCTCGCTCCCAATATATATATATATATATACATAAATATATATATATATATATATATATATATATATATATATATATATATATATATATATATATATATATATATATATATATATTTTTTATTTATTTTTTTTATTATACTTTGTCGGTCTCCCGCGTTTGCGAGGTAGCGCAAGGAAACAGACGAAAGAAATGGCCCAACCCCGCCCCATACACATGTATATACATACGTCCACACACGCAAATATACATACCTACACAGCTTTCCATGGTTTACCCCAGACGCTTCACATGCCTTGCTTCAATCCACTGACAGCACGTCAACCCCGGTATACCACATCGCTCCAATTCACTCTATTCCTTGCCCTCCTTTCACCCTCCTGCATGTTCAGGCCCCGATCACACAAAATCTTTTTCACTCCATCTTTCCACCTCCAATTTGGTCTCCCTCTTCTCCTCGTTCCCTCCACCTCCGACACATAAATCCTCTTGGTCAATCTTTCCTCACTCATTCTCTCCATGTGCCCAAACCACTTCAAAACACCCTCTTCTGCTCTCTCAACCACGCTCTTTTTATTTCCACACATCTCTCTTACCCTTACGTTACTCACTCGATCAAACCACCTCACACCACACATTGTCCTCAAACATCTCATTTCCAGCACATCCATCCTCCTGCGCACAACTCTATCCATAGCCCACGCCTCGCAACCATACAACATTGTTGGAACCACTATTCCTTCAAACATACCCATTTTTGCTTTCCGAGATAATGTTCTCGACTTCCACACATTCTTCAAGGCCCCCAGAATTTTCGCCCCCTCCCCCACCCTATGATCCACTTCCGCTTCCATGGTTCCATCCGCTGCCAGATCCACTCCCAGATATCTAAAACACTTCACTTCCTCAGTTTTTCTCCATTCAAACTCACCTCCCAATTGACTTGACCCTCAACCCTACTGTACCTAATAACCTTGCTCTTATTCACATTTACTCTTAACTTTCTTCTTTCACACACTTTACCAAACTCAGTCACCAGCTTCTGCAGTTTCTCACATGAATCAGCCACCAGCGCTGTATCATCAGCGAACAACAACTGACTTACTTCCCAAGCTCTCTCATCCCCAACAGACTTCATACTTGCCACTCTTTCCAAAACTCTTGCATTTACCTCCCTAACAACCCCATCCATAAACAAATTAAACAACCATGGAGACATCACACATCCCTGCCGCAAACCTACATTCACTGAGAACCAATCACTTTCCTCTCTTCCTACACGTACACATGCCTTACATCCTCGATAAAAACTTTTCACTGCTTCTAACAACTTGCCTCCCACACCATATATTCTTAATACCTTCCACAGAGCATCTCTATCAACTCTATCATATGCCTTCTCCAGATCCAAAAATGCTACATACAAATCCATTTACTTTTCTAAGTATTTCTCACATACATTCTTCAAAGCAAACACCTGATCCACACATCCTCTACCACTTCTGAAACCACACTGCTCTTCCCCAATCTGATGCTCTGTACATGCCTTCACCCTCTCAATCAATACCCTCCCATATAATTAACCAGGAATACTCAACAAACTTATACCTCTGTAATTTGAGCACTCACTCTTATCCCCTTTGCCTTTGTACAATGGCACTATGCACGCATTCCGCCAATCCTCAGGCACCTCACCATGAGTCATACATACATTAAATAACCTTACCAACCAGTCAACAATACAGTCACCCCCTTTTTAATGAATTCCACTGCAATACCATCCAAACCTGCTGCCTTGCCGGATTTCATCTTCCGCAAAGCTTTCACTACCTCTTCTCTGTTTACCAAATCATTTTCCCTAACCCTCTCACTTTGCACACCACCTCGACCAAAACACCCTATATCTGCCACTCTATCATCAAACACATTCAACAAACCTTCAAAATACTCACTCCATCTCCTTCCCACATCACCACTACTTGTTATCACCTCCCCATTTGCGCCCTTCACTGAAGTTCCCATTTGCTCCCTTGTCTTACGCACTTTATTTACCTCCTTCCAGAACATCTTTTTATTCTCCCTAAAATTTAATGATACTCTCTCACCCCAACTCTCATTTGCCCTCTTTTTCACCTCTTGCACCTTTGTCTTGACCTCCTGTCTCTTTCTTCTATACATCTCCCACTCAATTGCATTTTTTCCCTGCATAAATCGTCCAAATGCCTCTCTCTTCTCTTTCACTAATACTCTTACTTCTTCATCTCACCACTCACTACCCTTTCTAATCAACCCACCTCCCACTCTTCTCATGCCACAAGCATCTTTTGCGCAATCCATCACTGATTCCCTAAATACATCCCATTCCTCCCCACTCCCCTTACTTCCATTGTTCTCACCTTTTTCCATTCTGTACTCAGTCTCTCCTGGTACTTCCTCACACAAGTCTCCTTCCCAAGCTCACTTACTCTCACCACCCTCTTCACCCCAACATTCACTCTTCTTTTCTGAAAACCCATACAAATCTTCACCTTAGCCTCCACAAGATAATGATCAGACATCCCTCCAGTTGCACCTCTCAGCACATTAATATCCAAAAGTCTCTCTTTCGCACGCCTGTCAATTAACACGTAATCCAATAACGCTCTCTGGCCATCTCTCCTACTTACATAAGTATACTTATGTATATCTCGCTTTTTAAACCAGGTATTCCCAATCATCAGTCCTTTTTCAGCACATAAATCTACAAGATCTTCACCATTTCCATTTACAACACTGAACACCCCATGTATACCAATTATTCCCTCAACTGCCACATTACTCACCTTTGCATTCAAATCACCCATCACTATAACCCGGTCTCGTGCATCAAAACCACTAACACACTCATTCAGCTGCTCCCAAAACACTTGCCTCTCACGATCTTTCTTCTCATGCCCAGGTGCATATGCACCAATAATCATCCACCTCTCTCCATCAACTTTCAGTTTTACCCATATTAATCGAGAATTTACTTTCTTACATTCTATTACATACTCCCACAACTCCTGTATATATATATATATATATATATATATATATATATATATATATATATATATATATATATTTTTCTTTTTTGCTTTGTTGCTGTCTCCCGCATTTGCAAGGTAGCGCAAGGAAACAGATGAAAGAAATGGCCCAACCCACCCCCATACACATGTATATACATACGTCCACACATGCAAATATACATACCTACACAGCTTTCCATGGTTTACCGTTTACCCCAGACGCTTCACATGCCCTGATTCAATCCACTGACGGCACGTCAACCCAGGTATACCACATCGATCCAATTCACTCTATTCCTTGCCCTCCTTTCACCCTCCTGCATGTTCAGGCCCGATCACACAAAATCTTTTTCACTCCATCTTTCCACCTCCAATTTGGTCTCCCACTTCTCCTCGTTCCCTCCACCTCTGACACATATATCCTCTTGGTCAATCTTTCCTCACTCATTCTCTCCATGTGCCCAAACCATTTCAAAACACCCTCTTCTGCTCTCTCAACCATGCTCTTTTTATTTCCACTTATCTCTCTTACCCTTACGTTACTTACTCGATCAAACCACCTCACACCACACATTGTCCTCAAACATCTCATTTCCAGCACATCCATCCTCCTGCGCACAACTCTATCCATAGCACACGCCTCCCAACCATACAACATTGTTGGAACCATTATTCCTTCAAATATACCCATTTTTGCTTTCCGAGATAATGTTCTCATATTCCACACATTCTTCAAGGCTCCCAGGATTTTCGCCCCCTCCCCCACCCTATGATCCACTTCCGCTTCCATGGTTCCATCCGCTGCCAGATCCACTCCCAGATATCTAAAACACTTTACTTCCTCCAGTTTTTCTCCATTCAAACTTACCTCCCAATTGACTTGACCCTCAACCCTACTGTACCTAATTACCTTGCTCTTATTCACATTTACTCTTAACTTTCTTCTTTCACACACTTTACCAAACTCAGTCACCAGCTTCTGCAGTTTCTCACATGAATCAGCCACCAGCGCTGTATCATCAGCGAACAACAACTGACTCACTTCCCAAGCTCTCTCATCCCCAACAGACTTCATACTTGCCCCTCTTTCCAAAACTCTTGCATTCACCTCCCTAACAACCCCTTCCATAAACAAATTAAACAACCATGGAGACATCACACACCCCTGCCGCAAACCTACATTCACCAATCACTTTCCTCTCTTCCTACACGTACACATGCCTTACATCCTCGATAAAAACTTTTCACTTCTTCTAACAACTTGCCTCCCACACCATATATTCTTAATACCATCCACAGAGCATCTCTATCAACTCTATCATAAGCCTTATCCAGATCCATAAATACTAAATACAAATCCATTCGCTTTTCTAAGTATTTCTCACATACATTCTTCAAAGCAAACACCTGATCCACACATCCTCTACCACTTCTGAAACCACACTGCTCTTCCCAAATCTGATGCTCTGTACATGCCTTCACCCTCTCAATCAATACCCTCATATATAATTTACCAGGAATACGCAACAAACCTATAACTCTGTAATTTGAGCACTCACTCTTATCCCCTTTGCATTTGTACAATGGCACTATGCAAGCATTCCGCCAATCCTTAGGCACCTCACCATGAGTCATACATACATTAAATAACCTTACCAACCAGTCAATAATACAGTCACCCCCTTTTTTAATAAATTCCACTGCAATACCATCCAAACCTGCTGCCTTGATGGCTTTCATCTTCCGCAAAGCTTTTACTACCTCTTCTCGGTTTACCAAATCATTTTCCCTAACCCTCTCACTTTGCACACCACCTCGACCAAAACACCCTATATCTGCCACTCTATCATCAAACACATTCAACAAACCTTCAAAATACTCACTCCATCTCACTCCATACTCACTCCTTCTCATATCACCACTACTTGTTATCACCTCCCCATTTGCATCCTTCACTGAAGTTCCCATTTGCTCCCTTGTCTTACGCACTTTATTTACCTCCTTCCAGAACATCTTTTTATTCTCCCTAAAATTTAATGATACTCTCTCACCCCAACTCTCATTTGCCCTCTTTTTCACCTCTTGCACCATTCTCTTGACCTCCTGTCTCTTTCTTTTATATATCTCCCACTCAACTGCATTTTTTCCCAGCAAAAATCGTCCAAATGCCTCTCGCTTCTCTTTCACTAACAATCTTACTTCTTCATCCCACCATTCACTCCCCTTTCTAATCAACCCACCTCCCACTCTTATCATGCCACAAGCATCGTTTGCGCAATCCATCACTGATTCCCTAAATAATCCCATTCCTCCCCACTCCCCTTACTTCCATTGTTCTCACCTTTTTCCATTCTGTACTCAGTCTCTCCTGGTACTTCCTCACACAAGTCTCCTTCCCAAGCTCACTTACTCTCACCACCCTCTTCACCCCAACATTCACTCTTCTTTTCTGAAAACCCATACAAATCTTCACCTTAGCCTCCACAAGATAATGATCAGACATCCCTCCAGTTGCACCTCTCAGCACATTAACATCCAAAAGTCTCTCTTTCGCACGTCTGTCAATTAACACATAATCCAATAACGCTCTCTGGCCATCTCTCCTACTTACATACGTATACTTATATATATCTCGCTTTTTAAACCAGGTATTCCCAATCACCAGTCCTTTTTCAGCACATAAATCTACAAGCTCTTCACCATTTCCATTTACAACACTGAACACCCCATGTATACCAATTACTCCCTCAACTGCCACATTACTCACCTTTGCATTCAAATCACCCATCACTATAACCCGGTCTCGTGCATCAAAACCACTAACACACTCATTCAGCTGCTCCCAAAACACTTGCCTCTCATGATCTTTCTTCTCATGCCCAGGTGCATATGCACCAATAATCACCCATCTCTCTCCATCAACTTTCAGTTTTACCCATATCAAGGTACAGTAGGGTTGAGGGTCAAGTCAATTGGGAGGTGAGTTTGAATGGAGAAAAACTGGAGGAAGTGAAGTGTTTTAGATATCTGGGAGTGGATCTGGCAGCGGATGGAACCATGGAAGCGGAAGTGGATCTCAGGGTGGGGGAGGGGGCGAAAATTCTGGGAGCCTTGAAGAATGTGTGGAAGTCGAGAACATTATCTCGGGAAGCAAAAATGGGTATGTTTGAAGGAACAGTGGTTCCAACAATGTTGTATGGTTGCGAGGCGTGGGCTATGGATAGAGTTGTGCGCAGGAGGATGGATGTGCTGGAAATGAGATGTTTGAGGACAATGTGTGGTGTGAGGTGGTTTGATCGAGTGAGTAACGTAAGGGTAAGAGAGATGTGTGGAAATAAAAAGAGCGTGGTTGAGAGAGCAGAAGAGGGTGTTTTGAAGTGGTTTGGGCACATGGAGAGAATGAGTGAGGAAAGATTGACCAAGAGGATATATGTGTCGGAGGTGGAAGGAACGAGGAGAAGAGGGAGACCAAATTGGAGGTGGAAAGATGGAGTGAAAAAGATTTTGTGTGATCGGGGCCTGAACATGCAGGAGGGTGAAAGGAGGGCAAGGAATAGAGTGAATTGGAGCGATGTGGTATACCGGGGTTGACGTGCTGTCAGTGGATTAAATCAAGGCATGTGAAGCGTCTGGGGTAAACCATGGAAAGCTGTGTAGGTATGTATATCTGCGTGTGTGGACGTATGTCTATACATGTGTATGGGGGGGTTGGGCCATTTCTTTCGTCTGTTTCCTTGCGCTACCTCGCAAACGCGGGAGACAGCGACAAATTATAAAAAAAAAAATATATATATATATATATATATATATATATATATATATTATTTTATATTTATTATACTTTGTCGCTGTCTCCCACGTTTGCGAGGTAGCGCAAGGAAACAGACGAAAGAAATGGCCCAACCCCCCCCATACACATGTATATACATACGTCCACACACGCAAATATACATACCTACACAGCTTTCCATGGCTTACCCCAGACGCTTCACATGCCTTGATTCAATCCACTGACAGCACGTCAACCCCGGTATACCACATCGCTCCAATTCACTCTATTCCTTGCCCTCCTTTCACCCTCCTGCATGTTCAGGCCCCGATCACACAAAATCTTTTTCACTCCATCTTTCCACCTCCAATTTGGTCTCCCTCTTCTCCTTGTTCCCTCCACCTCCGACACATATATCCTCTTGGTCAATCTTTCCTCACCATAGCCCACGCCTCGCAACCATACAACATTGTTGGAACCACTATTCCTTCAAACATACCCATTTTTGCTTTCCGAGATACTGTTCTCGACTTCCACACATTGTTCAAGGCTTCCAGGATTTTTGCCCCCTCCCCCACCCTATGATCCACTTCCGCTTCCATGGCTCCATCCGCTGCCAGATCCACTCCCAGATATCTAAAACACTTTACTTCCTCCAGTTTTTCTCCATTCAAACTTACCTCCCAATTGACTTGACCCTCAACCCTACTGTACCTAATAACCTTGCTCTTATTCACATTTACTCTTAACTTTCTTCTTTCACACACTTTCCCAAAACTCCACATTTACTCTTAACTTTCTTCTTTCACACACTTTCCCAAACTCAGTCACCAGCTTCTGCAGTTTCTCACATGAATCAGCCACCAGCGCTGTATCATCAGCAAACAACAACTGACTCACTTCCCAAGCCCTCTCATCCACAACAGACTTCATACTTGCCCCTCTTTCCAAAACTCTTGCATTCACCTCCCTAACAACCCCTTCCATAAACAAATTAAACAACCATGGAGACATTACACACCCCTGCCGCAAACCTACATTCACTGAGAACCAATTACTTTCCTCTCTTCCTACACATACACATGCCTTACATCCTCGATAAAAACTTTTCACTGCTTCTAACAACTTGCCTCCCACACCATATATTCTTAATACCTTCCACAGAGCATCTCTATCAACTCTATCATATGCCTTCTCCAGATCCATAAATGCTACACACAAATCCATTTGCTTTTCTAAGTATTTCTCACATACATTCTTCAAAGCAAACACCTGATCCACACATCCTCTACCACTTCGGAAACCACACTGCTCTTCCCCAATCTGTTGTATGGTTGCGAGGCGTGGGCTATGGAGAGAGTTGTGCGCAGGAGGATGGATGTGCTGGAAATGAGATGTTTGAGGACAAAGTGTGGTGTGAGGTGGTTAGATCAAGTAAGTACGTAAAGGTAAGAGAGATGTGTGGAAATAAAAAGAGCGTGGTTAAGAGAGCAGAAGAGGGTGTTTTGAAGTGGTTTGGGCACATGGAGAGAATGAGTGAGGAAAGATTGACCAAGAGGATATATGTGTCGGAGGTGGAGGGAACGAGGAGAAGTGGGAGACCAAATTGGAGGTGGAAAGATGGAGTGAAAAAGATTTTGTGTGATCGGGGCCTGAACATGCAGGAGGGTGAAAGGAGAGCAAGGAATAGAGTGAATTGGATTGATGTGGTATACCAGGGTTGACGTGCTGTCAGTGGATTGAATCAGGGCATGTGAAGCGTCCGGGGTAAACCATGGAAAGCTGTGTAGGTATGTATATTTGCATGTGTGGAAGTATGTATATACATGTGTATGGGGGTGGGTTGGGCCATTTCTTTCGTCTGTTTCCTTGCGCTACCTCGCAAACGCGGGAGACAGCGACAAAAAAAAAAAAAAAAAGAAACCTTCAGACACAATTGAAAATGTGAAGGAAAATAGTGAAATTGGAGAAAAATGTAGCTTAGACATTGAAGCTTATTGATACAGTGGTTAAATTGATGAGAACTGCTATTGACGTTTGTGTAAATAAATTATACATTTCCTTTTTTCCATAGCCAGAGGTTGAACCATTATGTGACATTCATTTTTTTCATTCATTTCAAGCTAGAAGTTTCAGTTTTCTAAATTGTTTCTTACATTTTTCATATGTATATATATGTATGTGTGTGTGTGTGTATATGTGTATATGTATGTGTATGTGTGTGTATGTGTATATGTATATATATGTGTATATTATCCCTGGGGATAGGGGTGAAAGAATACTTCCCACCACGTATTCCTCGCGTGTCGTAGAAAGCGACTAGAGGGGACGGGAGCGGGGGGCCAGAAATCCTCCCCTCCTTGTATTAACTTTCTAAAATGGGAAACAGAAGGAGTCACGCGGGGAGTGCTCATCCTCCTCGAAGGCTCAGAGTGGGGTGCCTAAATGTGTGTGGATGTAACCAAGAAGTGAAAAAAGGAGAGATAGGTAGTATGTTTGAGGAAAGGAACCTGGATGTTTTGGCTCTGAGTGAAACGAAGCTCAAGGGTAAAGGGGAAGAGTGGTTTGGGAATGTCTGGGGAGTAAAGTCAGGGGTTAGTGAGAGGACAAGAGCAAGGGAAGGAGTAGCAATACTCCTGAAACAGGAGTTGTGGGAGTATGTGATAGAGTGTAAGAAAGTAAATTCTCGATTAATATGGGAAAAACTGAAAGTTGATGGAGAGAGGTGGGTGATTATTGGTGCATATGCACCTGGGCATGAGAAGAAAGATCAAGAGAGGCAAGTGTTTTGGGAGCAGCTGAATGAGTGTGTTGGTGGTTTTGATGCACGAGACCGGGTTATAGTGATGGGTGATTTGAATGCAAAGGTGAGTAATGTGGCAGTTGAGGGAATAATTGGTATACATGGGGTGTTCAGTGTTGTAAATGGAAATGGTGAAGAGCTTGTAGATTTATGTGCTGAAAAAGGACTGATGATTGGGAATACCTGGTTTAAAAAGCGAGAAATACATAAGTATACTTATGTAAGTAGGAGAGATGGCCAGAGAGCGTTATTGGATTACGTGTTAATTGACAGGCGTGCGAAAGAGAGACTTTTGGATGTTAATGTGCTGCGAGGTGCAACTGGAGGGATGTCTGATCATTATCTTGTGGAGGCTAAGGTGAAGATTTGTATGGGTTTTCAGAAAAGAAGAGTGAATGTTGGGGTGAAGAGGGTGGGGAGAGTAAGTGAGCTTGAGAAGGAGACCTGTGTGAGGAAGTACCAGGAGAGACTGAGTACAGAATGGAAAAAGGTGAGAACAATGGAAGCAAGGGGAGTGGGGGAGGAATGGGATGTATTTAGGGAATCAGTGATGGATTGCGCAAAAGATGCTTGTGGCATGAGAAGAGTGGGAGGTGGGTTGATTAGAAAGGGTAGTGAGTGGTGGGATGAAGAAGTAAGAGTATTAGTGAAAGAGAAGAGAGAGGCATTTGGACGATTTTTGCAGGGAAAAAATGCAATTGAGTGGGAGATGTATAAAAGAAAGAGACAGGAGGTCAAGAGAAAGGTGCAAGAGGTGAAAAAAAGGGCAAATGAGAGTTGGGGTGAGAGAGTATCATCAAATTTTAGGGAGAATAAAAAGATGTTCTGGAAGGAGGTAAATAAAGTGCGTAAGACAAGGGAGCAAATGGGAACTTCAGTGAAGGATGCAAATGGGGAGGTGATAACAAGTAGTGGTGATGTGAGAAGGAGATGGAGTGAGTATTTTGAAGGTTTGTTGAATGTGTTTGATGATAGAGTGGCAGATATAGGGTTTTTTGGTCGAGGTGGTGTGCAAAGTGAGAGGGTTAAGGAAAATGATTTGGTAAACAGAGAAGAGGTAGTGAGAGCTTTGCGGAAGATGAAAGCCGGCAAGGCAGCAGGTTTGGATGGTACTGCAGTGGAATTTATTAAAAAAGGGGGTGACTGTATTGTTGACTGGTTGGTAAGGTTATTTAATGTATGTATGACTCATGGTGAGGTGCCTGAGGATTGGCGGAATGCATGCATAGTGCCATTGTACAAAGGCAAAGGGGATAAGAGTGAATGCTCAAATTACAGAGGTATAAGTTTGTTGAGTATTCCTGGTAAATTATATGGGAGGGTATTGATTGAGAGGGTGAAGGCATGTACAGAGCATCAGATTGGGGAAGAGCAGTGTGGTTTCAGAAGTGGTAGAGGATGTGTGGATCAGGTGTTTGCTTTGAAGAATGTATGAGAAATACTTAGAAAAGCAAATGGATTTGTATGTAGCATTTATGGATCTGGAGAAGGCATATGATAGAGTTGATAGAGATGCTCTGTGGAAGGTATTAAGAATATATGGTGTGGGAGGAAAGTTGTTAGAAGCAGTGAAAAGTTTTTATCGAGGATGTAAGGCATGTGTACGTGTAGGAAGAGAGGAAAGTGATCGGTTCTCAGTGAATGTAGGTTTGCGGCAGGGGTGTGTGATGTCTCCATGGTTGTTTAATTTGTTTATGGATGGGGTTGTTAGGGAGGTAAATGCAAGAGTTTTGGAAAGAGGGGCAAGTATGAAGTCTGTTGGGGATGAGAGAGCTTGGGAAGTGAGTCAATTGTTGTTCGCTGATGATACAGCGCTGGTGGCTGATTCATGTGAGAAACTGCAGAAGCTGGTGACTGAGTTTGGTAAAGTGTGTGAAAGAAGAAAGTTAAGAGTAAATGTGAATAAGAGCAAGGTTATTAGGTACAGTAGGGTTGAGGGTCAAGTCAATTGGGAGGTGAGTATTGAATGGAGAAAAACTGGAGGAAGTGAGGTGTTTTAGATATCTGGGAGTGGATCTGGCAATGGATGGAACCATGGAAGCGGAAGTGGATCATAGGGTGGGGGAGGGGGCGAAAATTCTGGGGGCCTTGAAGAATGTGTGGAAGTCGAGAACATTATCTCGGAAAGCAAAAATGGGTATGTTTGAAGGAATAGTGGTTCCAACAATGTTGTATGGTTGCGAGGCGTGGGCTGTGGATAGAGTTGTGCGCAGGAGGATGGATGTGCTGGAAATGAGATGTTTGAGGACAATGTGTGGTGTGAGGTGGTTTGATCGAGTGAGTAATGTAAGGGTAAGAGAGATGTGTGGAAATAAAAAGAGCGTGGTTGAGAGAGCAGAAGAGGGTGTTTTGAAGTGGTTTGGGCACATGGAGAGGATGAGTGAGAAAAGATTGACCAAGAGGATATATGTGTCGGAGGTGGAGGGAGCAAGGAGAAGAGGGAGACCAAATTGGAGGTGGAAAGATGGAGTGAAAAAGATTTTGTGTGATCGGGGCCTGAACATGCAGGAGGGTGAAAGGAGGGCAAGGAATAGAGTGAATTGGAGCGATGTGGTATACCGGGGTTGACGTGCTGTCAGTGGATTGAATCAAGGCATGTGAAGCGTCTGGGGTAAACCATGGAAAGCTGTGTAGGTATGTATATTTGCGTGTGTGGACGTATGTATATACATGTGTATGGGGGGGGGGGGGTTTGGGCCATTTCTTTCGTCTGTTTCCTTGCGCTACCTCGCAAATGCGGGAGACAGCGACAAAGTATAAAAAAAAAAAAAATATATATATTCTTATATTATATATATATATATATATATATATATATATCGCTACCTCGCCAACGCGGGAAATGGCGAATAGTTTGAAAGAAAAAATATATATATATATTATCCCTGGGGATAGGGGAGAAAGAATACTTCCCACGTATTCCCTGCGTGTCGTAGAAGGCGACTAAAAGGGGAGGGAGCGGGGGGCTGGAAATCCTCCCCTCTCGTTTGTTTTTTTTTTCCCAAAAGAAGGAACAGAGAATTCGGCCAGGTGAGGGTATTCCCTGAAGGCCCAGTCCTCTGTTCTTAACGCTACCTCGCTAATGCAGGAAATGGCGAATAGTTTGAAAGAAAAAAGATATATATATATATATATATATATATATATATATATATATATATATATATATATATATATATTTTTTTTTTTTTATACTTTGTCGCTGTCTCCCGCGTTTGCGAGGTAGCGCAAGGAAACAGACAAAAGAAATGGCCCCACCCCCCCCCCCCATACACATGTACATACACACGTCCACACACGCAAACATACATACCTACACAGCTTTCCATGGTTTACCCCAGACGCTTCACATGCCTTGATTCAATCCACTGACAGCACGTCAACCCCTGTATACCACATCGCTCCAATTCACTCTATTCCTTGCCCTCCTTTCACCCTCCTGCATGTTCAGGCCCCGATCACACAAAATCTTTTTCACTCCATCTTTCTACCTCCAATTTGGTCTCCCTCTTCTCCTCGTTCCCTCCACCTCCGACACATATATCCTCTTGGTCAATCTTTCCTCACTCATTCTCTCCATGTGCCCAAACCATTTCAAAACACCCTCTTCTGCTCTCTCAACCACGCTCTTTTTATTTCCACACATCTCTCTTACCCTTACGTTACTTACTCGATCAAACCACCTCACACCACACATTTTCCTCAAACATCTCATTTCCAGCACGTCCATCCTCCTGCGCACAACTCTATCCATAGCCCACGCCTCGTAACCATACAACATTGTTGGAACCACTATTCCTTCAAACATACCCATTTTTGCTTTCCGAGATAATGTTCTCGACTTCCACACATTTTTTAAGGCTCCCAAAATTTTCGCCCCCTCCCCCACCCTATGATCCACTTCCGCTTCCATGGTTCCATCCGCTGACAGATCCACTCCCAGATATCTAAAACACTTCACTTCCTCCAGTTTTTCTCCATTCAAACTCACCTCCCAATTGACTTGACCCTCAACCCTACTGTACCTAATAACCTTGCTCTTATTCACATTTACTCTTAACTTTCTTCTTCCACACACTTTACCAAACTCAGTCACCAGCTTCTGCAGTTTCTCACATGAATCAGCCACCAGCGCTGTATCATCAGCGAACAACAACTGACTCACTTCCCAAGCTCTCTCATCCCCAACAGACTTCATACTTGCCCCTCTTTCCAGGACTCTTGCATTTACCTCCCTAACAACCCCATCCATAAACAAATTAAACAACCATGGAGACATCACACACCCCTGCCGCAAACCTACATTCACTGAGAACCAATCACTTTCCTCTCTTCCTACACGTACACATGCCTTACATCCTCGATAAAAACTTTTCACTGCTTCTAACAACTTGCCTCCCACACCATATATTCTTAATACCTTCCACAGAGCATCTCTATCAACTCTATCATATGCCTTCTCCAGATCCATAAATGCTACATACAAATCCCTTTGCTTTTCTAAGTATTTCTCACATACATTCTTCAAAGCAAACACCTGATCCACACATCCTCTACCACTTCTGAAACCGCACTGCTCTTCCCCAATCTGATGCTCTGTACATGCCTTCACCCTCTCAATCAACACCCTCCCATATAATTATATATTATATTATATATATATTATATATATATATATACCTGGTTTAAAAAGAGATATACACATAAGTATACATTCCTATGAGTCCACGGGTAAAATGAAACACGAAAAGTTCCCAAGTGCACTTTCGTGTAATAATCACATCATCAGGGGAGACACAAGAGAGAAATATAAGTCAGTTCTGGACAATCACATGTTTACCAAATGGCGTCCTAGCTTCGTCTCTTTGATGAGTATCAACTGACTGTTATGTTTCTCTCCTGTGCCTCCCCTGATGATGTGATTATTACACGAAAGTGCACTTGAGAACTTTCGTGTTTCATTTTCCCCGTGGACTCGTAGGAATATCTTGATCACGTGCAAAATTGTGATCCTTTCCAATAAGTATACATATGTAAGTAGGAGAGATGGCCAGAGAGTGTTATTGGATTACGTGTTGATAGGCGCGCAAAAGAGAGACTTTTGGATGTTAATGTCCTGAGAGGTGCAACTGGAGGGATGTCTGATCATTATCTTGTGGAGGCGAAGGTGAAGATTTGTAGAGGTTTTCAGAAAAGAAGAGAGAATGTTGAGGTGGAAAGAGTAGTGAGAGTAAGTGAGCTTGAGAAGGAGACTTGTGTGAGGAAGTACCAGGGGAGACTGAGTACAGAATGGAAAAAGGTGAGAACAAAGGACACAAGGGGAGTGGGGGAGGACTGGGATGTATTTAGGAATGCAGTGAGGGCTTGCGCAAAAGATGCTTGTGGCATGAGAAGCGTGTGAGGTGGGCAGATTAGAAAGGGTAGTGAGTGGTGGGATGAATAAGCAAGATCATTATTGAAAGAGAAGAGAGGTATTTGGACGATTTTTGCAGGGAAATAATGCAAATGAGTGGGAGATGTACAAAAGAAAGAGGCAGGAGGTCAAGAGAAAGGTGCAAGAGGTGAAAAAGAGGGCAAATGAGAGTTGGGGTGAGAGAGTATCATTAGATTTTAGGGAAAATAAAAAGATGTTTTGGAAGGAGGTAAATAAAGTGCGTAAGACAAGGGAACAAATGGGAACTTCAGTGAAAGGGGCTAGTGGGGAGGTGATGAGTAGTGGTGATGTGAGAAGGAGATGGAGTGAGTATTTTGAAGGTTTGTTGAATGTTTGATGATAGAGTGGCAGATAGAGGGTGTTATGGTGGAGGTGGTGTGCAAAGTGAGAGGGTTAGGGAGAATGATTTGGTAAACAGAGAAGAGGTAGTAAAAGCTTTGCAGAAGATGAAAGGCAGCAAGGCAGCAGGTTTGGATGGTATTGCAGTAGAATTTATTAAAAAAGGGGTGACTGTATTGTTGACTGGTTGGTAAGGTTATTTAATGTATATATGACTCACGGTGAGGTGCCTGAGGATTGGCGGAATGCTTGCATAGTGCCACTGTACAAATGCAAAGGGGATAAAAGTGAGTGCTCAAATTACAGAGGTATAGTATAAGTTTGTTGAGTATTCCTGGGAAATTATATGGGAAGGTATTGATTGAGAGGGTGAAGGAATGTACAGAGCATCAGATTGGGGAAGAGCAGTGTGGTTTCAGAAAAGGTAGAGGATGTGTGGATTAGGAGTTTTCTTTGAAGAATGTATGTGAGAAATACTTAGGAAAGCAAATGGATTTGTATGTAGCATTTATGGATCTGGAGAAGGCATATGATAGAGTTGATGGTGATGCTCTGTGGAAGGTGTTAAGAATATATGGTGTGGGGGCAAGTGGTTAGAAGCAGTGAAAAGTTTTTATCGAGGATATAAGGCATGTGTACGTGTAGGAAGAGAGGAAAGTGATTGGTTCTCAGTGAATGTAGGTTTGCGGCAGGGGTGTGTGATGTCTCCATGGTTGTTTAATTCGTTTATGGATGGGGTTGTTAGGGAGGTGAATGCAAGAGTTTTGGAAAGAGGGGCAAGTATGCAGTATGTTATGGATGAGAGAGCTTGGGAAGCGAGTCAGTTGTTGTTCGCTGATGATATAGCGCTGGCGGCTGATTCGTATGAGAAACTGCAGAAGCTGGTGACTGAGTTTGGTAAAGTGTGTGAAAGAAGAAAGTTAAGAGTTAATGTGAATAAGAGCAAGGTTATTAGGTACAGTAGGGTTGAGGGACAAGTCAATTGGGAGATGTTTGAATGGAGAAAAGCTGGAGGATGTTAAGTGTTTTAGATACCTGGGAGTGGATTTGGCAGCGGATGGAACCATGGAAGCAGAAGTGAATCATAGGTTTGGGGAGGGGGCGAAAGTTCTGGGAGTGTTGAAGAATGTGTGGAAGTCGAGATCATTATCTCGGAAAGCAAAAATGGGTTTGCTTGAAGGAATAGTGGTTCCAACAATGTTATATGGTTGCGAGGCGTGGGCTATAGATAGAGTTGTGCAGGGGAGCGTGGATGGGTTGGAAATGAGATGTCTGAGGACAATATGTGGTGTGAGGTGGTTTGATCGAGTAAGTAATAATAGGGTAAGAGAGATGTGTGGTAATAATAAGAGTGTGGTTGAGAGAGCAGAACGTGTTTTGAAATGGTTTGGTCACATGGAGAGAATGAGTGAGGAAAGACTGACCAAGAGGATATATGTGTCAGAGGTGGAGGGAACGATGAGAAGTGGGAGACCAAATTGGAGGTGGAAAGATGGAGGATGGAGTGAAAAAGATTTTGAGTGATCGGGGCCTGAACATGCAGGAGGGTGAAAGGCGTGCAAGGAATAGAGTGAATTGGAACAATGTGGTATACCGAGGTCGACGTGCTGTCAATGGATTGAACCAGGGCATGTGAACCGTCTTGGGTAAACCATGGAAAGTTCTGCGAGGCCTGGATGTGGAAAGGGAGCTGTGGTTTCGGTGCATTATACATGACAGCTAAAGACTGAGTGTGAACGAACATGGCCTTTGTTGTCTTTTCCTAGTGCTACCTCGCGCACATGAGGAGGGAGGGGGTTGTTATTTCATGTGTGGTGGAGTGGCGACGGGAATGAATAAAGGCAGCCAGTATGAATTATGTCCATGTGTATATATGTATATGTCTGTGTGTATATATATGTATACATTGAGATGTATAGGTATGTTTATTTGCGTGTGTAGATGTGTATGTATATACATGTGTATGTGGGTGGGTTGGGCCATTCTTTCGTCTGTTTTCTTGCGCTACCTCGCTAACGCAGGAGACAGCGACAAAGCAAAATAAATAATATGCAAATACTTGTAAACAATACAACAAAGAATCATTCACAAGTTTTCATATTCTGACTAAATTTCTAAAAGAAAGCCAAATATCCTCACATCTGGATCACTATAGCACTGGAGAAGTTTGATTGAGCCATCTTCCATACACTGATAAATGGAGACACGATTATTACCAGCTGTGGCGAAAACCAATGGTTGACTATCACGTAGGTGTTGATTAAACTGTACCCCAAATATAGGCTGCCCGTGATCTTCTTTTAAATAGCACCTGATGGGATAGTGAAAATTTTTCTTAACTGTTAAAACATCAAATAAATATGTAATAATCATTTCCATAAATCTAAATTCTGATGAAACAGTAAAGCTTGAAAATGTAAAACTCTTAATATAACATGTTTAATAATTAATGGCATATATCTTATAAACCTGAAAAAATAAGAAAATTTAGTTTTGTGGATATGAAAAAAACAACTCCAGGGTTTCAATTCACTTCTTTTTCACAACTGTTTGTTGTTTGCCAAGTTAGTAAGGTAGTGGTAAGAACAGGTGAACCACCACCACATTTCCTTATACTCACTGTCTAAATGTCATTTATCAACCAGTGAAGCCACATCCCTCTATCCAAAACCCAGCCCCACAGAACTTTGCACGATTTCATATGGCTGCTTAATATGCTCTTGTTCAGTCCACTGACAGCACATGGCCCCCAATATACCACATCTAATTTACTGTATCCTCTGCATGCCTTTCATTCATCTATATGTTTAGGGCCTAAGCACTCAAAAACCTTTTCCACTCAATCCTTCCATTTCAAATTTGGTTTCCCCTTCTCCCCATCCCATCCACTTTTGTCATGTACCCTCTTTGCTATCCCCTCCTCACTCACCCGCTCCACTACATCCAAAACATTTCAGCACATCATCTTAAGCCCTCTCAACCATACACTTTTTATTGCCACATTTCTCTCTTACCCTATCATTTGTTACTTGATCAACCCTCCTCACACCAAATACTGTCCTCAAACATTCTATTTCCAAAATATATCCTCTTCCTTATGTCCACATCTAAGGCCCTCACCCCACCCTAGGACTTACTTTATCTCCTATGGTTCTATTTGCTACCATGTCCACTATTCAAAACACCTCCCTTCCTCCAGCTTTTCTACATCCAAACTCACACCCCAACTAATCTGCCTCTCTGAATTGCTTTATCCAATAATCTTGCTCTTATTGACATTAACTCTCAACTTTCTCCTTTCACACATTATAGCAAACTCAGAATAAACTTATGCATTTTCTCATTCAAATATAAAACTAATGCCATATCATCAGTAAACATATCTAACTTACTTCCAGGGTCCCTCCCCTTCACCTATGACAGATTGCACAATGCCCCTCTCCTCAAAAACCTTGTTTTCATTTTCCTTACTACCCCATCGACAAACAGATTAAAGAGCCATGGTGACATCACACATCCTGGCCAAAAACTCCTTACTGCTTTAACAGCTTTCCTCCTGCACCAAAATTCATGACACCATCCACAAAGAATCTGTATAAACCTTATCATAGGCTTTCTCTAGGTTCACAAATGTTACATACAGATCCTTGTCTCTAATATTTTTCAAAATAAACACCTGATCCACACATTCTCTACCTCTCCTAAAAACACACTGTCCTACCTATTCTGACGCTCTGTGCATGCCATCATCCTTTCATATACAACTTACCATGTATATTCTACAAACTATAATTTCTGTAATTCGAACCCCCACCTTTACACAATGGCACAATACAGGCATTCCTACAATCTTCAGGCAGATCACTATGATCCATACATAAATTGAGAATCCGAACTACCCAACCATTAACACAGTCACATCCTTTCTTAAGAAATTCAACTGTAATACCATCCATTCCAGCAGCCTTGAAATATATCATCTTACCCAAGGCTTTCAGTACCTCTTCTCAGACAACCACTTGCCATGACTCTCAAGAAACTCTGCGCAACTACCTTGCCCAACACCCCTATCTGCCACACACTCATCATACACAATCAAAAATCCTTCAAATTACTTACCATCTCCTGCCCACCTCATCTCTGCCTGGTACCAATTCCTCTTTTGTTCCCTTCATCCATGTGTCCATTCCTTCAATTGTTTTTTTCTCTTCCTGAACATTTTCTCAATCTCCCTGAATCTGCTGATACTAACTCACCCCAACTCTCATTTGCCCTTTCTTTCAGCTTTTGCACCTTCCTCATGACCTCCTGTCACTTTCTCTTGTACATTTACCAATCAATTGCACTCCTCTGTAAATAATGCCCATTCACCCTTTTTCTCTTTCAATAACTTCATCATTCTACCAATTACTGCCCTTTCTCGCATGCCCACTTCCTACCTTCCATATGCCACACACCTCTTCTCACACATCAGCACAGCTTCCCTAAATAACACCTTTTCTAAACTACTCCCCTTGCTTCATTTACCCTCACTTTTTGCCATTCTGCACTTAATATCTCCTGGAATCTTTTCACACAAGCCTCTTTCCTAAGCTCACTTAATTTCAGCATGATCTTCTCATCCATGTCATTTTCTCTTTTCCAAAAGCCTCAATAAACCTTCACCCTTGCCTCCATCAACTAATGATCAGGTATGCTACCAGTTGCCCCTCTCAATATATTCATATCTAAGAGCCTCTCTTTTGCACTCCTACCAATTAGTACATAATCCAATTATGCCCACTTACCATCTTTCCTACTCCGCCTATACTTATGTATGTCTCATTTTTTTAACCAGGTACTGGGAGTCCCCAACTTCAAATGAGTTGAAGAAATGATAATTCTCATAAAATCACAGAAAATGCCTGTACCTGACTGTAATATGAATTAAACAATGTATTCCAAATACAATTCATAAAACGTTAAGTAACACAATGAAAAAATGCTCACTTAAGTAGTTTCATGGTTCATAAAATTGGGTTATCAACTATATGTGATACAAGGAATCATATGGTGTTTATTGGAACTTGTTTGTAAGGACAGATGTTTGTGAGTTTGCAATTTGGAGACCTAGAATTTCCAGTTACAGTCTATTTTCAGCACTCAACTGAACAAGCTGTTTGCCATTTCCATTCATCTTACTTAATTCCCCATGCCCCCACTTGTTCCCTCAACTACCACCTCACCTACTGTTCCTCCCACACAAGTCCCATAGGAGGAGAAACCAGTGAAAATAACTCGCGAGGTGGAGCAACACATGGGGGCTATCAAACAGCTCGAGTCTCGTGGTGTACCGAGTTTAATAACAGCGGTGAACCCAAACATCTCTTTCGCCTGCCGACGTGGCAAACCCACAGGCAACAATGATGTGTCAGGCACAGCTTATTTGTGCACCGACCTATGAACAAACATATAATTTATACCCAAATTAATGTAAATTCATATATAATAACAAATCAAATATCAACACCCTTTAAAGTCTCCATACAAATAATCTTGGAAATCCCATTCTCCCTCACAAACCGAGTGAACCAAGTTCAAACCCCTGGCGTCAACATCCCACCATAGGAGTACTTTTAATAACTCCTATCCTTACTCTTAACAACATGATCATGTCACCAGGATGTATAAATACAAATGTCTCACTAAGAGACAACTCAACCCTCACCCTGGGAAGCAAATGATACAATAAAACAATAAACAATACCCAAAGGGACTATATTGATCATCAACCTAAATCTACAATACATCTCAAACCCTCCAATCTCACATATTCAGCCTCTGAGGAGGCTTTACAGTTCGTCCTGTTCTAGACACATAAGTTGACGACGGTGTCATGGAGTGAGCCTCATCAGAACCTTGAGCATATGCTGGGAAGGCATCTGTTGGTGGTAAGGGACTATGAGCTTCATCTGTTGTAGCATCCTCCCCTGCAGATGAAAGCTCCAAGTTATGCAGTTTTTGCACTGGCCTACTAATTACTCCCTTTGCAGTCTTAACTTTGACACTACGAATTATTCCATTCTTCCCAGGGAATAGCTCAACAATCACTCCAAGGGGCCATTGCAAACGAGGAGAATTATTTTCCCGAACCAGCACAACAGATCCCTTCTCCAGTTTACATCTGGGTATGAAACCTGTAATGATAGGGGGTAAATTCAATAAATAGTCAGACACCCACACACTCCAAAACTTATCAAGTTGTTGATGTCTTCGGCTTTCTCGCTCACATAGGTCCTTATGTGACATTTCAGGAACCTGGCAATCACCTTTAAGCTCTCTATGAAATCCAGCAGTGCACCCAATTAAAAAATGAGAAGGTGTTAAAGGGCTTACTGAATTAGGATCATCTGTGGCAAAAGTTAAGGGTCTGGAATTTACACATGCCTCAATTTCATGTAAGGTAGTCTAGCTCACATCTTGTTATACATTTTATACCAAGAGTCTTTCTCAGAGGTAATTTAACAGATCGAACTAATCTTTCCTACCAGCCTCCCCACCATGGAGCATGGGATACAACAAACTTCCACTGGGGAGCAAAGGTGCCAAAACTGATGCATTTGTTTAGACATACTAATAAAAGTCTTGGCATTGTCAGAGTAAATAACTGATGGAAGGCCTCTTCTGGCAGAAAACCTATGAAACGCAAGTAAGCAATCATCATAAGACAGAGTTAGTCAACTCTAAGTGTACTACACGGACAACTCCACAAGTGAATAACAAAATGTGCAGCTTCTTGCATGGAAAATCAACACAAAACAGTGGTCCAGCATAATCTACACCTGTCACAGTGAAAGGAGGAGCAGAGCTAATTCTTAGTCCTGGGAGAGGAGCTACAGGCTGGCAGTAAGCTTGTGAGTGATGTCTACGACAAATCATACACTCTCTACAGACTACCTTAGCAAGCTTTCTTAATCCGACAATTAAGTAACAAGATCTTAATGTTGAAATTAAAGTGGAAACACCAGCATGTCTCAGAAATACATGTTGGAAACTAACTAACAGCTTGGCAATGTGACCTGCTGGAATAATCATAGGATACTTGCAATCATAACTTAATTCAGCCTGGTCCAGCCGACTCTTGCTTCTCAAAAGACCATTTTCATCCATAAAAGGATTGAATTTCCTAATGTCAGAACTCTTAGGGAGTGACTTTCCAAGCATTAAGGCATTGATCTCTTGGCTGTACCTTTCTCTCTGAACACAAATTATTAACTTTGTTTTAGCTTGATCTAACTCTGTACAAGACAAGGGCCCAAAACATTTAACAGCATGACGTTTACAATTGTTCACAAACCTTATTACCCAAGCTACACACTTAATAGCTTTTGTAAAATGACCCCCAGCGGGCATAGTCAATCCCTACTGATGGATGCTGGGACACTAAGCATGTCACTGGGCTGTCAGGGAATACCTCTTCTACAATGGGCAGTGCTGCTGGTACCTCATCCTGTTGCATGGGAGTAAAGTGTTCAGAGAGCCAAGCAGGACCATTCAGCCACAAGGTACAGGAAATTAAGTCTTCAGCAAAGGCACGTCTGGAAATAAGGTCTGCTGGATTATCTTTACCAGGAATATGCTTCCACTGAACTGGGGGGATTAAACTCTGAATCTCAGTTACTCTATTCGCTACAAAAGTCTTCCATCTATTAGGGTCTCCCTTTATCCATGACAATGCTACTTTAGAATCAGTCCAGCAGTACATTTGTACATCAATTAAGTGTAGGGAAGTCTTCACAAATACAGATAGCCTAGCACACAGAAGAGCACCCATTAATTCCAACCTCGGCACCAACAATTTCTTGATAGGTGCTACCCTTCCTTTGGCTAGAACTAAGATTACCTTAAATGACCTGTCATTATCAGGAACTCTCAAGTATGCACAGGCACCATACCCCTTCTCGGAAGCATCTCCAAAGGCATGCAGTTCTACATTTTGTAGCTTATTCCATACAAGTTCTGGAAAGTAACAACGATTAACTTGCCATGTGTTAAGAACTTTTATATTTTGAACCCACTTCTGAAACCGGTGTTGCAATTCTGTAGGCAATATCTCATCCCAAGAAAGTCCAAGTCTCCAAATATCTTGGAACATAATTTTTGCCATCAAGATTACTGGGCATAGAAGGCCAAGAGGATCAAATAATTTACTGATGACACTGAGAACTGCTCTCTTTGTGGATGCTACCTCAAGATCCTTCAATTCTAAACAATCAAATGAAAAACTATCTCTAGTCAAACACCACTGTAAACCAAGAATCTTTGTCTCTGCATGCTTGCTGGGCTCTAAGTAGACATCAAATCTGTCTTTTAAGGCATTGCAGTTCGAGCTCCACTTTGAAAGTGTCATACTGGCCTTGGATAGAACTGACCGTGCCTCATCAAACTTAGCAAAGGCTTCCTCTGCACTGTCAGCTCCTGACAACCAGTCATCCACATATAGGTTATCCTTTGGCTCTGCAATAACTTCAGAATCAGGAAAGCTTTTAAGATGATGTTTAACAGTTGCGTTCAACAGAAATGGACTACTTTTACTGCCAAATGGAACTCTAGTAAATCTCATTATCCGAATGTTACCATTATAGTTCCAAAGAAATCTATGCACATCCCTGTCTTCTTTCCTTACATTAATCTGGAGGAAAGCTTTAGTGATATCACCAGTTAAGGCAACCTTCCACCTTCTGAACCACATAAGTACCTCTACCAACTGTGGGTTAAGAGGGGGACCCACCTCAAGACAGTGATTTAATGAGACTCCATTATAGCTCACAGCAGATGCGTCAAAGACTGGTCTTACTTTACTTGTGGTGCTGACTTCCCTGACGACAGGATGATGAGGAAGGTAGAATGTGGGGTATGGGCTGTTCATCTCACCCTCAGGTACCTCTTCAATGATGCATTCCCATTCGTAACCCTCAAATACGGCATCATACTCCTGAAGTTTAGGATTGGATTTAAATTTATGCATCAAACATAACAACCTTTTTCTTGCAAGCCTTTCATTATTTTGGAGGCTACACTTATGCTCAGATTTCCAGGGAAGAGCAACCTCATATCTATCATCCTTAAACTTAACTGTCTCTGAAAAGGATTTTAACACAGGATGGTTGCTAACATCAGGATATACTTCCTTGTTACAAATTCCCACGGACTCTAAATCCCAAAACTTATGTAACTCATTCTCATTGAGATTGTTAATGCATAACATCTGAGACAACTTAGCATTTCCCTTAGATGCCGAAGCACAAATCCCAGACAGGATCCAACCAAACACCGTTTCTTGAGCCACTAGTCCCTCAACCTGCAAATTCTTGTTGGGGATTACAAATTTCCAATAGGCATCAAGTCCTATCAAAATGTCAACATTTACCTTCCTGTCCCACTCATACTCATCTGCTAACTGCACAGACTTAAAGGGCAGTATGGTTTCAGCTGGAACACAAGGATGTAATAATGGAGCACATATTGTGGGCACTTCAGCTGCAAGTAAACCCACTACTTCATTATTAACATCCACTAAATTCAGGTCATAAATACTACACTGGGTAGATCTAGAACTCTTATTTCCCCCAAAGGCTGAATAGGACATCTGTTCAGAAGATACCCATGTAGGCCTAACCTTCCTTACAAATTCACTCGACACATAGGATCGACCTGCCCCAGAGTCGAACAACAAGGTAGCTTCACTGTACTTGCCATGTCTTCCATACACTTTAAATTTTGCTGTCGGCAAGACACAACACCTTTGTTTAAAATGTGAAGAATGAGAAACACAAACTAGATCACCAGGCATTACATTGGTATCTCCCGTTTCACCTTCACTCTCCTTGGCCGGCTGACTAACAGCCCTGCCCTTAAGTGAAACATTATCCTTTGAGAAGAGAAGGACATTATGGTTGCCTTTACACTTAAAGCACTTTGCCTTGCAACCTCTAGCTACGTGCCCCCTTTTTAAGCACTTAAAACACAGCTCAGCAGAACGAATATTTTCCAGTCGTTCTGCATGTGGAAGTTTGATAACTTTAAAGCACTTTTCACTGGAATGGGACTTATCACAAAATCCACACCCACCTGAATATGTCTCTGAGACTGTCTGAAGAGCAAATGCAGAACTAGGAGACTTCTTTCTTCTCTCAGACTCCCTCACACTGCGGCCGTCTGTCCCTGCAGAAGTAGTCACGTCCTTAAAGGAGTATGAGCGTTCACGGCGCTCAATCTTCTTCCTAAGAAAATCCAGCAGCCGTGCGAGATCCCTTTCGTGGCCCGATCCTTCCCTCGACCACTCCAAATGGATTTCGCTCGGCAGACGAGACAAAATCACTGGGGTGAGGAAGAGGCCAAACTCACTGCCACTTACCCCCAGTGCCTCCAAACTCCTGATGTGGATCAGGAGGTCATCCTGCAGCTTCCTCAAGGCGGACACATAAGTCGTAGATCCTTGAGGCTTGAACAGCAGGCTCAAGCCAAGAAGAGCTTGAATGTGGGCGAAGATAATCCTCTCTGGCTTCCCATACTGCTCCTTCAACAGATTACAGGCCACAGCATAATTAACTGCAGTAAGTGACAAGCCTTGAATGACAGACTTGGCCTAACCTTCCAATAAGGCCTGCAGATAGGTGAACTTGCTGATGGCTGGTAGAGTAGAGTCGTCTACCATGGCCACGAACAAATCCCAGAATGACTGCCACTGGGTTAGTTCACCACTAAACTTCGGCAAGTCGAGCCGTGGAAGGTTCACACTGGCACTAGGACACACTGCGCTTGCACTTGCAGACTTATCTTCACTACTTCCCGACCCTTCATGGACGGCAGTCTTATCCAGTTTCGCCAACAGTTCACCAGCCTGCACCCAACAGCTCTAACACCACTGCGTAAACTATCTGCTTTGTCCAGGTCTGCTTCCAACAACTCTGGGTCACTTATTATCAGTTCATATTCCGCTTGAACTAGGTCCAAGGTGTCTAGACGCTTACCTAAATCCGTTATAGCCGTCTTCCAGCTGCACCCTGGACACAGTTGGCAGTTCAAGCAAAGTCTGCAAAGCCTTGGAGGCTCTCGTACACCACCCTCAAGCAGCCGCCCGCCCTCTTTCAAGCTGCTCCTTCTCCGCCATCACGAGTTATCACCACAGCTTGCTGCACGTATACATTAGTTCAGTTTGCTTCAGCACGTAAAGGCTGCTCCCGGGTCTGGACACCACTTGTTCCTCCCACACAAGTCCCATAGGAGGAGAAACCAGTGAAAATAACTCGCGAGGTGGAGCAACACATGGGGGCTATCAAACAGCTCGAGTCTCATGGTGTACTGACTTTAATAACAGCGGTGAACCCAAACATCTGTTTCGCCTCCCGACGTGGCAAACCGCAGGCAACAATGACGTGTCAGGCACAGCTTATTTGTGCACCGACCTATGAACAAACATATAATTTATACCCAAATTAATGTAAATTCATATATAATAATAAATTAAATATCAACACCCTTTAAAGTCTCAATACAAATAATCTTGGTAATCCCATTCTCCCTCACAAACCGAGTGAACCAAGTTCAAATCCCTGGCGTCAACATCATTCAAACCCCTGGCGTCAACATCATTCAAACCCCTGACGTCAACATCATTCAAACCCCTGGCGCCAACACCTATTGTTGCTTCAAATCATTTGTCACTAATGCCCAATCTCTTATATCAAAACAGCTGATACATTCACTCAAGTGCTCTCAAAACACTGGCCTCTCTTTGTCAAGCCTCTCAGACATGAGCAAAAGCACTAATAAAATTTTTCATTTCCTGTAATCCACTTTTACACACATCAGTCTGGGGCTCACTTCCTTGCACATTTTCACAAATTTTCGCAACTCCTCCTACAAAGGTGCTACCTCTTCTCTAGTTCTTGCCCTTATATTAACCCCCAACTTTTCTCATTAGATATACCCAAACCTTTCTTCCCCCTTCCAGAGGTGCTATGTTTCACTCAGAGTTAGAAAATTCCAAGTTCCTTTCCTCACACATACCACCTATCTCTCCCTTCTTATCAGTGCTTCTGTACCTGGCAATAAGAGGACAAGGAAGAGAGGGATGTGTTTTAGGAACAGCTGAGAGTGTGTCAGTAGTTTTGATGCAAAATATCAGATGCTAATGATGACTGATTTGAATGTGAAAATGAGTACTGTGTCAGTTGAGGGCATAACCAGGGGCATGAGGTATTCAATGATGTAAAAGAAAATGGTGAGCAGCTTGTGGAAGAATGTGCTGGAAAAGGACTGGTGATTGAGAATACCTGATTTAAAAAAGGGACATACACAAGTATATGAGAAATAGGCAAGCTGGTAAGTGGGCAGTATTGGACTATTGACCATATCACTAGTTTAAATGAATAAATAAATAAATCCTTCACTTTTGCATTTGTCTTTGCATGGTCGTATCTGTAGACAACTTTGGCCCTATGCACTTCATTGACATTACTGGAACTACTGTTTAAAACCTCTGTCAGGGGAGGCTTGGCAAAATTGCTTATGCTGAAAGATAAAATGTTGTTACCTATATGGAAACATTCTTAAGTCTACTTCATATCATATAATATAGAATAACAAATATGCTACTTATAAATGGCATAGTAATATTCACTAACTAGTTTATTACATTTTAAAAGAAGTCAAATGTTACACAGAGCTCAATAGACAACATCAACAACTTGAAGCACTGGCTGCCTTTAACGACTGCTCCTCAACGAGTATTGACACAATTATACAATCTTATGGTGTGTCAATACATTTGTTATAATCTTTTTTAAAGTTGCATGTAGATGTACTATGGAAAATTAGCCACCAAAAGTAAGGCAAAGTTTTTATGATACAATTACTATTTTTCTATCACAAAATCTCCAAGATATATCAAGATTTTGGATACTTCTAAGTATGAAACCACTAAGAGAACGTAACATGGGTAAATGTGTATAATAATCTGCAAAACACCAACTTCCTTCTACTCTTCTGCAAGAATTTATCATATTCTTTAGAATTATAGAGATTTGTAAACAATTACCTACTTTTATTATCATTATTATTACTATATGAAATTGTTGCCAATCTTTCATATACAGTAGAAGGCAATTTACTGTAGCGGTCCACAGAGAAACTTAGCTTATTGGTACAAACCAGAGAATTCAATTAGTATACAATTTTTAGTCTTGATTTGTTTTTGTTTGCAACAACACAGATGAAAATATGAAGTCGATGTTGACAGAGCACCTCTTAAAGTGGTTAAAGATATCAAAATTTGCAAGACTCATAATTATTTCATGTATATATGTTTATGTCTTTTACACCAAAAATTATTACAAGTACTAAACTAATGTGTGTATTTTCAGCAAGGATGACTATGAATATTATATCCATGAGTTAGAGGAAATTGCTGAATGGGAACAGTTAGATACTGGTAGACAGAGAAGGGCATATCACAAGCGACTGGATCCTTTGGAATACTATTCTGATCAGGAATTTATCCAGTGTTATTGTCTCTCAAAAGAAGCTGCAAATTACCTACTGAGAAGAATTTCTCAGTTTACCGAGATCAAGGGATAATAGAAGCAAAAAAATGCAGATGACTCATAAACAAGAATTTCTTTCTGTGATTTCCTTACCTTACATAATGTAATAATTTTAGGCTTGGTTGATTTTGTGCAACCTACTTTTTTTTGGTACCCATTCTTTCTCTTTTAGCTTTTTCATTTATCTTTGCAGGTCTTCCACTTCCCCAAGCTTGCAGCTCCTTGTGCACTCGGGTACATGGCAACTGGCAGCTTTCAGCTGTCTATGGCAGACAGTTCAGATCTGTCAAAGCCTAGTCTGTGCAAGTACCTCAAAATAATTCCAAACACCATTGCTATCCTTGCAGCCGAGTTTATCATTTTCCAGAACCAGGGATCGAAGAACATATAAAGAGTCAATTTTCCCCCATTGCTGGAATGCCAGGTGTAATTGGAGGCATTGATGAATGCCACATTCCTATTCTAAATTCAGGAGGCTGTAACCCAGAGTGATTCCGGAGCAGAAAAGGATGGTCGTCCATAAATGTGATGGCTGTGAGTGAGGCATCTTTGAATTCAAAGATTTGGTTATTGGTTGGCCTGAAAGTGGATGACTCAAGAATATTTCCATCGTCAAGACTCTGCCACATGCTTGAATCAGGTTCATGTTGAGGCTTCCTCTTAGGGGACAGTGGATACTCTTGCCAGCCATACCTTCTTACTCCAGCTTTATCCACAAATACAGGAAAAGAAGGTATAACAATTTCCATATCAAGACAAGGAACACAACAGAAAGAACTTTTGGCTCGTGGAAGAGGTGGTTTTGTATTTTAGCAGAAAAAAAAAAAAAAGAGGACAAAATTACCAAATTCAAAGAATATTACCATTGCCTGTGCAGTTTACATAATATTGCTATCAACAACAGCATACTTCTTGAAGAACCTTTAGGTGAAAATGACCACCTACATCTTTCAGTGATTGTAGAAGGGGATAATGTAAGGGGACAGATGCGAAGGGCTACCATTATTGAGAAGCACTTTTGACCTTTACATAAAATTTCATGTTACTTTATACATTATACTTCAAGAATAATGCAGGTATTTACATGGACAGAATTACATTTTTGTTATATAACATTTCTAGTGTGTATATCATAGGGGACATTTCTTTGATTTTGGCCGACTACCAAATAAAATATGACCTATTAATGTGACTGTTCTCTTTAAATATTCCCATCTTTCATTAAATTTTACTGCATGAGGTAGCACTAGGAAAAGAAAACGAAGGCCACATTCGTTCACACTCAGTCTCTTGCTGTCATGTAATGATGCACCGAAACAACAGCTCCCTTTCCATATCAAGGCCCCAGAGAACTTTCCATGGTTTACCCCAGATGCTTCACATGCCCTGGTTCAATCCACTGACAGCATGTCGACCCCGGTATGCCACATCATTCCAATTCACTCTATTCCCTGCACACCTTTCACCCTACTGCATATTCAGGCACCAATCACTCAAAATCTTTTTCACTCCACCTTTCCATCTCCTATTTGATCTCCCACTTCTCCTCGTTCCCTCCACCTCTGACACATGTATCCTCTTGGTCAATCTTTCCTCACTCATTCTCTTCATCTGACCAAACCATTTCAAAACACCCCCTTCTGCTCTCTCAACCACAGTCTTATATTTACAACACATCTCTCTTACCGTTACATTACTTACTCGATCAAACCACCTCACACCACATATTGTCCTCAAACATCTCATTTCCAGCACATCCACCCTCCTCCACACAACTCTATCTATAGCCCACGCCTCGCAACCATATAAAATTGTTGGAAGCACTATTCCTTCAAACATATCCATTTTTGCTTTCCGAGATAATGTTCTCGACTTCCACACATTCTTCAACGCTCCCAGAACTTTCGCCCCCTCCCCAACCCTATGATCCACTTCTGCTTCCATGGTTCCATCCGCTGCCAAATCCACTCCCAGATATCTAAAACACTTCACGTCCTCAAGTATTTCTCCATTCAAACTTACCTCCCAATTCATTTGTCCCTCAACTCTACTGTACCTAATAACCTTGCTCTTATTTGCATTTACTCTCAACTTTCTTATTTCACACACTTTACCAAACTCAGTCACCAGCTTCTGCAGTTTCTCACACGAATCAGCTACCAGCGCTGTATCATCAGCGAACAACAACCGACTCACTTCCCAAGCTCTCTCATCCACAACAGACTGCATACACGCCCCTCTTTCCAAAACTCTTGCATTCACCTCCCTAACAACCCCATCCATAAACAAATTAAACAACCATGGAGACATCACACACCCCTGCCGCAATGCCTACATTCAGTGAGAACCAATCACTTTCCTCTCTTCCTACACGTACACATGCCTTACATCCTCGATAAAAACTTTTCACTGCTTCTAACAATTTGCCTCCCACACCATATATTCTTAATAACTTCCACAGAGCATCTCTATCATATGCCTTCTCCAGATCATAAATGCTACATACAAATCCATTTGCTTTTCCAAGTATTTCTCACATACATTCTTCAAAGCAAACACCTGATCCACACATCCTCTACCACTTCTGAAACCACACTGCTCTTCCCCAATCTGATGCTCTGTACATGCCTTAACCCTCTCAATCAATACCCTCCCATATAATTTCCCAGGAATACTCAACAAACTTATACCTCTGAAATCTGAGCACTCATTTTTATCCCCTTTGCCTTTGTACAATGGCACTATGCAAGCATTCTGCCAATCCTCAGGCACCTCACCACGAGTCATACATACATTAAATAACCTTACCAACCAGTCAACAATACAGTCACCCCCTTTTTTAATAAATTTCACTGCAATACCATCCAAACCCGCTATCCCTAGGGATAGGGGAGAAAGAATACTCCCAACGTATTCCTCACATGTCGTAGAAGGCGACTAAAGGGGACGGGAGCAGGGGGGGGGGCTGGAAACCCTCCCCTCCTAGTATTTTAACTTTCTAAAAGGGGAAACAGAAGAAGGAGTCACACGGGGAGTGCGAATCCTCCTCGAAGGCTCAGATTGGGGTGTCTAAATTTTTGTGGATGTAACCAAGATGAGAAAAAAGGAGAGATAGGTAGTATGTTTGAGGAAAGAAACCTGGGTGCTTAGGCTCAAGGGCAAAGGGGAAGAGTGGTTTGGGAATGTCTTGGGAGTAAAGTCAGGGGTTAGTGAGAGGACAAGAGCAAGGAAGGAGTAGCACTACTCCTGAAACAGGAGTGGTGGGAGTATGTGATAGAATGTAAGAAAGTAAACTATAGATTGATATAGGTAAAACAAAGTGGATGGAGAGAGATGGGTGATTATTGGTGTATATGCACCTGGTCATGAGAAGAAAGATCATGAGAGGCAAGTGTTTTGGGAGCAGCTGAGTGAGTGTGTTAGTAGTTTTGATGCACGAGAACCGGGTTATAGTGATGGGTGATTTGAATGCAAAGGTGAGTAATGTGGCAGTTGAGGGAATAATTGGTGTACATGGGGTGTTCAGTGTTGTAAATGGAAATGGTGAAGAGCTTGTAGATTTATGTGCTGAAAAAGGACTGGTGATTGGGAATACCTGGTTTAAAAAGAGAGATATACATAAGTATACGTATGCAAGTAGGAGAGATGGCCAGAGAGCATTATTGAATTACGTGTTAATTGATAGGCACGTGGAAGAGAGACTTTTGGATGTTACTGTGCTGAGAGGTGCAACTGGAGGGATGTCTGATCATTATCTTGTGGAGGTGAAGGGGAAGATTTGTAGAGGTTTTCAGAAAAGAAGAGAGAATGTTGGGGTGAAGAGAGTGGTGAGAGTAAGTGAGCTTGGGAAGGAGACTTGTGTGAGGAAGTACCAGGAGAGAATGAGTACAGAATGGAAAAAGTTGAGAACAAAGGACATAATAAGGAGAGTGAGGGAGGAATGGGGTGTATTTAGGGAAGCAGTGATGGCTTGCGCAAAAGATGCTTGTGGCATGAGAAGTGTGGGAGGTGGGCAGATTAGAAAGGGTAGTGAGTGGTGGGATGAAGAAGTAAGATTGTTAGTGAAAGAGAAGAGAGAGGCATTTGGACGACTTTTGCAGGGAAATAATGCAAATGAGTAGATGTATAAAAGAAAGAGGCAGGAGGTCAAGAGAAAGGTGCAAGAGTTGAAGAAGAGGGCAAATGAGAGTTGGGGTGAGAGAGTATCATTAAATTCTAGGGAGAATAAAAAGATGTTTTGGTAGGAGGCAAATAATGTGCGTAAGACAAGGGAATCAATGGGAACTTCAGTGAAGGGCGCTAATGGGGAGGTGATAACAAGTAGTGGTAATGTGAGAAGGAGATGGAGTGAGTATTTTGAAGGTTTGTTGAATGTGTTTGATGATAGAGTGGCAAATATAGAGTGTTTTGGTCAAGGTGATGTGCAAAGTGAGAGGGTTAGGGAGAATGATTTGGTAAACAGGGAAGAGGTAGCAAAAGCTTTGCGGAAGATGAAAGCCGGCAAGGCAGCAGGTTTGGATGGTTTTGCAAGGGAATTTATTAAAAAAGGGGGTGACTGTATTATTGACTGGTTGGTGAGGTTATTTAATATGTGTATGATTCAGGGTGAGGTGCCTGAGGATTGGCGGAATGCTTGCATAGTGCCATTGTACAAAGGCAAAGGGGACAAAGGTGAGTGCTTAAATTACAAAGGTATAAGTTTGTTAAGTATTCCTGGGAAATTATATGGGAGGGTATTGATTGAGCGGGTGAAGGCATGTACAGAGCATCAGATTGGGGAAGAGCGGTGTGGTTTCAGAAGTGGTAGAGGATCAGGTGTTTGCTTTGAAGAATGTATGTGAGAAATACTTAGAAAAGCAAATGGATTTGTATGTAGCATTTATGGATCTGGAGAAGGCATATGATAGAGTTGATAGATATGCTCTGTGGAAGGTATTAAGAATATATGGTGTGGGAGGCAAGTTGTTAGAAGCAGTTAAAAGTTTTTATCAAGGATGTAAAGCATGTGTAGGAGTAGGAAGAGAGGAAAGTGATTGGTTCTCATCAAATGTAGGTTTGCGGCAGGGATGTGTGATGTCTCCATGGTTGTTTAATTTGTTTATGGATGGGGTTGTTAGGGAGATGAATGCAAGAGTTTTGGAAAGAGGGGCAAGTATAAAGTCTGTTGGGGATGAGAGAGCTTGGGAAGTGAGTCAGTTTTTGTTTGCTGATGATACAGCGCTGGTGGCTGATTCATGTGAGAAACTGCAAAAGCTGGTGACTGAGTTTGGTAAATTGTGTGAAAGAAGAAAGTTAAGAGTAAATGGGAATAAGAGCAAGGTTATTAGGTACAGTAGGGTTGAGGGTCAAGTTAATTGGGAAGTTTGAATGTAGAAAAACTGGAGGAAGTAAAGTGTTTTAGATATCTGGGAGTGGATCTGGCAGCGGATGGAACCATGGAAGCGGAAGTGAATCATACGGTGGGGGAGGGGGCGAAAATCCTGGGAGCCTTGAAGAATGTGTGGAAGTCGAGAACATTATCTCCGAAAGCAAAAATGAGTATGTTTGAAGGAATAGTTATCCCAACAATGTTGTATGGTTGCGAAGTGTGGGCTATGGATAGATTTGTGCGCAGGAGGGTGGATGTGCTGGAAATGAGATGTTTGAGGACAATATGTGGTGTGAGGTGATTTGATCGAGTAAGTAATGTAAGGGTAAGAGAGAGGTGTGGAAATAAAAAGAGCGTGGTTGAGAGCAGAAGAGCGTGTTTTGAAATGATTTGGGCACATGGAAAGAATGAGTGAGGAAAGATTGACCTAGAGGATATATGTGTCAGAGGTGGAGGGAACGAGGAGAAGTGGGAGACCAAATTGGACGTGGAAAGATGGAGTGAAAAAGATTTTGTGTGATCGGGGCCTGAACATGCAGGGGGGTGAAAGGCGGGCAAGGAATAGAGTGAATTGGATAGATGTGGTATACCGGGGTCGACGTGCTGTCAATGGATTGAATCAGGGCATGTGAAGCGTCTTGGGTAAACCATGGAAAGTTCTGTGGGGCCTGGATGCGGAAAGGGAGCTGTGGTTTCGGGCATTATTGCATGACAGCTAGAGACTGAGTGTGAACGAATGGGGCCTTTGTTGTCTTTTCCTAGCGCTACCTCGCACACATAAGGGGGGAGGGGGATGTTATTCCATGTGTGGCGAGGTTGCGATGGGAATGAATAAAGGCAGACAGTGTGAATTGTGTGCATGTGTATATATGTAGGTGTCTGTGTGTGTACATATATATGTGTACATTGATGTATTGGTATGTATATTTGCGTGTGTGGACGTGTATGTATATACATGTGTATGGGGGTGGGTTGGGCCATTTCTTTTGTCTGTTTCCTTGCGCTACCTCGCAAACGCAGGAGACAGCGACAAAGAAAAATAATAATAATAATAATTTATCTATTTATCTATTTTGCTTTGTTGCTGTCTCCCGCGTTAGCGAGGTAGCGCAAGGAAACAGACGAAAGAATGGCCCAACCCGCCAACATACACATGTATATACATACACGTCCACACATGCAAATATACATACCTATACATCTCAATGTACACATATATAAACAAACACAGACATATACATATATACACATATACATAATTCATACTGTCTGCCTTTATTTGTTCCCATCGCCACCTCGCCACACATGGAATAACAACCCCCTCCCCCCTCATGTGTGCGAGGTAGTGCTAGGAAAAGACACCAAAGGCCCCATTCGTTCACACTCAGTCTCTAGCTGTCATGTAATAATGCACTGAAACCACAGCTCCCTTTCAGCGTCCAGGCCCCACACACTTTCCATGGTTTACTCCAAACGCTTCAAATGCCCTGGTTCAATCCATTGACAGCACGTCGACCGCGGTATACCACATCGTTCCAATTCACTCAATTCCTTGCCCGCCTTTCACCCTCCTGCATGTTCAGGCCCCAATCACTCAAAATCTTTTTCACTCATCTTTCCACCTCCAATTTGGTCTCCCACTTCTCCTCGTTCCCTCCACCTCTGACACATATATCCTCTTGGTCAATCTTTCCTCACTCATTCTCTCCATGTGACCAAACCATTTCAAAACACCCTCCACTGCTCTCTCAACCACACTTTTTATTTCCACACATCTCTCTTACCCTTACATTACTTACTCGATCAAACCACCTCACACCACATTGTCCTCAAACATCTCATTTCCAGCACATCCACCCTCCTGTGCACAAATCTATCCATAGCTGATGCCTCGCAACCATACAACATTGTTGGAACCACTATTACTTCAAACATATCCATTTTTCCACTCCGAGATAATGTTCTCGACTTCCAAACATTCTTCAAGGCTCCCAGAATTTTCGCCCCCTCCCCCACCGTATGATTCACTTCCGCTTCCATGGTTCCATCTGCTGCCAGATCCACTCCCAGATATCTAAAACAATTTACTTCCTCCAGTTATTCTCCATTCAAACTTACCTCCCAATTAACTTGACCCTCAACCCTACTGTACCTAATAACCTTGCTCTTATTCACATTTACACTTAACTTCCTTCTTTCACACACTTCACCAAACTCAGTCACCAGCTTCTGCAGTTTCTCACATGAATCAGCCACCAGCGCTGTATCATCAGCGAACAACAACTGACTCACTTCCCAAGCTCTCTCTTCCACAACAGACTGCATACTTGCCCCTCCTTCCAAAACTCTTGCATTCACCTCCCTAACAACCCCATCCATAAACAAATTAAACAACCATGAAGACATCACACACCCCGCCGCAAACCTACATTCACTGAGAACCAATCACTTTCCTCTCTTCCTACCCGTACACATGCCTTACATCCTCGATAAAAACTTTTCACTGCTTCTAACAACTTGCCTCCCACACCATATATTCTTAAAACTTTCCACAGAGCATATCTATCAACTCTATCATATGCCTTCTCCAGATCCATAAATGCTACATACAAATCCATTTGCTTTTCTAAGTATTTCTCACATACATTCTTCAAAGCAAACACCTGATCCACAAATCCTCTACCACTTCTGAAACCACACTGCTCTTCCCCAATCTGATGCTCTGTACATGCCTTCACCCTCTCAATCAATACCCTCCCATATAATTTACCAGGAATACTCAACAAACTTATGCCTCTGTAATTTGAGCACTCACTCTTATCCCATTTCCCTTTGGACAATGGCACTATGCAAGCATTCCGCCAATCCTCAGGCACCTTACCATGAATCATACATACATTACATAACCTTACCAACCAGTCAACAATACAGTCACCCCCTTTTTTAATAAATTCCACTGCAATACCATCCAAACTTGCTGCCTTGCGGGCTTTCATCTTATATATATATATTTTTTTTTTTTGCTTTGTCGCTGTCTCCCGCGTTTGCGAGGTAGCGCAAGGAAACAGACGAAAGAAATGGCCCAACCCACCCCCATACACATGTATATAGATACGTCCACACACGAAAATATACATACCTACACAGCTTTCCATGGTTTACCCAAGACACTTCACATGCCCTGATTCAATCCACTGACAGCAAGTCAACCCCGGTATACCACATCGCTCCAATTCACTCTATTCCTTGCCCTTCTTTCACCCTCCTGCATGTTCAGGCCCCGATCACACAAAATCTTTTTCACTCCATCCATCCACCTCCAATTTGGTCTCCCTCTTCTCCTCGTTCCCTCCACCTCCGATACATATATCCTCTTGGTCAATCTTTCCTCACTCATTCTCTCCATGTGCCCAAACCATTTCAAAACACCCTCTTCTGCTCTCTCAACCACGCTCTTTTTATTTCCACACATCTCTCTTACCCTTACGTTACTTACTCGATCAAACTACCTCACACCACACATTGTCCTCAAACATCTCATTTCCAGCACATCCATCCTCCTGCGCATAACTCTATCCACTGCCCACGCCTCGCAACCATACAACATTGTTGGAACCACTATTCCTTCGAACATACCCATTTTTGCTTTCCGAGATAATGTTCTCGACTTCCACACATCCTTCAAGGCTCCCAGAATTTTCGCCCCCTCCCCCACCCTATGATCCACTTCCGCTTCCATGGTTCCATCCGCTGCCAGATCCACTCCCAGATATCTAAAACACTTCACTTCCTCCAGTTTTTCTCCATTCAAACTCACCTCCTAATTGACTTGACCCTCAACCCTACTGTACCTAATAACCTTGCTCTTATTCACATTTACTCTTAACTTTCTTCTTTCACACACTTTACCAAACTCAGTCACCAGCTTCTACAGTTTCTCACATGAATCAGCCACCAGCGCTGTATCATCAGCGAACAACAACTGACTCACTTCCCAAGCTCTCTCATCCCCAACAGACTTCATACTTGCCCCTCTTTCCAAAACTCTTGCATTCACCTCCCTAACAACCCCATCCATAAACAAATTAAACAACCAAGGAGACATCACACACCCCTGCCGCAAACCTACATTCACTGAGAACCAATCACTTTCCTCTCTTCCTACACGTACACATGCCTTACATCCTCGATAAAAACTTTTCACTGCTTCTAACAACTTGCCTCCCACACCATATATTCTTAATACCTTCCACAGAGCATCCCTATCAACTCTATCATATGCCTTCTCCAGATCCATAAATGCTACATACAAATCCATTTGCTTTTCTAGGTATTTCTCACATACATTCTTCAAAGCAAACACCTGATCCACACATCCTCTACCACTTCTGAAACCACACTGCTCTTCCCCAATCTGATGCTCTGTACATGCCTTCACCCTCTCAATCAATACTCTCCCATATAATTTGCCAGGAATACTCAACAAACTTATAACTCTGTAATTTGAGCACTCACTCTTATCCCCTTTGCCTTTGTACAATGGCATTATGCACACATTCCGCCAATCCTCAGGCACCTCACCATGAGTCATACATACATTAAATAACCTTACCAACCAGTCAACAATACAGTCACCCCCTTTTTTAATAAATTCCACTGCAATACCATCCAAACCTGCTGCCTTGCCAGCTTTCATCTTCCGCAAAGCTTTTACTACCTTTTCTCTGTTTACCAACTCATTTTCCCTAACCCTCTCACTTTGCACACCACCTCGACCAAAACACCCTATATCTGCCACTCTATCATCAAACACATTCAACAAACCTTCAAAATACTCACTCCATCTCCTTCTCACATCACCACTACTTGTTATCACCTCCCCATTTGCACCCTTCACTGAAGTTCCCATTTGCTTCCTTGTCTTACGCACTTTATTTACCTCCGTACAGAACATCTTTTTATTCTCCCTAAAATTTAATGATACTCTCTCACCCCAACTCTCATTTGCCCTCTTTTTCACCTCTTGCACCTTTCTCTTGACCTCCTGTCTCTTTCTTTTATACATCTCCCACTCAATTGCATTTTTTCCCTGCAAAAATCGTCCAAATGCCTCTCTCTTCTCTTTCACTAATAATCTTACTTCTTCATCCCACCACTCACTACCCTTTCTAATCAACCCACCTCCCACTCTTCTCATGCCACAAGCATCTTTTGCACAATCCATCACTGATTCCCTAAATACATCCCATTCCTCCCCCACTCCCCTTACTTCCATTGTTCTCACCTTTTTCCATTCTGTACTCAGTCTCTCTTGGTACTTCCTCACACAAGTCTCCTTCCCAAGCTCACTTACTCTCACCACCCTCTTCACCCCAACATTCACTCTTCTTTTCTGAAAACCCATACAAATCTTCACCTGAGGATTGGCAGAATGCGTGCATAGTGCCATTGTACAAAGGCAAAGGGGATAAGAGTGAGTGCTCAAATTACACAGGTATAAGTTTGTTGAGTATTCCTGGTAAATTATATGGGAGGGTATTGATTGAGAGGGTGAAGGCATGTACAGAGCATCAGATTGGGGAAGAGCAGTGTGGTTTCAGAAGTGGTAGAGGATGTGTGGATCAGGTGTTTGCTTTGAAGAATGTATGTGAGAAATACTTAGAAAAGCAAATGGATTTGTATGTAGCATCTATGGATCTGGAGAAGGCATATGATAGAGTTGATAGAGATGCTGTGTGGAAGGTATTAAGAATATATATATGGTGTGGGAGGCAAGTTGTTAGAAGCAGTGAAAAGTTTATATTGAGGATGTAAGGCATGTGTACGTGTAGGAAGAGAGGAAAGTGATTGGTCCTCAGTGAATGTAGGTTTGCGGCAGGGATGTGTGATGTCTCCATGGTTGTTTAATTTGTTTATGGATGGGGTTGTTAGGGAGGTGAATGCAAGAGTTTTGGAAAGAGGGGCAAGTATGAAGTCTGTTGTGGATGAGAGAGCTTGGGAAGTGAGTCAGTTGTTGTTTGCTGATGATACAGCGCTGGTGGCTGATTCATGTGAGAAACTGCAGAAGCTGGTGACTGAGTTTGGTAAAGTGTGTGAAAGAAGAAAGTTAAGAGTAAATGTGAATAAGAGCAAGGTTATTAGGTATAGTGGGGTCGAGGATCAAGTCAATTGGGAGGTAAGTTTGAATGGAGAAAAACTGGAGGAAGTAAAGTGTTTTAGATATCTGAGAGTGGATCTGGCAGCGGATGGAACCATGGAAGCGGAAGTGAATCATAGGGTGGGGGAGGGGGCAAAAATTCTGGGAGCCTTGAAGAATGTGTGGAAGTCAAGAACATTATCTTGGAAAGCAGAAATGGGTATGTTTGAAGGAATAGTGGTTCCAACAATGTTGTATGGTTGCGAGGCGTGGGCTATGGATAGAGTTGTGCGCAGGAGGATGGATGTGCTGGAAATGAGATGTTTGAGGACAATGTGTGGTGTGAGGTGGTTTGATCGAGTAAGTAACGTAAGGGTAAGAGAGATGTGTGGAAATAAAAAGAGCGTGGTTGAGAGAGCAGAAGAGGGTGTTTTGAAATGGTTTGGGCACATGGAGAGAATGAGTGAGGAAAGATTGACCAAGAGGATATATGTGTCGGAGGTGGAGGGAACGAGGAGAAGAGGGAGACCAAATTGGAGGTGGAAAGATGGAGTGAAAAAGATTTTGTGTGATCGGGGCCTGAACATGCAGGAGGGTGAAAGGAGGGCAAGGAATAGAGTGAATTGGAGCGATGTGGTATACCGGGGTTGACGTGCTGTCAGTGGATTGAATCGGGGCATGTGAAGCGTCTGGGGTAAACCATGGAAAGCTGTGTAGGTATGTATATTTTGCGTGTGTGGACGTATGTAATACATGTGTATGGGGGTGGGTTGGGCCATTTCTTTCGTCTGTTTCCTTGCACTACCTCGCAAGTGCGGGAGACAGCGACAAAGCAAAAAAAAAAAATATATATATATATATATATATATATATATATATATATATATATATATATATATATATATATATATATATATAACACAGCGACAAAGCAAAAAAAAAAAAATATATATATATATATATATTATCCCTGGGGATAGGGGAGAAAGAACACTTCCCACGTATTCCCTGTGTGTCTTAGAAGACGAATAAAAGGGAAGGGAGCGGGTGGCTGGAAATCCTCCCCTCTCGTTTTTTTCTTTTTTTTAATTTTCCAAAAGAAGGAACAGAGAAGGGGGCCAGGTGAAGATATTCCCTCAAAGGCCCAGTCCTCTGTTCTTAACGCAACCTCGCTAATGCGGGAAAGGGCGAATAGTACGAAAGAAAAAGAAAAAATATATATATATAAATGACTATATACATATAAATACATAACATACATCCACAGATATACATATATACACATGTACACATTCATACATGTTTGCCTTTATCCATTTCTGCCGCTACCCCACCCCACAGGAAAACAGTAAGGTAGTGCCAAGAAAAAACAAACAATAAAAGCCACATTCATTCACACTCAGTCTCTAGCTGTCATGTGTAGTTCACCGACACCAAAGCTCCCTATCCACATCCAGGCCCCACAGACATTTCCATGGTTAACCCTAGATGCTTCAAATGTCCTGGTTCAGTCCATTGACAGAAGGTCAATCCTGATATACCATATCATTCCAATTCACTCTATTCCTTGCATGCCTCTCACCCTCCTGTATGTTCAGGCCCCGATCTCTCAAAAGCTTCATCTGTTTCCTGACACAACCTTTCAGACAGAGGAAACAGTGATCAAGTATGATCTATAATACACATATATTTTTTCATACATATTCGCCATTTCCTGCGTTAGTGAAATAACGTTAAGAACAAAGGCCTGAGCATAAGAGGGTAAATCCTCACTTGCCTCCCTTCTCTGTTCCCTCTTCTAGAAAATTAAAAACTGGAGGGAAGGATTTCCAGCCCCCCACTCCCTCCCCTTTTATGACAGGACGGGAATACATGGAAAGTATTCTTTCTCCCCTATCCCCAGGGATAAATAAGAGGAGAGATGGGTCTGAACAAGACAAGATTTGACTGTGTATATAAAGTTATCGCACAGCCTTGTCGTTATCGAGCAAAACAAACACAGATGGAGTCAACAACTGAGCAGATGGTCGCCAGTACTGCCTACATCATTAGGCAAAGAGGCCACATATTGGCCTTGTTTACCTAGAAAGAAAAAAGTATCATATAGTAAGAATAATGTAAAATAACCCGTGGCATGTATCATGAGTATAGCTGTAGGTTAATCATAGAAATTAAATTGTACGGGACATGTCATCATAGCAGTTTCCATGTAGGATCACGCCATATGCAAAAGTTTATTATTTACGGTGCTCCATTAAGTACATACAGTGATACAGTTTCAAATAAGGTCATCACGAAAATGTATCGAGAGTGGAAGTGACAAAGGGAAGTGGGAAGTTGACAATGTGACATAGCAAAGTAATTAAGCAGGGAAACTGAAATAATCGCCTTGGCAACCCAATGTGATTTCAAGTCACACATACATTCTTCAAAGCAAACACCTGATCCACACATCCTCTACCACTTCTGAAACCACAGTGCTCTTGTCCCAACTGAGGCTCTGTACATGCCCTTACCCTCTCAATCAATACCCTCCCACAAAATTTCCCAACAATACTCAACAAACTTATACCTCTGTAATTTGAGCACTCACCTTTATCCACTTTGCCTTTGTACAATGGCACTATGCATGCATTCCGCCAATCCTCAGGTACCTCACCATGAGTCATACATACATTAAATAACCTTACCAACCAGTCAACAACACAGTCACCTCCTTTTTTAATAAATTCCAATGCAATACCATCCAAACCTACTGCCTAGCCGGCTTTCATCTTCCGCAAAGCCTTTACTACCTCTTCTCTGTTTACCAAATCATTCTCCCTAACCCTCCCACTTCGCACACCACCTTGACCAAAACACCCTATTACTGCCACTCTATCATCAAACACATTCAACAAACCTTCATAATACTCACTCCATCTCCTTCTCACATCACCACTACTTGCTATCACCTCCCTATTAGCCCCCTTCACCGATGCTCCCATTTGTTCCCTTGTCTTACGCACTTTATTTACCTCCTTTCAGAACATCTTTTTATTCTCCCTAAAATCTAATGATACTCTCTCACCCCAACTCTCATTTGCCCTCTTTTTCACCTCTTGCACCTTCCTCTTGACCTCCTGCCTCTTTCTTTTATACATCTCCCACTCCTTTGTATTATTTCCCTGCAAAAATTGTCCAAATGTCTCTCTCTTCTCTTTCACTAATAATCTTACTTCTTCATCCCACGACTCACTACCCTTTCTAATCTGCCCACCTCCCACGCTTCTCATGCCACAAGCATCTTTTGCGTAAGCCATCACTGCTTCCCTAAATACATCCCATTCCTCATCTACTCCCCTCACATCCTTTGTTCTCACCTTTTTCCATTCTGTACTCAGTCTCTCCAGGTACTTCCTCACACAAGTCTCCTTTCTAAACTCACTCACTCTCACCATTCTCTTCACCACAACATTCTCTCTTCTTTTCTGAAAACCTCTACAAATCTTCACCTTTGCCTCCACAAGATAATGATCAGACATCCCTCCAGTTGCACCTCTTTTATGATATCATTTTCATAATGCACTTCTATTTATGATCTCTCTCTTGGTACCTTCCATTTAGCAGTATTTTTCTTTTGTATTAGCTCAGTGATTATTTGTCCTAATCACTTTAAGTAAATTTCCATGTTTACTATTCAGTTATTGACTCTGAAGACCTCATTTCAATTTCAGTTCAAAATCCTTTCAATGATTTCTCACCAGCCTAATTTGTTGTGGTTAAATTTTCTGCCACTCAACCTGGTGCTGTCCTCTGTTGCTATATCATATTTGCATTCATTCATTCCCACATGATGTGATTTCTACAATACTGTGATTTGAAAGAATTGTGTCATTCATTTCAATAGAAGAAATGTGTCATACAATTACTAAAAATACAATCTAACATATTGTTTCCTCATGTAAATCCAAGGTTTATCTGGATTGGGCTCACTGATTAACACATTAAACATTCATCTGCTTAATCATTACTCTTTTCTTTGTTAAAGTATTTACATCCATACTCTAGCCCCTTTCCTGCTGGTTAATAAAATTGCAATTAAAGCCCCCAGCCCTTATAATCACCGAATCTGGTTTCTCTGTTCACCTCAACATCTTTTTCAACTTATGGTAGAATTTCTTGAGGCTCATTTAGATATGTTTTGGGGATGTGTATATTAGTTTACTGAATTTTAAGCTGGAACACTAACTACAATTAATTCACATTTATTCTGTCTCATCTTCATTTTCTGCTTTCCTTCTAGATTAATATGGACTTTTACTACACTTCCTTGTTTGAATGTGGTTCTACTTGCTCTGAACATTTCAAAATGTGTGAAGTTTACTTCATCTTTGACAAAGCTTCTGACAAGTTAATTAGGAATGTTTTGCTATCCCTCATCTATTTACCGATGATTAACTTTGATTTCAGAATTTTCACTTGTCAAACTTTGTATGTTTACAAAGTATACCATCAATTTAATGGACTAATGGGGGAAGGGCTGTCCATTACTGCTGACTGTCTTTTTAGTCAAGTTCTTATACACGTACAAGTGAAGACATATAGTGTATATATAGTACTGTATAATGTATAACTAGGTCAGTGAGCAGCCATCAACCAGGGAGGTATATTACCAGTATTACCTACCTGGGTACTAGGATGGTACATGACAACTACATGGCAAGTCAGCACTTCAGTAGTTGTAAAGCTGCACTGCTTTGGCCCAGGAAGCTGTCTTCTTTCTGCCTCACTCACATGGGGACTGCTGGCATTCTGTCCACAATCATACAGTCTCTCCTTGTCATACATAATACTTGACAACATTTACTTCACACAACTCATTTTTTGTGACTCTAGATTTTCCTGTGGCGAGTACTATGTGCCACCCCTGCCTTTTGGCAAAATGGTAGGAGCAATAGACAGTAATATGTAGGAACATCAAACTGGAGCATTAAGTAAACCTTCTAGGTAGAAATAGCTGGTAGGAGCATTAGCTGGGAGCATTAGGTAGAAGTAGTACGTAGGAATATTACACAAGAACATTAGGTACACAAATTAGGTAGTAGTTGGTAGGAATATTATGTGGGAAACTCTGAAAACACTGCAACAGAGTTGCCCTCTGCCAGTGGCCTGTTAAAGGTGAGGCACTAAAGGCTAAGAAAAGGCACTAGAGTTCAAAAGTTATGGAGACTTTTGCCACGGCCATGCCTTTGAGGGAGTTCTCAAAGGGAACAGGTGTCAGAGATACAGGTAGATGAAGAATGAAAAATAAATGAAATTACAGATTAAAGTACAGGAACAAAATAGATAATGAACTACTTAGTGTTTTGATCAACTAACCTGCTATGTCTGGAATATCTTGATGAAGTTGTAAATTGCCATGGGAACTATGAATAAAGATTATTCAGAGTCTGGGAAGTACAAAATGATTCTCCTCTTGCTGCTACTTACATCTTCCAAGCTTACTCACTGCAACATGCAGTTTTAGATGAATACTGACACCACTTGAGCACTGCTACATATGCTATGTATCAACAGCCTCTTCCAACTGCTCATTGCTAGCAACTATTATATGACTCCCAGCACCAACAGTTGATCTGCTTACTGCTGCACCAACTTCAAGCTTTAAAACAAATCATCAGTGTTTTCCTTTGCTTTTCCTTATACCCAAAAATTTGCCTCTAAAACCATACTTGTCACACATGCAGGCAATAGAAACGTCACACTAGACCTTCTTGAAAAGTTCTAATATCTGATTCAATGTCACATCTAAAATTCTTTTTTACTACCCCTAAGACCCATGATGGCTGTCACAAGTTCACAATAAGTGTGAAAAAGAATGCCAAAAAACTGTTTTGTAGCTCAAACAGGACACCAAAGGCACACACAAGAATACAAATGCTTCCAAGTGAATGCCTGTAAACAAACTGGGTCAGTCATGGGTTAAGCCTGGGCATGTGGATATGCCACACACATCTACTGTGCATACGTTGACCAAAAGCAAGTCTAGAAGATTCAAAAGGAATCAAGACAACCAGATCTTATTTTGACTTCAGGGACATAATTTGGCATTGTCGGACTTGGTCCGTTATTTCTGGAACTGTTAAATAAGGGGATTTATGGTATACATCATATTCTAAGGGTTTATCTCTTTAATCCTTTGTCCAAAGTATTTCTTATTAATTGTACCTTTACTCAAGCTGTCATCAGTCTTATGTGAAGCTAATTCATTTGTTTTTCAAAGTGGGTGTTCTTTACCTCAATCATTTGATTTCATGCTGTGCTATTCCCATTTCTACTTGGACTCTCCTTAACTGGTTCTCTAATGAAAAGAGTCCAACTATTCTAGTGGGTTCCTGTAGTACAGCAGTCATAATCTAGCAAGTAATTGTTGAGTTTCTCAATTCATCTCATTTTAATTTCTCATGTTTTCATGTGCTTGCTAATATTGATTCATGCTGTCATTCCATTCCACTTTTCTGTTCAATGCTTGTGAGTAATTTCTATTATATTTTGGCATGTCTTGGTTTCATTTTTGAGAGGCAATCTCCTCCATATCTTTTCTATACTGTGTTCTAGTACTTTCTCCTTTCATTAGTTATCAAACAGATTCCATCTTTGTTCAATTCTTCTTATAAATCTATTTCCATCTCTATGCTGATAACCTATTCCTTTCCTTCCTCCATTTTCATTGTTCTCTACTTTAACTCTTGTATTTTCCTCATACTGCACTGTTATTATGTTTATATCTACATTTCTCCTTTATCTTACATTCTTGATCATTCACTAGGGAAAAGCAAATATATGCTTAGACTGAGCTGTGAGTGCATAAACATACATTCATATCCCCATTTGCATAAACAGTATTTTTCTTATCTGCAGAAAACTGCTGGGAATGCATATATACAGTCTTTCTTATCACAACATTCTCTGATATCAACTCTGACATCAAAAGTTCCAAAACAAAGTGCTCTTACAAATCATTTTTTGAGAGGTGATTATACTTGCATTCACAAAAGTGTCCGCACCCATCTTTTAATTACTGTCTGTATGTATTACTGCCATTCATTCTATTTAATGGTGTCTCTTCATTTTCTTAATTTCCTGTTTTGTTTATACCATCTAGAACTTAATTCTTGTGTTCTTATTTCTCATACTATTATCATTTTCATCTGCACTTATTGTGTCTTCAAGACATTTCTCAATTTTCCTATGTTTCATGTCCTAAATCAATTTTGTCTTTCACCTAGACTGTCATTTCCTTCATCCTTGCCTAAACTGCATACTTTGTCTTTTACCTGCAAGAATGTAATACAGTGCCATAAATATCCACCATTTTCATCATATATTTCTTCTACTTGGCAGTCATTGTTTTCTTGTCCAATTCTACACACTTTGTTTCTGTTACCATGTTTGTCCACTATATATATCTTACACTACTTGTATATGCAAGGAAGACAGTTTTCAGTTTTTTGTACAAGTACTGCACACAGTTTGTGCCTCTTGGTTATCCTTGTTGGAATGCATGTTTTCTTTTCAGTATGCCTAAATGCCTTCTGAATTCATACTGAATACCCAAAACTACTTAGACTAATATTTCTTTATTTTCATAACATTCTAACAGTCCTGCAACTTCATGATCTTCACTAAAAACTGCTTACGAATCAATAATCCTCCCCTCTCTTTTTTTTTTTTTTTTATTTTCCAAAGGAAGGAACAGAGAAGGGGGCTGGATGAGGATGTTTCCTCAGAGGCCCAGTCCTCTGTTCTTAACGCTACCTCGCTGACGCGGGAAATGGCGAATAGTATGAAAGAAAAGAAAAGAATCAATAATCGCATCATTTACATTTGCAAGATCCCCCTCAATCATTTAGGTCCCATGCTGACTCAAATTTTCCCGTTTCAGTACAATTTTATAACACAGGAGGAGAAGGCACACATGAGTTCTGGAAGAATGTTTAATTGCAAAGATTCTAAGTGTTTCTTATAAAAAGAATGTTTAGATGATTGCAGGAGGATCTGATAATGGTCCTAATGAGTTCCTCCCAACTTACTTTAGCATTCAAAGTGAGAACAAGGCACTTTGTGACTAATTAACCTAGAGAAGCCTAGCTAAATAGTGAGTGGCATTGGGTCTCGAGTGAGGGTGATGTGCAATAGTGCAATCTTTGTAATGATGGTGGTGGTACAGTTTGGCAAACTGTTAAGGGTATTCTATGTTCTTAAGAGTGATGAATTTGGGAAATAACTGTCAACAGACAACAATGATGGGACACTGACATATTTCCATCATGCAAGTACATCCATCTGACAATTACATATGGATGAGAAACCACAAGGGTCCCATCCTTGTGCCTAGCAGGACACCATAAATGAGGGCTGGAAAAGAAGGAATGGCTCCTTAGAAGCACACTGCTTGCTGGTGCTAACTAATTAAGTCTAAGTCATAGAATCAAATTTCACTAAAGCCCATGGTTAATGTTTTTGATATACAAAGTCTTAAGATGACTAAGCAGTGAGTGGTAGAGGTTATCATATCAGCACATTGCTGAAATTCTATAAAATTTGCCATGTCCTTTTACACCCAACCAAATTAAATTTTCATCAGAGTAAGCTGAGAGTCAGGGTAATGGTATTATGTTATAACTCATGGCGAGATTGTGGGCTCGTTGGTTTTGGTAAGAAATATGATGTCTTCCAATAGCATGGCACTTTGACCGACGGAGGGGAGCACTGATGATGCAGCAGAGGGGTAGGATACTTATATGCACGTAATCATGTAAAATAATTATGATGCATCATATTACTTTTCATAAATTTGAACTATACAGTAATTCATGGAAATGTAAATAACAGAGGCACAAATTTTTCCTAATATCTCTCAAAGAAACCATAAAAAATAAAAGTTTCTGTACTGTAAAAAGGCAAAGTGTACTGCTAAATACATAGGCATTCATACATATGTAAAGCTGTCACATGATGAAATATTCAAAACTCTGATATACAATTATTGTGAAATATAGACCATCTTTGGTAATAAAGCATAAAACTAAACCTACATTATACATTTCTAACATCACTTGGGCTTACGTAAATTTGTATCCCATTTTGAGTGGTGCAGGTGCCTTCTTACGTCCACGCTTGTTACGACCCTTCCTACGTAAAGTTGGTGTGCCACTTCTTGAGTTATCAGCATTAGAACCACTTCCTACACTTGAAGTATCATCCTAGTAAAATGAAAATATCAGTGATGTAACATACATGTGTACAGGTAGAAAAATCTCAAAATACCAAAAATTCTGCCTCCTTAGGAGGACAGAGGTTAAATTTGACTCCACATGACCACATTCACTTCTCATTCCTTTCTACTTATATTTAGTACTTGTTTTTTCTTTATCCTATTTTCAGTCTTATCATTTCACACTGACAGTATCAAATGGGTATAAATCCTTTTTTCAGAAAATAAGCAGTAAATCTAATGGTAGAATTTATTTGAAAAATTTCACAAAGAACAATTGACAACAAAATCCATAAGACCAAATGCATGCTACAGCATAGCTTTCCATATATTCTGCACGTACAATACATGTAGACTTTTTATAAAGTTCCAACTGGCATTCACAATGCTTGCCAGGTTCTGTGTAGGCAACCCTAATTCATCAAGCTCCATTGCAGGGTCAACTAATGCAGCCTTTGGCTCGCACATCTTTCCTCAGATGAAGCACCAAGTCTTGGTAAGAAATTCTGGATCCACATACCATTCTTCAAAATATGCAAACCAAATTGAGGATTATGAAACAAATTCCCATTGGCCATTACCTGGTTTCATTTTCTTAATGTGGTATAAAGTCATTTTATCAAGAATGTCTACACCAACTTTCATGGCATTGTAGTACTTCACTGCTCAAGCAAGCTTTTTTGAATGGGATTCATTCATCTACTTAACTTACCCTATAACCAATTTCTATGAAAGATTTACAGTGTTGGATAAGACCTTTCTAAAGTCTCATGCAGCTCAAGGCTGTGCTACTTACAGTTAAGGGAAAGAGTAGGCTACTTTGGAGTAAGAGGTTCTTTGACAAGACTGTCTATCCAATGATACAGCGTTGCCAAAGAAGGGATGGGATCCATTTACTGCAACAGTCTTATGCATGGTACTGAGAAGATACACAATCTTTATTTTTAGCCTTGTAAATTATCAGATATTGGACAAATGGGAATTTGCAGACCAGAGTAAAGAGGCTTCCCTTTCATTATAGCCTCTCTGTCTTCTGATAGTCCCCTGAATAGTAATTTTCAAGTTTGAAATTCTCAGCTAATTGTAAGCTGGTGATCAGTGTGTTCACTGTCATATGGAAACTTTTTTAAAGTATGGTTTCATGAGTGTTAAGCATACATTAACTGGAAGAACATGCACAGAACTTCAACTGAGATCTTTACCCAGATAAGGTTCTTTATTGCTTAAAAAAAATCCAAAACTCCACTCCAAATTTTTCTGGCTTTGATATCATGTACCACTTAGATGCACATCACAATTTGCAAGGAAACAACTTTTTCATCAATGGTGAGATTAAAGTTTGCCTATGATAATTTTAGCAGTTCAGTAGGAGTTCCAGGTCTCAGATATAAGAATTTATTCAACTGCCCTCTATCTCTAGGGGTTGCAGATGGTTGAATCTCAGGTGCTTCACAACCAATTCAAACTTATTGTGTTCTAAAATATAGGTAGGCCCACTCTTGTTCCATAAATGTTCCTAGAGTATTCTTTCAACCAAAATTCCATCAGCAATTTGGAGTACTAAGAATATTTCTCTAACTTCAAGAGCAATGTCAAAATTGTTGCCATCAGGTTTTCCATGAATTTCAGTAACGTATCAAGTGGATCATAACATGCTCCATCTGGAAACAACCACATTGCACTCAAAAAGCCTGTTCACTTCAATAGTTTAGTATGAATATGGCATACAACCAGTTTTCTGCTCAAACACATTTTCTCTCAGTGATTTTGCCTTGTCTTTGTGTTAGCTGCGGTTCGAGTCTGAAAGGAGAAAAACTGGAGGAAGCGGACAAAACAGCTTATGAGAGAACTGAAGAAGGTTTACCGAAATGGTTTGGACACACAAAGAAAATGAGAGGAAAGTGGATAGAAGTGGAGAGAACAAGAAGGGGAAAACCAAACTGGAGACGGAAGGATGGAGTGAACAAGATTTGAGTGACTGGGGCCAGAACTTGGAGCTTGAATATGCATGAGGGTGAAAGGTGTGGACAGAATAGAGCAAGTTGGAATGACGTGGTTTACAGGGGTCAATGTGCTGTCAATGGACTAAACCAAGGAATGTGAAGCAGCCAGGGTAAACTATGGGGCCTGGTTGTAGATAAGGAGCTGTGGCTTCGGTGCATTGCACATGACACTAGAGAATGGAGGTTAGCAAATATGGCCCTAATTCAACTGCTCCTGGTGCTACCTAGCTAATGAGGGAAATGATGAAAAGTAAGAAAAAATTAATAAAATAGAAATTGTAAATAATACAAAGAAGTTACCTTCTAAATTTCAATCATTATCATCACCACTGTCACAATAAAGATCTTTCACATGCCACAAAAAATATCTTCTTGTGCCACTTATGGCATACATGCCCAGTGCTGCCAACACCTGGACTATCTTGATGTACTAACTCTGTATCTAAACTGAAAATGTATGATGCACTGTATAACAATGGAAATCTGTGCTTCACATTAAAACACTGGGCATGGACTAAGGATGTGTAAATGATAAATGGAGGTTGCATGGACCTGATCCAGACCAAGGAATTGGAAGCGCAGTGATGATGTTAGAATAAGTAAGGGCGAGAGGGGTGGGAGAGAGTTTGCTAAAAAAAAAATAATATTTCTTTCTCATTTTTTGTTAGGGAAATGAGTGGTTTAAACGTAAGACTCCTGGAAAAAATATATGAGAAAACAAAACATACATGACCTAACCTTTCTTTATCTTGCATAAGAATTCTCAATAGCAATCTTTAGATGGAATAAATGATATCTTAGTACTGTCATTTTTCAAACACAAAAGTGGGCCATGGTAATGAATGTTCAAACAATCCTAGTATCTCTGACATCATTTTCTGAAGAATTTTGACCAATATAATGGAAAAATGAATAAAGGTAATTAACTGAATAACCAGAAAAAAACATAAAAAGTTGATTTCTTAAATATCAGAAAAATAATCTCTTTGCTGGAATTAGATTCATGAATCTGGAGTACAACAAAAGAAACAACTCCCCTCATACAAACCCTCCAGAACAGAATCTTATCTACTTTTTCAAACCATCTGATAAAGGGACAGTGATGAGAAAAAAACTCTTCATTTATTGGTAAACCTGAATCTACAAAATGACAAAGGCAAGCATATAATTACCAAATCAACACATGAAAACAGTATAAACCTCCTCATACGACACCCACCGGAAACGAGTCTTGCCATTTTTTATGAATAACAGGAATTTTCAAAACTATCAAAATATCTTCTCCTGTACAGTAAAGGTAAAATAATAACCACATTCACCATTTAACCTGATCTATCTTAACAGAGGTAAAAAAATAAATCTCAAAAAGCAATTCAACTTTATCAAAATAAGTTGTAAGCATTACTAACTTGCAAAACCTTTTCAAACTTTATTTCTACTTTTCAAAAAAGGAAAAGTTACTGGAAATATTGTAAAATGGGCAAATTAGCAAAAAGAGAAAAATAATGATTCAGTTTAACTATAGAATTATGCAAGTCCTGCATGATAATGGTCTTGGATTCCACTGGTATTTATGACCAATACTCAAGCCCCGACAGCAGCAGCGGGTTTTTTCTTCTTCGCCTAATAGGGATTTCATGTTTTTGTCATATGTTATAAAAGACCTTTTGAATATTTTGTGTCATGGCTATATATGAGAACCTCACCTAACTTCCCCACATATCTGAAATCTAACTTCTTTATGATGGTGGGGGGGGGGGGGGATGTTATTCAGTGTGTGGCAGGGTGGCGTTGGGGGTGAGTAGGGGCAGACAGTGTGAATTGTGTGCATGTGTGTATATGAGTGTGTCTGTGTGTATATATATGTGTGTACGTTGGGATGTGTGGGTGTGTATGTTTGCGTGTGTGGACGTGTGTGTGTGCATGTGTGTGGGGGTGGGTTGGGCCATTTCTTTCGTCTGTTTCCTTGCGCTACCTTGCAGGCGCGGGAGACAGCGACAAAGCAAAATAAATAAAAAATAATATTGAAAGAAAAAATAATGTGGTTATTGTGGTCTCAAGTTTTGATCTAGTTCCTAGGTTGCTTGGAAGATGTGAAAGTTAGCTTCTGGTAGACTGCTCCATCCTACCACAGAAAATGTGGGCTCAATTACTTAAAAGCGAAACACTTAAAATAAAACTATGGAAATCCCATCTAAGACCCCACAGCAATGAACAATTACCTCATCTTTAATAGTACCTGAGGAATGTAATTAACAAACCAAGAGCAGTGCACATTCTCACCATGTGGTGGAAAAGAGCATAGGTCAATATCACTGATTTATAATATAAAACACTGAAGATAAGGTGAACCTTGGATGCCAGAACTTAAGTAGGGTTTTCATAGGTTGGCGAGTTTTGAAAATGGTTCTTCCACTGTAATATTATCAATCCCTAAACAATGGGTATGATCAAGCAATTTCAATATGGCAAAAAAAAATTCTTTTCCTGTATAAAATGACAGATTAGCATTTAATAGTAACAAAAAGTACATAATGTTATATCAAATACCTTTGCAACAGCCTGGTCCAGTGCTAACTGAGCATCCGGAAGGGGTGTGAATGACGTGTATGACAGCTCCTAATAAGACAGGAAGACAAAGGACATGAGGATTCTTTTTTCCTATTGAGCTGGTTTTCTGAGTATACTCTTATTCATACACAGGCACAGTGTTCGTGGAAAATAACATGAACAGATTTAGAAATATTACACCTTTCACACTAACATTCAGTGTAAGGGAAATTAGCTGGCAAGTATGGGGAGGAAGTTTCTTTATACTGGCCAATCTTCTCTAATTTCATACATACTCTTCCTAAATACACAGGCACCACACTGATAAATACTTGAATAAAAGTAACAATATTATACCTTTCACGCTTATAATCATAAGTGTATACCTGGTGCAGACTTCAGTAGTCTTCACCCCTACAGCTTGGGTTTAGCCCAAGCTGATCAGGCTGGAGTCATGGTCCACAGGCCAAATTATCCACCACAGTCTGGTTGTTACGGTACATCTTGTAAATACTTATCCAGGGACTTCTTAAATTTCTTCATTCTGTATGACCCAAAGTGTTTCTGATATCCACAGGCAATGTGTTGAATAGTCTTGGGCCCCAGTTACTTAGGGCATTTTCTCTTTTTGTGCCTACTGCATCTTTTGATTTTAGGCGTAACATTTTACAGTCCTCCATGCCTGTTATGCCAATAAAAAGTAATTCCCAAGTGAAAGTCTGGGTATATGCTTTCAGGGATTTTCCAAGTGCATATGAATATGTAACTGCTACCTAAGTTCCTGTGAGAAAAGTCTTGGTGTTTTCAGTCATCCACAGAAGTTCAGCACCTTTACAAGTCAATATGAGTCATGAAGGATCTCCAAATACTTTTTAACACCAAAATTTAATCCACCTTGTATGGTGATGTCCATGTTCTATTCATGGCAGTATCAATGGTCTGAAAAACATCACTGGTTTATCCACTTATCTTGAAGGTCCATATCCTAACCACCTTTGAAGCAGCTGTTGCCTTGTCTTGTTTAGTGAAGGTAAAGTTGTGAGACATTACTATTACAAAGTTTTTCACACTGTTCAACTGTAATACAAAAGTGCCTCTTATTCTGTATCGTTCTTTATGTCTTTGATTTCCAAGTACTGGAGGAGATGGAGCTTGTCCCCTTTGAAAACCACATTGTTTTCATTTGCATAGTGGAAGACTTTGATTCAACCAGTCTGTAAAGTACTTTCTCAATGTTTTTCTCTGGTGAGATTTTCATACAGGTACTTACTAAGCTCCCTGCCACACTAGATGCACTCCTATTCTAGCAAAAAACACCGAGGAAAAAGGAAAACTTTCAAGTATTTAGTGGTTTCCTCATAGTGCTTAGCCCAATTCAGTCGAAATTATAAGTTTTCCTGACAACATGAAAGAATGAACCCTTTAATTCATCTTTTCCTAGAGTAACCTAAAAATTGTGGGAAACAGCGAGCAAGTATGATATAAAGTAAAAATTTCATTTATATGATGGGGAATTACACTTTTAAGAAAAATTTTGAAATTTTTTGATGTTCTCAAAGGGTTACTAATCTATTACCATATATATCTTATAAGTTACCTGGGGGCCAAGTTCCAAACAAGGAAGTTTGGACTTAGTCTGGTACAGTACTGGTAAATGAATTTTCCTACGCTTAACTATAAACATATATGACATTCTAGTATCTTCTGTAAAGAATACAATACCATAATTCATGTGTCAACTAAAGATATAAAAAATGAGGAATGGAAGGGTTGCAAGTACTGATCCACGGGAGACTGATTTTTAATATGGAAACACTAGAAATAGCTTGGTTCACATGTTTTTAGCTTGGAGCAGTCTATGAAGGCCTTCTATCCCAACTGCCCAGGCTTGGCCAAGGATGCTTGGTTGGGGTGGTCGTCGACCTAGCTGTTGGAAGCCATGGCCTGTATACCTAAGGAATCATTGTAATCATTTGTCCAGATCCTTCTTAATTTTGTCTACCATGAATCCCACAGTGTTCTCTCTTTTCATGTATATACCAGCCTTTGGACTTTTGAGGCAAAACCCTTCATGTGTCATGGCAGCTAGGAATTATTTCTAGATACAAGTTGAGGGCCATGCCTTTTAAGATTTTCCCCAGAACAAAATCATGCAATATCCAGTGCTAACAATGATGCAGGGCTAAACTTACAGACTGTCGAAAAAGAACAAAGTTGTGCCCCTAAAACACTTGCAAACCTGAATTTTCTTAAATCACATGAAATGATGATACACTGCTATCCAGGGTTGCAGAAACTAATTCAATTGAAATGTAATCAATTCCAGAAGTATTGTAACTGTAATTAAAAATAAAACCTAAATAATTGTAATTAAGTGATCAAGTAATTGTGAAAGGGGAGGAAAGTGGAACTTGCAATCTTGTAAGAGCAAAGGTGGGCAAGCAGTACTTTTAAAATACCAGCAATAGCTGTTGCAGTACTGGTCCAAAAAAATATTGAGGGTAGCAGTACAATTTACGAGAAGTAAAGCCTGTAGCAGTAGCGGTACTCACTAGCAGTACTTTTTTATTATTAACAGTTTGAGTCCACCCTATTGATCCATGACCCTACCCAAACAAAATCATTAGTCCGATAATAACAAACACAAAACACTATATGAGCTTGAGAACCCTGCAGAGGTGAATAATGCAATTGATCTGTCCCAAAGAGAACAGAGGAGCAAGAAAATCATGCCAGAGTGGATTTCTGCCTTAAAGGAACTTGTGATTGTTCTTGAACCTTTTCATGGGGCCATGGAAGTTGTGAAGGGGCAGAAGAAGGTGACCATATCTCCTATTGCACCAGTGATTCAGGGACTTAAAACACTCCCTGGAGAATCTAGTTCATAAATCACAACACCTAATTACAATACTGTGAACAACTGGCCAAAGTCCTACTGGACTCTGTGAAGAAAAGGTTGGAACCATACAAGGAAATGAGTGATGTTTAAGAAGTGGACCAAGAGCTGGTATTTGTCAAAGAAATGCTTGAAGAATTGGAGGTAGTTCAAGAGGGGTCAACATCAACAACGGATAAAGAAAGTAACAAGGATGATCTCGAAGAAGGATTATCTGAATCAAAAAGACCCAAATTTTTTTCCTTAGTACCAAAATGTTCAACGAAATTCCAAAATCAATGGAGATCAGAGGGTAGCATAGTGTCAGCGAGTTTTTTGTTGCAGTAATACATAGAGGAAAGAACTCTGTCATTTCCAAGTGATCCAATGCCATACTGGAAAGAAGTGTCCCAAACTTTGCATCCACATAATAAACTTGCAAGAAATTGGGTGTACTACTACATCTGCTCCATCAGAGCGAGTTTTCAACATTGCTGGAAATTTTTTTCAATGCTATCAGAGCTCAACTTAGTGTCACTTCCTTCTGTTCAATGTTACTGATAAAGTGCAATAGCGAATTGTTTGAAAAATTACCAGCTTTTTGCTTACCATCTGCAACTTCTACTAAAATGAAGTTTTATATTTGTTTTCAAAATGGGTTGAGACACTTGTTTGAAAAGAAAGGAAAACCATACATTGCAAAAGTAGTGTTTTTTAATTTTTTTTTTTTTCCAAACTGGGGAAATTGTAATCATAACTAAGTGATTTTGTTTTGTAGTAATTGTAAACTAATTGTGTATCTTCCTTGAAGGCTCAGACTGAGGTGTCTGAATGTGTGTGGATGTATCCAAGATGAGATGAAAGGAGAGATAGGTAGTATGTTTGAGGAAAGAAACCTAGATGTTTTGGCTTTGAGTGAAACGAAGCTCAAGGGTAAAGGGGAAGAGTGGTTAGGAAATGTCTTGGGAGTAAAGTCAGGGGTTGGTGAGTGGACAAAAGCTAAGGAAGGAGTAGCACCACCGCTTAAGCAGGAGTTGTCGGAGTGTAAAAAAGTAAATTCTACACTGATGAGGGTAAAATTGGAAGAGGACAGAGAGAGATGGGTGATTATTGGTGCTTATGCACCTGGTCATGAGAAGAAAGATTATGAGAGGCAAGTATTTTGGAAGTAGCTGAGCGAGTATGTCAGCAGCTTTGGTGCATAGAGAAAGGGTATTAGTGATGGGTGATTTGAATGCGAAGGCGAGTAACGTGGCAGTTGAGGGTGTAACTGGTGTACATGGGGTATTCAGTGTTGTGAATGGAAATGGTGAAAAGTTTGTGGATTTGTGTGCTGAAAAAAGACTGGTGTCTGGGAATACAGGTACACCACCGAATTTCAGGCAACTGATGGCTTGGCACCTCCTTTAGTCCAGACACAATTATGCGAGGGAACTTGAAATTACTGTGGCCACCAGACTAGTTTACTGGGCGGCCACAGATAGCATTGTGTGTATGCCATACTTATTTACATTCTTTACACTGCACTTGTTAGTGATGATACCACAATTCTGTAAGATTCTTAGCTTATTTTGCTTAAATTTAACCCTATCTATGGCTTCTGAAACATATGACAGTGTCAGTCGTGGTGTCAAACGTAAACACCAGTCCATATCAATCCAAGATAAAGTAGAACTGTTGAAAAAATGGACCATGGTGTTTTGGTGCATAAGCCGTGTGACATCTAAAGTATTGGTTCATCAACTGTTTATGATATAAAGAAGCAAAGGGAGAAAATATTGATATTCTATGCAGAGTGCAATTCCAAAAAGCATATGATGATCAGAAAAACCATGAAAGATGGCAAGAGTACTGAGCACAATCAAGTGACGATGGAATGGTTTCGACAGCGCTGGAGTGGACTTGTCAGGTAGTATGATAATGGACCAGGCTAAGTTGTTCCATAAAGAACTTAAATCACAACATGAGCATGACTATGGTGAAAAATGGCATTCAAGAAGCCTCATGGAATTTCCATGAATAAAGTGTGTGGAGAAAAGCAGTCTGCAAACCACGAAGGAGCTGCCAAGTATGTGGACGAACTTGCAAAACTTGTTGCTGACGAGCACCTCAGTCCTGAGCAGGTGTATAATGCAGACGAAACTGCATTATTCTGGTGATGCACACCTTGGAAAACACTAACAACAGAAAATGAGGAAGACCCCACAGGATTCAAACAATCTAAGGACAGACTTACCATCTTATGAGTGCTCAAACATTTAATATTTGTTTAACTTAAATTTCTCACAGTCGATGGTACACTTTAGACACATGGAAAATGTACAATTAGTGGGTTAGAGGTGTGTTGATGAATCATTATTAAGTGACCACAGTTGGTCTGGCAAAATGTTAATTCAGTAAGGCTTTGGAACATGGAGTGCCGGAAAATCAGTGGTGTACATGTACCTGGTTTAAAAAGAGAGATATATACATAAGTATACTTATGTTAGTAGGAGAGATGGTCTAAGGGCATCACTAGATTAAGTGCTAATTGATAGGCATGTAAAGGAGAAACTTTTGGATGTTAATGTACTGGAGGGGGCGGCTGGAGAGATGTCTGATCACTATCTTGTGGAGGTACAGGTAAAGATTTGTACAGGTTTTCAAAAAGGAAGAGATTGTTGGGGAAAAGAGAGTGGTGAGAGTGAGCAAGCTTGGAAAGGACACATGTGTGAAGAAGTACTAGAAGAGAGTGAGTGTAGCATGGCAAAAGGCAAGAGCAAATGACATGAGGGGAGTGTGTAGGAATGGGATGTATTTAGATGATTTGGGGGATTCAAGTGAGAAACTGCAGAAGTTGGCGACTGAGTTCAGAAAAGTGTGTGAAAGGAGAAAGCCGAGGGTAAATGTGAATAAGAGAAAGGTCATTAAGTTCAGCAAGGTCGAGGGACAAGTTAATTGGGATGCAAGTTTGAAAGAAGAAAGGTTAAAGGAAGTGAAGCGTTTTAGATATCTGGAAGTGGATTTGGCAGCAAATGGAACCATGCAAGCCAAAACAAGTCACAGGGTGGGGGAGGGGGCAAAGGTTCCAGGAGAGTTGAAAAATGTGTGGACGGCGAGAACATTATCTCGGAGGGCAAAAATGGGTATGTTTGAAGGAATAGTGGTTACAACAATGTTATATGGTTGCAAGGAATGGGCTATAAATAGGGTTGTACACAGAACGGTGGATGTCTTGGAAATGAAATGTTTGAGGACAATAAGTGGTGCGAGCTGCTTTGATCGAGTAAGTAATGAAAGGGTAAAAGAGATTTTTTTTTTTTTTTTTTTATACTTTGTCGCTGTCTCCCGCGTTTGCGAGGTAGCGCAAGGAAACAGACGAAAGAAATGGCCCAACCCCCCCCCCCCATACACATGTACATACACACGTCCACACACGCAAATATACATACCTACACAGCTTTCCATGGTTTACCCCAGACGCTTCACATGCCTTGCTTCAATCCACTGACAGCACGTCAACCCCTGTATACCACATGACTCCAATTCACTCTATTTCTTGCCCTCCTTTCACCCTCCTGCATGTTCAGGCCCCGATCACACAAAATCTTTTTCACTCCATCTTTCCACCTCCAATTTGGTCTCCCTCTTCTCCTCGTTCCCTCCACCTCCGACACATATATCCTCTTGGTCAATCTCTCCTCACTCATTCTCTCCATGTGCCCAAACCATTTCAAAACACCCTCTTCTGCTCTCTCAACCACGCTCTTTTTATTTCCACACATCTCTCTTACCCTTACGTTACTTACTCGATCAAACCACCTCACACCACACATTGTCCTCAAACATCTCATTTCCAGCACATCCATCCTCCTGCGCACATCTCTATCCATAGCCCACGCCTCGCAACCATACAGCATTGTTGGAACCACTATTCCCTCAAACATACCCATTTTTGCTTTCCGAGATAATGTTCTCGACTTCCACACATTTTTCAAGGCTCCCAAAATTTTCGCCCCCTCCCCCACCCTATGATCCACTTCCGCTTCCATGGTTCCATCCGCTGACAGATCCACTCCCAGATATCTAAAACACTTCACTTCCTCCAGTTTTTCTCCATTCAAACTCACCTCCCAATTGACTTGACCCTCACCCCTACTGTACCTAATAACCTTGCTCTTATTCACATTTACTCTCAACTTTCTTCTTCCACACACTTTACCAAACTCAGTCACCAGCTTCTGCAGTTTCTCACATGAATCAGCCACCAGCGCTGTATCATCAGCGAACAACAATTGACTCACTTCCCAAGCTCTCTCATCCCCAACAGACTTCATACTTGCCCCTCTTTCCAGGACTCTTGCATTTACCTCCTTTACAACCCCATCCATAAACAAATTAAACAACCATGGAGACATCACACACCCCTGCCGCAAACCTACATTCACTGAGAACCAATCACTTTCCTCTCTTCCTACACGTACACATGCCTTACATCCTCGATAAAAACTTTTCACTGCTTCTAACAACTTGCCTCCCACACCATATATTCTTAATACCTTCCACAGAGCATCTCTATCAACTCTATCATATGCCTTCTCCAGATCCATAAATGCTACATACAAATCCATTTGCTTTTCTAAGTATTTCTCACATACATTCTTCAAAGCAAACACCTGATCCACACATCCTCTACCACTTCTGAAACCGCACTGCTCTTCCCCAATCTGATGCTCTGTACATGCCTTCACCCTCTCAATCAATACCCTCCCATATAATTTACCAGGAATACTCAACAAACTTATACCTCTGTAATTTGAGCACTCACTCTTATCCCCTTTGCCTTTGTACAATGGCACTATGCATGCATTCCGCCAATCCTCAGGCACCTCACCATGAGTCATACATACATTAAATAACCTTACCAACCAGTCAACAATACAGTCACCCCCTTTCTTAATAAATTCCACTGCAATACCATCCAAACCTGCTGCCTTGCCGGCTTTCATCTTCCGCAAAGCTTTTACTACCTCTTCTCTGTTTACCAAATCATTTTCCCTAACCCTCTCACTTTGCACACCACCTCGACCAAAACACCCTATATCTGCCACTCTGTCATCAGACACATTCAACAAACCTTCAAAATACTCATTCCATCTCCTTCTCACATCACCGCTACTTGTTATCACCTCCCCATTTACGCCCTTCACTGAAGTTCCCATTTGCTCCCTTGTCTTACGCACCCTATTTACCTCCTTCCAGAACATCTTTTTATTCTCCCTAAAATTTACTGATAGTCTCTCACCCCAACTCTCATTTGCCCTTTTTTTCACCTCTTGCACCTTTCTCTTGACCTCCTGTCTCTTTCTTTTATACTTCTCCCACTCAATTGCATTTTTTCCCTGCAAAAATCGTCCAAATGCCTCTCTCTTCTCTTTCACTAATACTCTTACTTCTTCATCCCACCACACACTACCCTTTCTAAACAGCCCACCTCCCACTCTTCTCATGCCACAAGCATCTTTTGCGCAATCCATCACTGATTCCCTAAATACATCCCATTCCTCCCCGACTCCCCTTACTTCCATTGTTCTCACCTTTTTCCATTCTGTACACAGTCTCTCCTGGTACTTCCCCACACAGGTCTCCTTCCCAAGCTCACTTACTCTCACCACCTTCTTCACCCCAACATTCACTCCTCTTTTCTGAAAACCCATACAAATCTTCACCTTAGCCTCCACAAGATAATGATCAGACATCCCTCCAGTTGCACCTCTCAGCACATTAACATCCAAAAGTCTCTCTTTCGCACGCCTGTCAATTAACACGTAATCCAATAACGCTCTCTGGCCATCTCTCCTACTTACATAAGTATACTTATGTATATCTCGCTTTTTAAACCAGGTATTCCCAATCATCAGTCCTTTTTCAGCACATAAATCTACAAGCTCTTCACCATTTCCATTTACAACACTGAACACCCCATGCATACCAATTATTCCCTCAACTGCCACATTACTCACCTTTGCATTCAAATCACCCATCACTATAACCCGGTCTCGTGCATCAAAACCGCTAACACACTCATTTAGCTGCTCCCAAAACACTTGCCTCTCATGATCTTTCTTCTCATGCCCAGGTGCATATGCACCAATAATCACCCACCTCTCTCCATCAACTTTCAATTTTACCCATATTAATCGAGAATTTACTTTCTTACATTCTATCACATACTCCCACAACTCCTGTTTCAGGAGTATTGCTACTCCTTCCCTTGCTCTTGTCCTCTCACTAACCCCTGACTTCACTCCCCAGACATTTCCAAACCACTCTTCCCCTTTACCCTTGTGGTAATAAAAAGTGTGTGGTTAAGAGAGCATAAAAGGGCATGTTAAAATGGTTTGGGCATATGGAGAGAATGAGTGAGGAAAGGTTGACAAAGAGGCTATATATGTCAGAAGTGGAGGGAACAATGGGAAGCAGAAGACCAAATTGGAGGTGGAAGGATGGTGTGAAAAAGATTTTGAATGAACAAGACCTGAATATAATGGAGGGCCAAAGGGGTGCAAGGAATAGAGTAAATTGGAACAATGTGGTATACCAGGGTCAACGTGCTGTCACTGGACTGAATCAGGGCATGTGAAGTGTCTAAGATAAACCATGGAAAGGTATGTGGGGACTGGATGTGGAAAGAGAGCTGTGGTTTCAGTGCATTACACATGACTGCTGGAGACGGAGTGCAAATGAATTTGGCCTTTTTTGTCTATTTTCCTGGCGCTACCTCACTGCAGCAGGGGGTAGTGATGACATTTCCTGTGAGGCAGGGCCGTGCTGGGAAAGGATTGGAGGCAACCAAGTATGAATATGTCATGTGTCTATATGTGTATGTCCATGTGTATGTATATATGTTGATATGCATGCAGTCTGTTGTGGACGAGAGAGCTTGGGAAGCGAGTCAGTTGTTGTTCGCTGATGATACAGTGCTGGTGGCTGATTCGGGTGAGAAACTGCAGAAGCTGGTGACTGAGTTTAGTAAAGTGTGTGAAAGAAGAAAGCTGAGAGTAAATGTGAATAACAGCAGTAGGGTTGAGGGACAAGTCAATTGGGAGGTAAGTTTGAATGGAGAAAAACTGGAGAAAGTGAAGTGTTTTAGATATCTGAGTTTGGAATTGGCAGCGGATGAAACCATGGAAGCGGAAGTGAATCATGGGGTGGGGGATGGGGCGAAAGTTCTGAGAGCGTTGAAGAATGTGTGGAAGTCGAGAACATTATCTCGGAAAGCAAAAATGGGTATGTTTGAAGGAATACAGATTCCAACAATGCTATATGGTTGCGAGGCGTGGGCTATAGATAGAGTTGTGCGGAGGAGGGTGGATGTGCTGGAAATGAGATGTTACTGACAAAGAGGATATATGTGTCAGAGGTGGAGGGAACGAGGAGAAGTGGGAGACCCAATTGGAGGTGGAACAATGGAGTGAAAAAGATTTTGAGTATTCGGGGCCTGAACATACAGAAGGGTGAAAGGCGTGCAAGGAATAGAGTGAATTGGAACGATGTGGTATACTGGGGTCGATGTGATATCAATGGATTGAACCAGGGCATGTGAAGCGTCTGAGGAAAACCATGGAAAGTTCTGTGGGGCCTGGATGTGGAAAGGGAGCTGTGGTTTCAGTGCATTATTGCATGACAGCTAGAGACTGGGTGTGAACAAATGTGGCCTTTGTTGTCTTTTCCTAGCACTACCTCGCGCACATGCGGGGGAGAGGGGGTTGTTATTTCATGCGTGGCGGGGTGGCAATGGGAATGAATAAAGGCAGACAGTATGAATTATGTACATGTGTATATATGTATGTGTGTGTGTGTGTGTATATATATGTATACGGTGAGACGTATAGGTATGTATATTTGCGTGTGTGGACATGTATGTATATACATGTGTATGTGGGTGGGTTGGGCCATTCTTTCGTCCATTTCCTTGCGCTACCTCGCTAACGCGGGAGACAGTGACAAAAGTAAAATAAATATAAAATGTATATGTATAAAAAGTGGTGAAGTGAGGAGATGAAGTGAGTATTTTGAAAGTTCGTTGAATGTGTTTGATGATAATGATAGAGTGGCACATATATGGTGTTCTGGTCGAGGTGGTGAGCAAAGTGAGAGGGTAAGGGAGAATGGTTTGGTGAACAGAGAAGTAGTGAAAGCATTGCAGAAGACAAAAGCCGGAAAGGCGGCAGGACTGGATGGTATTGGATGACTGTGTTGTTGACTGATTGGTAAGGATATTCAATGAATGTATGGTTCATGGAGAAGTGGCTGAGGATTGGTGGAATGCATGCATAGTGCCATTGTACAAAGGCAAAGGGGATAAAGGAGACTTCAAATTACAGAGGTATAAGTTTGTCAAGTATTCCTGGGAAATTATATGGGAGGGTATTCATTGAGAGGGTAAAGGCATGTTTAGAGCATCAGATTGGGGAAGAGCAGTGTGGTTTCAGAAGTGGTAGAGGATGTATGGATCAGGTGTTTGCTTTGAAGAATGTATGTGAGAAGTACTTAGAAAAATAGATAGACTTGTATGTAGCATTTACGGATATGGAGAAGGCATATGATAGGAGTTGATAGAGATAATTGCAGAAGGTATTAAGAGTATATGGTGTGGGAGGTAAGGTGCTAGAAGCAATGAAAAGTTTTCATCAAGGATGTAAGGCATGTGTACGAGTAAGAAAAGAGGAAAGTGAATGGTTCTCAGTGAATGTTGATTTGCAGCAGGGGTGCTTGGTGTTTCCATGGTTGTTTAATTTGTTTATGGATGGGGTGATTAGGGAGATGAATGCAAGAATTTTGGAGAGTGGGGCAAATATGCAGTCAGTTGTGGATGAGATGGCTTGGGAAGTGTCAGTTGTTGTGTGCTGATGATACAGAGCAGGTGGGTGACTCGGGTCAGAAACTGCAGAAGTTGGTGACTGAGTTTGGTAAAGTGTGTGAAAGAAGAAAGCCGAGAGTAAATGTGAATAAGAGCATGGTTATTAGGTTCAGTAGGGTTGAGGGATAAGTTAACTGGGAGGTAAATTTGAATGGAGAAAAACTGGAGGAAGTGGTGTTTTAGATATCTGGGAGTGGATTTAGCAGTGGATGGAACTATAGAAGCAGAAGAGAGTCACAGGGTGGGGGAGGGGGCAAAGGTTCTGGGAGCGTTGAAGAATGTATGGAAGGCGACAATGTTATCTCGGAGAGCAAAAATGGGTATGTTGAAGGAATAGTTGTTCCAACAATGGATTGCGAGACATAAGCTATAGATAGGGTTGTGCAGAGGAGGGTGGATGTGTTGGAAATAAATGTTTGAGTACAATGTGTGGTGTGAAATGGTTTGATCAAGTAAGTAATGAAAGGGTAAGAGAGATGTGTGGTAATAAAAAGAGCATGCTTGAGAGAGCAGAAGAGGGGGTATTGATATGGTATGGTTACATGGAGAGAATGAGTGAGGAAAGATTGACAAAGAGGATATATGTGTCAGAGGTGGAGGGAATGACGTTAAGTGGGAGACCAAATTGGAGGTGAAAGGATTGAGTGAAAAAGATTTTAAGCAATCGGGGCCTGAACATAGAGGAGGGTGAAACGCATGCAAGGAATAGAATGAACTGGAACGATGTGGTATATCAGGGTCGACATGTAGGCAATGGAGTGAACCAGGGCAAGTGAAACATCTGGGGTAAACCATGGAAAGTGGGGCCTGGATGTGGAAAGGGAGATGTGATTTCGGTGCATTACACATGACATCTAGAGACGGAGTGTGAACGAATGTGGTCTTTGTTGCCTCTTCCTCGCACTACTTCACATGCTCATGGGGGGGGGGGTGCCATTTCATGTGTGGCAGGGTGGTAATGGGTATGGATGAAGGAAGCAAGTATGAATATGTACATGTATACATGTATATGTCTGTGTATGTATATGTATGCATACATTGAAATGTATAGGTATGTATATGTGCATGTGTGGGTGTGTATGTATAGACATGTCTTTGTGGGTGGATTGAGCCATTCTTCTGTCTGTGTCCTTGCGCTACCTCGCTAACACGGGAGCGACAGTCTAATAAAATAAAATATAAAGAAAATTTATGAAATGATATCAAATAAGGTCTCAATAATTTTGTATATCTGGTAATACATTTCAAGTTATCACCAAACCAATAAAAACCTTGTGGCCAAAATGACAGAAATATATCAAAATGATAATCACCTATTTGCATAGTATGGGGAGGAAGTTTTTCACGAACAGGGCCCCATCTCTTAAACATACTCTACTATCATATATCTTAAATCAATGTATAATGTCTGTATAAACCATGTCTTCAAACTATTCCAGCCATATATTACCCTTATACAACAAAAGTACAACTTTACATCTTTTTTGACAAGTTTCTTATCAATTTCATGTTACGTCCTCTGGCTGCTGTACATTTACATCTTATTACGAACTGTTCCCAGTCCACATCATTGATCTACTTTAAAAACTTGAAGACTGTGATCAGGTCATCCCTCATTCTTCTCTATTTCAACAATTGCATCAAGAACTTCACCCTTTTCCTGTATCTTAGCCCGCTTAATGCTGGTACTGTTTTTCTTGCCCTCCTCTGGACCTTCTATTTTAACTATGGCTTCTTTGGGTGTGACCAAAACTGAGAAGAATATTCAAGTTTAGACTTTTTAGGATATAAACAGCTTGCTAAATATTTTCTTATCAATACACTTGAAAGCTATTCTGATATTTGCCAAAAGACAAGTTGTCTCTATACTGTTTTCCTAATGTGGAAATGTGGTACCAGAATATGGATGACAATAACTCCCAAGTCCTTCTCAAACACAGAATCCTGAAGCTGCTAATTTCTAAAAACTAGTAATCATTCAAATTTTCAGGAATGCAATGTTGCAATGTGTAGTTGATAAAGTGCAAGGGAATTATGATGTAGGATGTCTATTCCAAATCTTACAATTTTATGTGGTGGACAAGGCTTTGAAAAAATTAAAATTGTTGGGTTAAAAAACTCAAAAATCATTATGAACAATACAAGTGATGCAGTCAGTACAACTGCAATGAAATTGTAAAAACAGTAAAACAGGTGACCAAAAGCATTAACCTGGTACTTATTTAGATTCTGTAGAACTTTACTCAGATCATATGTCGATAAATGAAGTGAATGATACAGTAATAAAACATGAAAACTTGCTTGCAGAGTGCAGAAATACTTGTTATCCTTTATTATCTATGCATCAGAAATATGAAAGTCCTGCACACAGCTGACCAAGGGGTTTATTCAGCTTGTCGATATAGAAATTGGATGGTGGTGTAATAAAAAACAAAAACCTGCCTGTAGTGTAAAAATGCCTATTATCCTTTATGCATTCCACTGAATGTCACCATGTATTGTAATATCCGAATCCAATGTAACGCAAGTTTTGCAAATACACTGGTCAAGTTCAGATGTCTGCATTAATTTAGTGCACAAACTAATGCTTTCGAGAGCTCTCCTGCACGGGGTTAGAGTATCTGAAAACATCTGAACTCACCATCTACAATGACAACCAAGAGAAAGATGACAAAGGAAAGTGAAGTACTGAATATTTTTTCGAGAATACAAAATATTGAGAACTTCACAAAGTATTTCCCCAACAAAAGTGCAAGCTACTTAATTTCCATATTTTACAACATCTCGCATCATCTGCAGACATTGACAAATCATTCACAAAAATCAAGAGTAATGGTAACAAAACCGAAACCTGGGGCACTCCACCAGTGACCAAACATTTAGAGAAAGCTCCTCTGATATGCATCCTTTGATTCCTTCCATTTACTTGCTATCGAGAGCATGTTAGCAATGCACTTTCATGTGGGTATCTAATATATTCTGGCTACGCCAAAGAATATTAGGATAAAATTTGAGCACCAAGGAAGTTAAGTCAAGTTTTCGTAAGACCTATTGTTATTCATGAAATGCATGCATAACCTACTTACATAAACCCTATATTTTTCTAAATATATTGTCATATCTAATGTTTAATATAATAGAACATTCCAAACAATATTCTACCAGTATTTTAGCAATCACAACGATTTACAAATAATACCCAAGTAGCCAATTTTCAAATTCAGTTTTGATGAAGTTATGATAAACTACAATCGTCAAAAAATATTTTCTAACATTTCAGCCTCTACTGAAAATTTATTCACTCCCTTGAGCTAGTTAAGACGAGATTTACAGAAATGTTGGTATATAAAATTAGGGACAAAGTGTCAAATAATACTATAGGAAAATCTTGACAGGGTCCAAAGAATTTGGGATCCATGAAAAGAGAATAAACAATTCTAAATATCAAATCTAATAATGGCCCTAGTGTAGATCGTCTGCTAAGATACGTTGGTCCTACGGCGCCGTAAGTTTTAGTCAGGATAAAGCCTGACTAGTCAGGGAAACTCCAATGTTTGGTTCTACATAGAGCTGTGGGGGTCAACAGGAGCCCCACATTTATCAACAGTGTACATTACCCTCCCTCTAGCAAAGGTACTCTCTGCTCACCAGATCATCCCCGGAGTCTTCCACCAGCGAGTTACTGTCACCGTTGGGTAGCGTCATCTTCCAGAACAACAGAGACTGTACAAAAAGGCAAATTTCCTGCGATTGGGTGAACAGAACGACAGCGACCTTCCCGCGTCTCAACCGTAAATTAAATCAGGAATATGTACTTGTCTTTAATAACAAACAATGTCCCTTTATCCCTAAATTCATTCCCTTCTTTTCTTTTAGTCAATTTAATTTGTTGTTTTATAATTTTAGAATATCATTGACTATGAATTTGTTAGTCTATCAACTAGAAATAGATATTCTAAGTTAATACTACAAATACCGTAAATATGAGACAACGTACCAAACGGGTATTTAGTATTTACAAAGCGTGTTCTAACTGACAGCTGAAGGGATCATTTTGAGTCACATCATCCAATGAGAATACAGTTTGTAAACAAATAAAGGTTCCCATTCGCTTTTTCTTTGCAGGGAGTGATTAATCGAAGATGGGTATTGCTATCACAACATACTGGTTTATATCTTATTTGAAAGCGGTAACCTCATATTTCATGCATCTTTACTTCAGATAAATATTGGGTGAAATCCTAGCTATACTTATGCTCTTATGTATACTATGATATCTACACTGGTGTACAAATGCCATAAAAAAAGGTCGACTGACAGTACAAGTGACATCATAGATAAAGTCTTGATTAACAAACACAACACAGGAAACGAAAAATGCTAAATAAAAAACAAAATCTTACATCAAAACTGATATCAATGTAGTCTCTCGTCGATACACAGACCAAAAGTATTTGACCACTTCATGCAGGTAAAAATTGATATCATCAGCCATTACATCAAATCTGACCACACCATTAGAGAATCAGAAGCATTTAACATCGTCTAAATCTTTAGAGAATTTACCTACAGGTTCACCTTCGTGCGGCTGGCCTAGGGTTGGTCCTACATATATGGCCGGGATCAAAACTGGGAATACAATGGAACCTTACGCCTGGCGCAGGTCAAGTCCGGTCGATTGTTTCCATGTTATTTATCAGGAAAGAGTAGTATAACTGTTGCGTAAATATGTACAAATAGAACATAAAGAGCTAGATACAGTATCAATACTGCCTTGAAAATTTATTAAATGTTCAGGTTAATCATGTGAAGCGAAATAATGACAGTTTGCCTGGCAAGGTGCACAACGTGGCTGGCAATACTGTACAGAATTTCAAGAAGGATGTTTAAAAGTCTGGATTTCTGCGGGACATTTTCTCATTCGAAATGTTTATTCCACTTTCTTAAGAAGCTTTGGGGATGTGAAAATGTCCCACTTTTGGGTAAAATGAGCATAGTTGTCCACCATATTTTAGAATCAATACCAGTAGCTATAGAACTGCATCCATGCCTACTTGCAAAGGCCCATTTTGATTTTGATCTAAACATAATATATTTATTGATTATGTGCCGTGAGGAGGGGTAACATCTAGCCGACGGAAGCGTTATCATTTATAATGCTTCTCAATTTCATCGATTAACGTACAATTATGGAACTTCATAATCATGTTCTAATTGAGATGGATTATGAAGTCAGTTGTTGAGCATTGACTTATTAAGAAAGACAGCGACCCATTGGCCATTCTACTATAAATTGCGATATATATTGGCGTTCAGGAAGCATTAATACAATACTGCTATGCATAGGTGCTGTCCTATGTGAAATTGGATTTATATGTTTTGGGAGACGATCTACATTACTGACATATTTTCATATATTTCCTATTGTTACGTCTTTTGTTGTGATCATAGACTTGTTCACTTAGTTATCATCTTGGGCATAATTTTGTACTCCTTTTATGAAAAAATTTCCTGACAAAGATTAACTCTGTATGAAATTATAGCCTTAATTTCATAATTCCAGTCCCTACTGGTGGCAACTCAAGACTGGTTGGTCCAGATGCCTTGTTCAGTTGTGGGTACCACTCAACCGAAATTATTCTCGACGAAATCGAAATAATTCTCACCCGTATCACTTTGTGCACATTATGAAATCTGATCAGTCTATATATAATTAACCACGCAAATTAAGCAACTTAAACGCTAGAAATTTTTAAAACAGTTTCGTTAGGCTGCTTCCTCAAACGTCGTGTATGAAAGCCATAACACAACACAGCCAGTGTTCTTCCCCTTTTTTTTTCCATCATAGTACAACGTGGAATAGATTTGTTGCATACGAATTTTATTTCTAGCTACTTATAAATGGTGTTACAGACGTGAATATTTTGAGAGGAGGTGGTTATGGCACTGATGGTTGCAAAATTTCATGCCAAAAAAAACTACCTGGAAATGTCTGTTTATTTCTATGAATATTAAACCAAGATATGAAAGCTGTTTCAGATAGAATATCTATTAAGAGCCATTTCATGTAACCGATTGTCATGATCGGTACTGAAGTTTATACAAATTAATAGAATAAGATATAAGGATTCTTCATTAACTTTTTTTCTACTTCATTTCCAGTGTATATCTATTTGGTACTGCCCTTTGTGAGAAGACAGCGGTAGTGGCTAGTTAAATACATTTGACCAGTAAGAATGAGGGGTCCATAGACGTTGTGGTGTTTTCTTAAGGTATTGGGTCATAGCAAAACATAATGGACACAAACCACTACTGGATATTGACGAAATTCACCCGAAAACTCCACTCCTGGTGTCCTCTTATCATGGAAAGTGTCGAGACCTCTTCACAATGTCAAAAACATTGTTGAATTCAACTGAAAAACAAAATAAGGTCAGTAAAGTAATGGCACTTAGGTCATCACAAAGGGTAACATTCAGTCACTGATATAACCAAGAGAGTCACGTACATACAAACAAGTGAACATACATGAGAAGATTGTGTCAAATGTGTTACTGTACGTCATATAAGAACCCCGCAGAGGACAAATTAGATTCCAAGACGATTTCTTGAACTTGAGCCAATAGCAGTAGAGGCTTGCTGCCATAAGTCTTGTTCTTGTGATCATACAAGAAAGAATGATCCACACACACGCACATGTACATACCTATACATTTCAATATATACATATAGATACATACATAGACACATACATATATATACACATGTACATAATTGATACTTGCTGCCTTTATTCATTCCCGTCGCCATCCCGCCACACATGAAATAGCTTCCCCCTCCCCCCGCGAAGTAACGCTAGGAAAGGACAAAAGGCCACATTCGTCCACCCTCAGACCCTAGCTGTTATGTGTAATGCACCGAAACCACAGCTCCCTTTCCGAATCCAGGCCCGACACAACTTTCCATGGTGTACCCCAGACGCTTCACATGCCCTGGTTCAATCCATTGACAGCACGTCGATCCCGGTATACCACATCGTTCCAATTCACTCTATTCCTTACGCGCCTTTCACCCTCCTGCATGTTCAGGCCCCGATCGCTCAAAATCATTTTCACTTTATCCTTCCACCTCCAATTTGATCTCCCACTTCTCTTTCCCTCCACCTCTGACACATATATCCTTTTTGTCAATCTTTCCCCATTCATTCTCTCAATGTGACCAAACCATTTCGATAAACCCGCTTCTGCACTCTCAACCACACTCTTTTTATTACCACACATCCCTTTCACCCTTTCATTGCTTACCCCATCAAACCACCTCACAACACATATTGTCCCTCAAACATCTCACTTCCAACACATCCACCCTCCTCCGCACAGCCCTATCTATAGCACATGCCTCACAATCATTTAACATTGTTGGAACCACTATTCCTTCAAACATACCCATTTATGCTCTCAGATATAGCATTCTAATCTTCCACACATTCTTCAACGCTTCCAGAACGTTCGCCCCCTTCCCCACCCTGCGACTCACTTTCGCTTTCATGGTTCCATCCGCTGCCAAATCCACTCCCAGATATCTAAAACACTTCACTTCCTCCGGTTTTTCTCCATCCAAACTCACCTCCCAATTTGCTTGTCCCTCAACCATACTGAACCTAATAACCTTGCTCTTATTCACATTTACTCTCAGCTTTCTTCTTTCACATATTCTACCAAACTCAGTCACCAGCTTCTGCAGTTTCTCACCCGAATGAGCCACCAGCACTGTATCATCAGCGAACAACAACTGACTCACTTCTCAAGCCCTCTCATCTACAACAGACAGCATACTTGCTCCTCTCTCCAAAACTCTTGCATTCACCTCCCTAACGAACCCATCCATAAACAAATTAAACAACTATGGAGACATCACGCATCCTAGCCGCAAACTGACATCTACTGGGAACCAGTCACTTTCCTCTCTTCTTACTCTTACAAATGCTTTACATCCTCGATTAAAACTTTTCACTGCTTCTAGCAACTTACCTCCCACACCATATATTCTTAATACCTTCCACAGTGCATCTCTATCAACTCTTATCATATGCCTTCTACAGATCCATAAATGCTATATACAAATCCATCTGTTTTTCTAAGTATTTCTCAAATATATTCTTCAAAGCATACACCTGATCCAAACATCCTCTACAACTTCTGAAACCACACTGCTCTTCCCCAATCTGATGCTCTGTACATGCCTTCACCCTCTCAATCAATACCCTCCCATATAATTTACCAGGAATACTCGACAAAACTATGCTTCTGTAATTCGAACACTCACCTTTATCCCATTTGCCTTTGTATAATGGCACATGTATATATATATATATATATATATATATATATATATATATGTATGTATGTATGACTCATGGTGAGGTGCCTGAGGATTGGCGGAATGCGTGCATAGTGCCATTGTACAAAGGCAAAGGGATAAGAGTGAGTGCTCAAATTACAGAGGTATAAGTTTGTTGAGTATTCCTGGTAAATTATATGGGAGGGTATTGATTGAGAGGGTGAAGGCATGTACAGAGCATCAGATTGGGGAAGAGCAGTGTGGTTTCAGAAGTGGTAGAGGATGTGTGGATCAGGTGTTTGCTTTGAAGAATGTATGTGAGAAATACTTAGAAAAGCAAATGGATTTGTATGTAGCATTTATGGATCTGGAGAAGGCATATGATAGAGTTGATAGAGATGCTCTGTGGAAGGTATTAAGAATATATGGTGTGGGAGGAAAGTTGTTAGAAGCAGTGAAAAGTTTTTATCGAGGATGTAAGGCATGTGTACGTGTAGGAAGAGAGGAAAGTGATTGGTTCTCGGTGAATGTAGGTTTGCGGCAGGGGTGTGTGATGTCTCCATGGTTGTTTAATTTGTTTATGGATGGGGTTGTTAGGGAGGTAAATGCAAGAGTTTTGGAAAGAGGGGCAAGTATGAAGTCTGTTGTGGATGATAGAGCTTGGGAAGTGAGTCAGTTGTTGTTCGCTGATGATACAGCGCTTGTGGCTGATTCATGTGAGAAACTGCAGAAGCTGGTGACTGAGTTTGGTAAAGTGTGTGGAAGAAGAAAGTTAAGAGTAAATGTGAATAAGAGCAAGGTTATTAGGTACAGTAGGGTTGAGGGTCAAGTCAATTGGGAGGTGAGTTTGAATGGAGAAAAACTGGAGGAAGTGAAGTGTTTTAGATATCTGGGAGTGGATCTGGCAGCGGATGGAACCATGGAAGCGGAAGTGGATCATAGGGTGGGGGAGGGGGCGAAAATTCTGGGGCCTTGAAGAATGTGTGGAAGTCGAGAACATTATCTCGGAAAGCAAAAATGGGTATGTTTGAAGGAATAGTGGTTCCAACAATGTTGTATGGTTGCGAGGCGTGGGCTATGGATAGAGTTGTGCGCAGGAGGATGGATATGCTGGAAATGAGATGTTTGAGGACAATGTGTGGTGTGAGGTGGTTTGATCGAGTGAGTAACGTAAGGGTAAGAGAGATGTGTGGAAATAAAAAGAGCGTGGTTGAGAGAGCAGAAGAGGGTGTTTTGAAGTGGTTTGGGCACATGGAGAGGATGAGTGAGGAAAGATTGACCAAGAGGATATATGTGTCGGAGGTGGAGGGAGCAAGGAGAAGAGGGAGACCAAATTGGAGGTGGAAAGATGGAGTGAAAAAGATTTTGTGTGATCGGGGCCTGAACATGCAGGAGGGTGAAAGGAGGGCAAGGAATAGAGTGAATTGGAGCGATGTGGTATACCGGGGTTGGCGTGCTGTCAGTGGATTGAATCAAGGCATGTGAAGCGTCTGGGGTAAACCATGGAAAGCTGTGTAGGTATGTATATTTGCGTGTGTGGACGTATGTATATACATGTGTATGGGGGGTGGGGGTTGGGCCATTTCTTTCGTCTGTTTCCTTGCGCTACCTCGCAAACGCGGGAGACAGCGACAAAGTATATAAAAAAATATATATATATATATATATATATATATATATATATATATATATATATATATATATATATATATATATTCATTTTTATATTTATTTTGCTTTGTCGCTGTCTCCCGCGTTTGCGAGGTAGCGCAAGGAAACAGACGAAAGAAATGGCCCAACCCACCCCCATACACAAATGTATACACACACACATCCACACACGCAAATATACATACCTATACATCTCAATGTACACATATATATACATACACAGACACAATACAGATATACCCATGCACACAATTCACACTGTCTGCCCCCATTCACTCCCATCGCCACCTCGCCACACATGGAATACCATCCCCCTCCCCCCTCATGTGTGCGAGGTAGCACTATGAAAAGACAACAAAGGCCCCATCCGTTCACACTCAGTCTCTAGCTACCACGCAATAATGCCCGAAACCACAGCTCCCTTTCCAAATCCAGGCTCCACACAACTTTCCATGGTTTACCCCAGACGCTTCACATGCCCTGATTCAATCCACTGACAGCACGTCAACCCCGGTATACCACATCGATCCAATTCACTCTATTCCTTGCCCTCCTTTCACCTTCCTGCATGTTAAGGCCCCGATCACACAAAATCTTTTTCACTCCATCTTTCCACCTCCAATTTGGTCTCCCACTTCTCCTCGTTCCCTCCACCTCCGACACATATATCCTCTTGGTCAATCTTTCCTCACTCATTCTCTCCATGTGCCCAAAACACTTTACTTCCTCCAGTTTTTCTCCATTCAAACTGACCTCCCAACTGACTTGACCCTCAACCCTACTCTACCTAATAACCTTGCTATTATTCACATTTACTCTTAACTTTCTTCTTTCACACACTTTACCAAACTCAGTCACCAGCATCTGCAGTTTCTCACATGAATCAGCCACCAGCGCTGTATCATCAGCGAACAACAACTGACTCACTTCCCAAGCTCTCTCATCCACAACAGACTTCATACTTGGTCCTCTTTCCAAAACTCTTGCATTCACCTCCCTAACAACCCCATCCATAAACAAATTAAACAACCATGGAGACATCACACACCCCTGCCGCAAGCCTATATATATATATATATATATATATATATATATATATATATATATATATATATATATATATATATATATATCATTTATTTATATTGCTTTGTCGCTGTCTCCATGGTTACTAGGTAGCGCAAGGAAACAGACAAAAGAATGGCCCAACCCACCCACATACACATGTACATACATACACGTCCACACACGCAAATATACATACCTATACATCTCAATGTACATATATATATATATATATATATATATATATATATATATATATATATATATATATATATATATATATATATATATATATATATATATATACACACACACATATACATACATACACATGTACATAATTCATACTGTTTGCCTCTATATTAATTCCCATCGCCACCTCGCCGCACATGGAATAACAACCCCCATCCCCCCTCATGTGTGCGAGGTAGCGATAGGAAAAGACAACTAAGGCCCCATTGATTCACACTCAGTCTCTAGCTGTCATGTAATAATGCACCGAAACCACAGCTCCCTTTCCACATCCAGGCCCAGCAGAACTTTCCATGGTTTACCCCAGACGTTTCATATGCCCTGTTTCAATCTATTGACAGCACGTCGACCCCGGTATACCACATCGTTCCAATTCACTCTATTCCTTGCACGCCTTTCACCCTCCTGCATGTTCAGGCCCCGATCACTCAAAATCTTTTTCAATCCATCTTTCCACCTCCAATTTGGTCTCCCACTTCTCCTCGTTCCCTCCACCTCCGACACATATATCCTCTTGGTCAATCTTTCCTCACTCATTCTCTTTATGTGACCAAACCATTTCAAAACACCCTCTTCTGCTCTCTCAACCACATTCTTACCCTATTATTACTTACTCGATCAAACCACCTCACACCACATATTGTCCTCAAACATCTCATTTCCAGCACATCCACCCTCCTGCGCACAACTCTATCCATAGCCCACGCCTCGCAGCCATACAATATTGTTGGAACCACTATTCCTTCAAACATACCTATTTTTGCTTTCCGAGATAATGTTCTCGACTTCCAAACATTCTTCAAGGCTCCCAGAATTTTCGCCCCTTCTCCCACCCTATGATTCACTTCCGCTTCCATTGTTCCATCCGCTGCCAAATCCACTCCCAGATATCTAAAACACTTTACTTCCTCCAGTTTTTCTCCATTCAAACTTACCTCCCAGTTGACTTGACCTTCAACCCTACTGTACCTAATAAGCTTGCTCTTATTCACATTCACTCTTAACTTTCTTCTTTCACACACTTTACCAAACTCAGTCACCAGCTTCTGCAGTTTCTCACATGAATCAGCCACCAGCGCTGTATCATCAGCGAACAATATATGTATATATATATATATATATATATATATATATATATATATATATATATATATATATATATATATATATATATATATATATATATATATATGTTTTATTATTTTTATTATACTTTGTCGCTGTCTCCCGCGTTTGCGAGGTAGCGCAAGGAAACAGACGAAAGAAATGGCCCAACCCCCCCCCCCATACACATGTATATACATACGTCCACACACGCAAATATTCATACCTACACAGCTTTCCATGGTTTACCCCAGACGCTTCACATGCCTTGATTCAATCCACTGACAGCACGTCAACCCCGGTATACCACATCGCTCCAATTCACTCTATTCCTTGCCCTCCTTTCACCCTCCTGCATGTTCAGGCCCCGATCACACAAAATCTTTTTCACTCCATCTTTCCACCTCCAATTTGGTCTCCCTCTTCTCCTCGTTCCCTCCACCTCCGACACATATATCCTCTTGGTCAATCTTTCCTCACTCATTCTCTCCATGTGCCCAAACCACTTCAAAACACCCTCTTCTGCTCTCTCAACCACGCTCTTTTTATTTCCACACATCTCTCTTACCCTTACGTTACTCACTCGATCAAACCACCTCACACCACACATTGTCCTCAAACATCTCATTTCCAGCACATCCATCCTCCTGCGCACAACTCTGACAGCGACAAAGTATAATAAAAAAAAAAGAAAAAAAAAAAAAAAAAAAAAAAAATATATATATATATATATATATATATATATATATATATATATATATATATATATATATATATATATATATATATATATATGTATATGTATATATATGTATATATATATATATATATATATATATATATATATATATATATATATATATATATATATATATCCCTGGGGGTAGGGGAGAAAGAATACGTCCCACGTATTCCCTGCGTGTCGTAGAAGGCGACTAAAAGGGAAGGGAGCGGGGGGGGGGGGCTGGAAATCCTCCCCTCTCGTTTTTTTTTTTTTTTTTCCAAAAGAAGGAACAGAGAAGGGGGCCAGGTGAGGATATTCCCTCAAAGGCCCAGTCCTCTGTTCTTAGCGCTACCTCGCTAATGCGGGAAATGGCGAATAGTATGAAAAAAAAAAAAAAATATTATATATATTGGAAGGGATCACAATTTTGCGCGTGATCAAGATATTCCTATGAGTCCACGGGGAAAATGAAACATGAAAAGTTCCCAAGTGCACTTTCGTGTAATAATCACATCATCAGGGGAGACACAAGGGAGAAATATAACAGTCAGTTGATATACATCGAAGAGACGAAGCTAGGACGCCATTTGGTAAACATGTGATTGTCCAAAACATACAACAAGCGTTCATAAAGTTATCATTTTACAAATTCTATCAACAATAAAGTTATCTAATTTGTATAGACCATCACTGATATTAAGATTATAATTCTTTGTGTATTTGATAATAGAAGATTCAATGATATTTCTCTTGGTAATAGAGTTAGAGTTAATAACTGAGATGGCGTTACTCCAGTCAATACAATGATCATTGTTTTTAACGTGATTAAACAAAACATTTGATTTTTGTCCCGTTCGTATACTATATCTATGTTGCTTTAGTCAAACAGAAAGATCCTTGCCAGTCTGACCAACATAAAATTTATCACAGTTTCCACAAGGCACTTTATAGATGCATCTAAGAGTATTTTCTGGTGAATTCCTGATTAAGATATTCTTTATAGTATTATTGTTTCTAAAGGCAACATTTACATTAAAACATTTAAGCAACATGGGAAGCAAAGTGAAATTATTATTAAAAGGGAGAACTAAAAGATTCTTGGTGTCAATGGGAGGTTAGGGCTCAACTCTATAAAATGATTTCTTTGCTAACTTAAGGGATTTATCAATGAAAGATCTAGGGTACTTTACCTTAGATCCAGTAGAATATATCTTCTCAAATTCATCATCAATAAACTATAGACTGCAAATACGTAATGCCCTAAGGAACATAGATTGAAATGATTTAACTCTGTCATGTTGAGATGAGTAATAATGGATATATGAGCATACATTGGTGGGTTTTCTGTATATGCTAAACTTAAACTTGTTTCCTTGTCTATGGATCATGCAATCTAAAAATGGTAACATACCATTATTTTCATTTTCTACAGTAAATTTGATGGAAGGGGAGAAATATTTGTAAATTTTCATTTGTTGGCCAAACACAAAGAACATCATCTACATACCTAAACCAAATTGCATTAGAAGGTAAGATATCCTTTAGTAATTTTGTTTAAAAAAAATCCATATAAAGATTACTTAGTACAGGTGAAAGAGGGTTACCTATTGCCATACCAAATTTTTGAGCATAATAATCTCCATCAAATTGAAATACATAGTCTTTTATACACAATTTTATCAGTTCAATGAAATTAGACTTTGAAACAGGTAAATGAATATCATCCAAGACATCAAATGAATATTCTAAAAGATCATCAACTGGAACTTTATTGAAAAGTGAGGAAACATCAAAGCTAACTAGTTTGAAATCAAAACTAACATTGATATTGTTTAGCTAGTTGACTAAATCTACATTGTTCATGATATTAGAATTTGATACCTTACCCACTAAAGGGCTTGAAAAAGAAACTAACTATTTTGACAATTTATATGTGATGGAGCCAACTGAACCCACTATAGGTATTGCTGGAAAATTCTGTTTATGTGTTTTGATAAGTCCATACATACATGGCAATGAAGGGGACAAAGATGACAATCTTTTGATAAGAGAAATGTTACCTTTCAACAACAGCTTCATTTCTTTATTGAAATGAGAATTAACTGCTTCTAAGGGATTTTTACTTAGTTCTCCCTTTTAATAATAATTTCACTTTGCTTCCCATGTTGCTTAAATCCTTTTATGTTATTGTTGCCTTTAGCAACAATAATACTATAAAGAATATATTAATCAGGAATTCAACAGAAAATTCTCTTGGATGCATCTATAAAGTGCCTTGTGGAAACTGTGATAAATTTTATGTTGGTCAGACTGGTAAGGATCTTTCTGTTAGACTAAAGCAACATAAATATAGTACAAGAACGGGACAAGAATCAAATGCTGTTTAATCACGTTAAAAACTATGATCATTGTATTGACTGGAGTAACGCCACCTCAGTTATTAACTCTAACTCTATTACCAAGAGAAATATCATTGAATCTTCTATTATCAAATACACAAAGAATTATAATCTTAATAGTGATGGTCTAAACAAATTAGATAACTTTATTGTTGATAGAATTTGTAAAATGATAAGTTTATGAACGCTTGTTGTATGTTTTGGACAATCACATGTTTACCAAATGGCGTCCTAGCTTCATCTCTTCGATGTATATCAACTGACTGTTATATTTCTCTCTTCTGTCTCCCCTGATGATGTGATTATTACACGAAAGTGCACTTGGGAAGTTTTCGTGTTTCATTTTCCCCGTGGACTCATAGGAATATATATATATATATATATATACATATATATATATATATATATATATATATATATATATATATATATATATATATATATATATATATATATATATATATTTTTTTTTTTGCCGCTGTCTCCCGCGTTTGCGAGGTAACGCAAGGAAACAGACGAAAGAAATGGCCCAACCCACCCCCATACACATGTATATACATACGTCCACACACGCAAATATACATACCTACACAGCTTTCCATGGTTTACCCCAGACGCTTCACATGCCCTGATTCAATCCACTGACAGCACGTCAACCCCGGTATACCACATCGATCCAATTCACTCTATTCCTTGCCCTCCTTTCACCCTCCTGCATGTTCAGGCCCCGATCACACAAAATCTTTTTCACTCCATCTTTCCACCTCCAATTTGGTCTCCCACTTCTCCTCGTTCTCTCCACCTCCGACACATATATCCTCTTGGTCAATCTTTCCTCACTCATTCTCTCCATGTGCCCAAACCATTTCAAAACACCCTCCTCTGCTCTCTCAACCACGCTCTTTTTATTTCCACACATCTCTCTTACCCTTACGTTACTTACTCGATCAAACCACCTCACACACACATTGTCCTCAAACATCTCATTTCCAGCACATCCACCCTCCTGCGCACAACTCTATCCATAGCCCACGCCTCGCAACCATACAACATTGTTGGAACCACTATTCCTTCAAACATACCCATTTTTGCTTTCCGAGATAATGTTCTCGACTTCCACACATTCTTCAAGGCTCCCAGGATTTTCGCCCCCTCCCCCACCCTATGATCCACTTCCGCTTCCATGGTTCCATCCGCTGCCAGATCCACTCCCAGATATCAAAAAACACTTTACTTCCTCCAGTTTTTCTCCATTCAAACTTACCTCCCAATTGACTTGACCCTCAACCCTACTGTACCTAATAACCTTGCTCTTATTCACATTTACTCTTAACTTTCTTCTTTCACACACTTTACCAAACTCAGTCACCAGCTTCTGCAGTTTCTCACATGAATCAGCCACCAGCGCTGTATCATCAGCGAACAACAACTGACTCGCTTCCCAAGCTCTCTCATCCACAACAGACTGCATACTTGCCCCTCTTTCTAAAACTCTTGCATTCACCTCCCTAACAACCCCATCCATAAACAAATTAAACAACCATGGAGACATCACACACCCCTGCCGCAAACCTACATTCACTGAGAACCAATCACTTTCCTCTCTTCCTACACGTACACATGCCTTACATCCTCGATGAAAACTTTTCACTGCTTCCAACAACTTGCCTCCCACACCATATATTCTTAATACCTTCCACAGAGCATCTCTATCAACTCTATCATATGCCTTCTCCAGATCCATAAATGCTACATACAAATCCATATGTTTTTCTAAGTATTTCTCACATACATTCTTCAAAGCAAACACCTGATCCACACATCCTCTACCACTTCTGAAACCACAGTGCTCTTCCCCAGTCTGATGCTCTGTACATGCCCTCACCCTCTCAATCAATACCCTCCCATATAATTTACCAGGAATACTCAAAAAACTTATACCTGTGTAATTTGAGCACTCACTCTTATCCCCTTTGCCTTTGTACAATGGCACTATGCACGCATTCCGTCAATCCTCAGGCACCTCACCATGAGTCATACATACATTAAATAACCTTACCAACCAGTCAATAATACAGTCACCCCCTTTTTTAATAAATTCCACTGCAATACCATCCAAACCTGCTGCCTTGCCGGCTTTCATCTTCCGCAAAGCTTTTACTACCTCTTCTCTGTTTACCAAATCATTTTCCCTAACCCTCTCACTTTGCACACCACCTCGACCAAAACACCCTATATCTGCCACTCTATCATCAAACACATTCAACAAACCTTCAAAATACTCACTCCATCTCCTTCTCACATCACCACTATTTGTTATACCTCCTCATTTGCGCCCTTCACTGAAGTTCCCATTTGCTCTCTTGTCTTACGCACTGTATTTACCTCCATCCAGAACATCTTTTTATTCTCCCTAAAATTTAATGATACTCTCTCACCCCAACTCTCATTTGCCCTCTTTTTCACCTCTTGCACCTTTCTCTTGACCTCCTGTCTCTTTCTTTTATACATCTCCCATTCAATTGCATTTTTTTCCCTGCAAAAATCGTCCAAATGCCTCTCTCTTCTCCTTCAATAATAATCTTACTTCTTCATCCCACCACTCACTACCCTTTCTAATCAACCCACCTCCCACTCTTCTCATGCCACAAGCATCTTTTGCGCAATCCATCACTGATTCCCTAAATACATCCCATTCCTCCCCCATTCCCCTTACTTCCATTGTTCTCACCTTTTTCCATTCTGTACTCAGTCTCTCTTGGTACTTCCTCACACAAGTCTCCTTCCCAAGCTCACTTACTCTCACCACCCTCTTCACCCCAACATTTACTCTTCTTTTCTGAAAACCCATACAAATCTTCACCTTAGCCTCCACAAGATAATGATCAGACATCCCTCCCGTTGCACCTCTCAGCACATTAACATCCAAAAGTCTCTCTTTCGCGCGCCTGTCAATTAACACGTAATCCAATAACGCTCTCTGGCCATATATATGTATATATGTATATATATATATATATATATATATATATATATATATATATATATATATATATATATATATATATATATATATATATATATATATATATATATATATATGTATATATATATATATATATATATATATATATATATATATATATATATATATATATATATATATATATATATATATATATATATATATATATATATATATATATATATATATATATATATATATATATATATATATATATATATATATATATATATATATATATATATATATATATTATATTATATTATATTATATTATACTTTGTCACCGTCTCCCGCGCCAGCGAGGTAGCGCAAGAAAACAGACAAAAGAATGGCCCAACCCACCCACATCCACATGTATATACATACACGTCCAGACACACACATATACTTACCTATACATCTCAACGTATACATATATATACGCACACAGATATATACATATATACATATGTACATAATTCATACTGTCTGCCCTTATTCATTCCCGTCGCCACCCCGGCACACATGAAATGACAACCCCCTCCCCCGCATTTGCGCGAGGTAGCGCTAGGAAATGACAACAAAGACCACATTCGTTCACACTCAGTCTCTAGCTGTTATGTATAATGCACCGAAACCACATCTCCCTTTCCACATCCAAGCCCAGCAGAACTTTCCATGGTTTACCCCAGACGCTTCACATGCCCTGGTTCAATCCATTGACAGCACGTCCACCCCGGTATACCACATCGTTCCAAGTCACTCTATTCCTTGAACGTCTTTCACCCTCCTGCATGTTCAGTCCACGATCACTCAAAATCTTTTTCACTCCATCTTTCCGCCTCCTATTTGGTCTCCCACTACTCCTCGTTCCCTCCACCTCTGACACATATATCCTCTTTGTCAATCTTTCCTCACTCATTCTCTCCATGTGACCAAACCATTTTAAAACACCCTCTTCTGCTCTCTCAACCACACTCTTTTTATCACCACACATCTCTCTTACCCTTTCATTACTTGCTCGATCGAACCATCTCACACCACATATTGTCCTCAGACATTTCCAGCACATCCACCCTCCTCCGCACAACTCTATCTATAGCCCACGCCTCGCACCCATATAACATTGTTGGAACCACTATTCCTTCAAACATACCCATTTTTGCTTTACGAGATAATGTTCTCGACTTCCACACATTTTTCAACGCTCCCAGACCTTTCGCCCCCTACCCCACTCTGTGACTCACTTCCGCTTCTATGGTTCCATCCGCTGCCAAATCCACTCCCAGGTATCTAAAACTCTTCATTTCCTCAAATTTTTCTCCATTCAAACTTACCTCCCAATTGACTTGTCCCTCAACACTACTGTACCTAATAACCTTGCTCTTATTCACATTAAGTCTCAGCTTTCTTCTTTCACAAACTTTACCAAACTCAGTCACCAGCTTCTGCAGTTTCTCACCCGAAACAGTCACTAGCGCTGTATCATCAGCGAACAACAATTGACTCACTTCCCTAAGCTCTCTCATCCCCAACAGACTGCATACTTGCCCCTCTCTCCACAACTCTTGCATTCACCTCCCTAACAACCCCATCCATAAACAAGTTAAACAACCATGGAGACATCACGCACCCCTGCCGCAAACCAACATTCACTGAGAACCAATCACTTTCCTCTCTTCCCAATCGCACACATGCCTTGCATCCTCGTTAAAAACTTTTCACTGCTGCTGACAACTTGCCTCCCACACCATATATTCTTAATACCTTCCACAGAGCATCTCTATCAACTCTATCATATGCCTTCTCCAGATCCATAAATGCTTCATACAAATCCATTTGCTTTTCTAAGTATTTCTCACATACATTCTTCAAAGCAAACACCTTGATCCACACATCCTCTACCACTTCTGAAACCACACTGCTCTTCCCCAATCTGATGCTCTGTACATGCCTTTACCCTTTCAATTAGCACCCTCCTATATAATTTTCCAGGAATACTCAACAAACTTATAACTGTAATTTGAGCACTCACCTTTATCCCCTTTGCCTTTGTACAATGGCACTATGCATGCATTCCGCCAATCCTCATGCACCTCACCATGAGTCATACATACATCAAATATCCTTAACAACCAGTCAACAACACAGTCATCCACTTTTTAAATAAATTCCACTGCAATACTATCCAAACCCGCTGTCTTGCCGGCTTCCATCTTTCGCAAAGCTTTTACTACCTCTTCTCTGTTTGCCGAATAATTCTCCCTAACCCTCTCACTTCGCACACCACCTCGTCCAAAACAACTTACATCTGCCACTCTATCCTCTAACACATTCAACAAACCTTCAAAATACTCACCCATCTCCTTGTCACATCACCGCTACTTGTTATCACCTCTCCATTAGTCCCATTCACCGATATTCCCGTTTGTACTCTTGTCTTACGCACTTTATTTACATCCTTCCAAAACATCTTTTCTTTCTCCCTAAAACTTAATGATACTCTCTCACCCCAACTCTCCTTTGCCCTCTTTTTCACCCCTTGAACCTTTCTCTTGACCTCCTGCCTCTTTCTTTTATACATCTCCCATTCATTTGCACTATTTCCTTGCAAGAATCATCCAAATGCCTCTCTCTTTTCTTTCACTAATAATCTTACTTCTTCAACCCACCACTCACTACCCTTTCTAATCTGCCCATCTCTCACGCCTCTCATGCCGTAAGCATCTTTTGTGCAAGCCATCACTGATTCCCTAAATACATCCCATTCTTTCCCCTTTCCACTTACTTTCTTTGTTCTCACCTTTTTCCATGCACTTCACCTTTTTCTGCACTCAGTCTCTCCTGGTACTTCCTCACACAAGACTCCTTCCCAAGCTCATTTACTCTCACCACTCTCTTCACCACAACATTCTCTCTTCTTTTCTGAAAACCTCTACAAATCCTTACCTTCGCCTCCACAAGATAATGATCAGACATCCCTCCAGTTGCACCTCTCAGCACATTAACATCCAAAAGTCTCTTTTGCGCGTCTATCAATTAACACGTAATCCAATAACGCTTTCTGGCCATCTCTCCTACTTACATACGTATACTCATTTATATCTCTCTTTTCAAACCAGTTATTCCCTATCACCAGTCCTTTTTCAGCACACAAATCTACAAGCTCTTCATTATTTCCATTTACAACACTGAACACCCCATGTACACCAATTATTCCCTCAACTGCCACATTACTTACCTTTGCATTCAAATCACCCATCACTATAACCAGGTCTCGTGCATCAAAACTACTAACACACTCACTCAGCTGCTCCCAAAACACTTGCCTCTCATATATATATATATATATATATATATATATATATATATATATATATATATATATATATATATATATATATATATATATATATATTAAGATTAGTATGGGTTTTCAGAAAAGAAGAGTGAATGTTGGGGTGAAGAAGGTGGTGAGAGTAGGTGAGCTTGGGAAGGAGACCTGTGTGAAGAAGTATCAGGAGAGACTGTGTACAGAATGGAAAAAGGTGAGAACAATGGAAGTAAGGGGAGTGGGGGAGGAATGGGATGTATTTAGGGAATCAGTGATGGATTGCGCAAAAGATGCTTGTGGCATGAGAAGAGTGGGAGGTGGGCTGTTTAGAAAGGGTAGTGAGTGGTGGGATGAAGAAGTAAGAGTATTAGTGAAAGAGAAGAGAGAGGCATTTGGACGATTTTTGCAGGGAAAAAATGCAATTGAGTGGGAGAAGTATAAAAGAAAGAGACAGGAGGTCAAGAGAAAGGTGCAAGAGGTGAAAAAAAGGGCAAATGAGAGTTGGGGTGAGAGACTATCAGTAAATTTTAGGGAGAATAAAAAGATGTTCTGGAAGGAGGTAAATAGGGTGCGTAAGACAAGGGAGCAAATGGGAACTTCAGTGAAGGGCGTAAATGGGGAGGTGATAACAAGTAGTGGTGATGTGAGAAGGAGATGGAATGAGTATTTTGAAGGTTTGTTGAATGTGTCTGATGACAGAGTGGCAGATATAGGGTGTTTGGGTCGAGGTGGTGTGCAAAGTGAGAGGGTTAGGGAAAATGATTTGGTAAACAGAGAAGAGGTAGTAAAAGCTTTGCGGAAGATGAAAGCCGGCAAGGCAGCAGGTTTGGATGGTATTGCAGTGGAATTTATTAAAAAAGGGGGTGACTGTATTGTTGACTGGTTGGTAAGGTTATTTAATGTATGTATGACTCATGGTGAGGTGCCTGAGGATTGGCGGAATGCGTGCATAGTGCCATTGTACAAAGGCAAAGGGGATAAGAGTGAGTGCTCAAATTACAGAGGTATAAGTTTGTTGAGTATTCCTGGTAAATTATATGGGAGGGTATTGATTGAGAGGGTGAAGGCATGTACAGAGCATCAGATTGGGGAAGAGCACTGTGGTTTCAGAAGTGGTAGAGGATGTGTGGATCAGGTGTTTGCTTTGAAGAATGTATGTGAGAAATACTTAGAAAAGCAAATGGATTTGTATGTAGCATTTATGGATCTGGAGAAGGCATATGATAGAGTTGATAGAGATGCTCTGTGGAAGGTATTAAGAATATATGGTGTGGGAGGCAAGTTGTTAGAAGCAGTGAAAAGTTTTTATCGAGGATGTAAGGCATGTGTACGTGTAGGAAGAGAGGAAAGTGATTGGTTCTCAGTGAATGTAGGTTTGCGGCAGGGGTGTGTGATGTCTCCATGGTTGTTTAATTTGTTTATGGATGGTGTTGTTAGGGAGGTAAATGCAAGAGTCTTGGAAAGAGGGGCAAGTATGAAGTCTGTTGGGGATGAGAGAGCTTGGGAAGTGAGTCAGTTGTTGTTCGCTGATGATACAGCGCTTGTGGCTGATTCATGTGAGAAACTGCAGAAGCTGGTGACTGAGTTTGGTAAAGTGTGTGGAAGAAGAAAGTTAAGAGTAAATGTGAATAAGAGCAAGGTTATTAGGTACAGTAGGGTTGAGGGTCAAGTCCATTGGGCGAGTGCGTATGAAAGGCGCCCACAGGCGGCGTGACGTGATTTTCGCACACAGGGAGGTGGAATCAGTCCGCCGGAATGGAACCATGAAGCGGAAGTGGATCATAGGGTGGGGGAGGGGGAAACCATATGGGTGCGCCCTAGAACCTGAGTGGCAGACGAGCAACACAAATCCCGGAACGCCCCCCTGGGTAAGATAGAAGGACTAGACGTTCCCCAATTATGTCTGGTTGCGAGGCGTGGGCTCAGTAAAGAGAATAGCCGCCGGCGTTCGGCTGGCAGTGCAGGCCCAGCGCATATTAGTCTGCCCCAGGAGAGGGGTGAGTAAGTTTATGTCGGTTTTATTTGTGTTATATTTGTGCTATTAGTGTGCGTTTAGGTTTTAGTTGTGTTTTATGATGTTGATAGTTTTTGGTTTTTTTTTTGTGAGGTTTTTTGTGTTTGTGGTAGTTTTTGAGATTTTTCTTGTTTTTGTTTTTATGTTGATGGTTGGTGTTTTTGTTGTTTGTTTGTATTTTGTTGTTTTTGTTGTGGGTTTATTGGTGTGTGTGTTTTTTGTTGGTTGGTTGGTATTGTGTGTTTGTTTTGGTGGTTGTGTTTGTTTGGTTTGGTTTGGGTGGGTGTGTCGTTTTTTTTTTTGCTTGTTTGGTGTTTTGGTTGGGTCTTTTTTGTGTGTTTTGTTCGTTTCCGGTGTTGTGGTTCCTGTTGTGGTGTGTGTTTTTTTATGGTTTTTGGTCGTTTTGTTGTTTTGGGTTTCTTTGGTTGTGTGTGATTTGTGTGTTGTGCTGTTGTGCGTTTTTGTTTTGTGTTTTTTTTTTTTTTTTTTTGGTTCGTTTGTTTCTTGGTTTGTGGTTTTGTTTGTAAGTTTGTGTTGTGTTTGTTGTTTGCTTTGGGTTTGTTTTTTGTGTATTTTTGTTTTGTTGTTTGTTGTTATGTTTTTTGGTTGTGAGTGGTGTGCGTTGATTTTGTGTTGTTTATTTTTGATTTTTTGTTGTGTGTTTGTGTTGTATTATTTTTGGTTTTTATGTGTGTGATTTTGTGGTGGTTGTTTTTTGTTGGGTTGTTTGTGTTGTGGTGTTTATGTGGGTGTGTTGTGTTGTTGTTGTTTTCGTTTGGTGTTCATTTGGTGTTGTATGGGGCAGGTGTTACTTTCTTGTTTGTTTGTTGTGATGTTGTGTGTTTGTTTTTTGTTTAGGTGGGTGGTTGTTTTTCTTTTTGGTTTTTGGGTATGTTTTGGTTTTTGGGGGGGGGTGGTTTTTTGTGGTTTTTGTATTTTTTGATTAGTTTGTTTGGTGATGTTTTGTTGTTTGTTTGTGACGGGTGTGTATTGTGTTAGTGTTGTTTTTCGGTTGTTGTTGTTTGTATTTTGTGTATTGTTTTTTGAGTTTTAGTTTTATTATTTTGGGGTGGGTGTTTTTGTGTTTTATGGGGTTGCTGTTCTGTTGTTGTTTGTGTTTAGTTGTTTTGTTTGTTACTTGGGTTTAGTTGGGTTTATGTTTGTTGGTTTATTGTTGTGATGTTTTTGGTTGTGGTTATTTTTTGTTGTGTGTTGATTTTTTGAGTGGGTTTTTCCTTTTTTCTTTTTGGTGGGGTTGTTTGTTTGAGTTTTTTTGTGTTGTTTATTTTCGGGTTCGTTTTGGGTTTTTTTGTTGTGTTTTGTGTTTGTTTTGTTGTATGTTTTTTTTTGGTGTGTGTTTTGTACTGACTGTGTATTTTGTTGTTTGTAGTTTGTGTAGTTATGTTGTGTGTTTTATTTTTGTTTTTTCGTGGTTTGTTTGTTAGTTTAGTTGTTGTTTAGAAGGATTGTGAGTTGTTTTAGTGATTGACTTGATTTAAGGTTTAATGGTTATATTTTCCTGGTTGTGATGTAGGATTTATTTTTGGAGTTGTGTTGGTTTGGTTTGTGTGTGTTTTTTGTTTTGTTGCGTCTTTGGATGTTATGTGTTTTAAGTATGTTTGGTTTTATATTCGTGTATTGTGTTTGCGTTAGTCCATTGTGGTGTAGTTTAGTAGTTGGTTGTTTTTATCTATTGAGTTTTGTGGTTTGTGTTGGGTGGTTGAGTTGACTTGTATTTTGGTTGTTTTTGTCTGTGTTTATTTTTGCGTGTGTTTGTCTTGTTTTGGTGGTGTGCTGGTTTGTTTGGTTTTTTGGTTTTTTTGTGTGTGTATTGTGGTTGATCTCGTGTTGTTTTTTGCGGTTTGGTTTGGTGTTTTGATTGTTGTGTATGGGTAGTTTTATAATAGTGTTCTATGTATTTTTACTGGTGTATGATGGAAGTAAATATAAAGTATATTGATAAAATACATACAATTATAAAATGAAAAATATAATTTAATACAAATCAATAAAAAGTTATCAGTAATCTTAAAGTAAAAAATGGTTGCACCACTGAATATATATAAGCACCACAAAATATTGGGTGTTGTTTTGAATTTTTATTTGTTTTGGTTTTGTTTCGTGAGGGTTTGTTTTGTGTGGTGTGGTTGTTTATTCTATTTTTGGTGTGATTTTTTTTTGCCTTAGTTTTGAGGTTTGGTGTTTTTTTGTTTTTTTTTTTTTTGTGGTGTGGTTTATTGGTGATGTTTGGGCTGGCTTGTTTGTTTTGAGGGGTTTGTGTTGTTGGTGGTTTTTGTGAGTCGTTTTTGTTGTGTTCTGTCTTGTGTGGTTTTGGTTGTGTTTGTTGTGTTTGTGTTTGATTGTTTGTGTTGTTTTTTTCGTTTTGTTTTTGGTTTGTGTGTGTGTGTGTTTTTTTTTTATTGTAGTGGTGGTTGTTGGCTTGTGTTGTTTTTTTGCCCTCCCTAACCTAATTGTTTTTTTTGGTGTTTGTTTTTTGCTTTTATTTGTGTGCTGTGTGCGTTTTGTTTGTGGTGTTTTGTGGTGTGTTGTGTTGTGTTTCTTTGTACTGTTAGTAGTTTTGTGTGAGTTTTTTGTTTTGTTGATTTGGGTTTTTGGTCTTTGTATCTTGTCTGTTTTGTTGTTTGGGTTTGGCGTTTTTTTTGATTTTTAATGTTTTGATTGTTGATTTTTTATTGCTGTTTGTGTTTCGCTTTGTTTTGGGTCTTGGGGGTTGGTTTGTGTTATTTTGAGTTTGGGTTTTTCCTTGTCTATTTGTGTTTCTGATTTGTGTGGTGTGGTGTTGTTCTTTTTGTTCTGTTGTGTTTCGTTTTGACTGTTGTGTGGTCGTTGTTTGTGTTGTTTCGTTGGTTGTATTGTTGTATTTTTGTGTTTTTTGTTGGTGGTTGGGTTGTTGTTGTGGTTCTTTGGGGTTGTTTTGTTTTTGTGGTGTGATGGTGCGTTGGTGGTTTGTATTTTGCGTTGATTTGTGGTTGTATGTGCTTATGGTTGTGTGTTGTATTTGGGGTGTCTTGTTTTGTAGTGTGGGGTGCGTTTTTGTGTTGTTTTATGTGTTGGATTTGTGTGCTAATGTTGTTTGTGTGTTATTTGATGAGGTGGTTAGATCGAGGTTAAGAAAGTACGGGTAAGAGAGATGTTGTGGAAACAAAAAAGAGCGTGGTTGTGGCGAGCAGAAGCGGGTTGTTTTGAATGGTTTGGGCCATGGAGAGCAATGAGTGCGGAACGGAATTGACCAGCGGTTATATGTGTCGGAGGTGGACGGGAACGAGGAGAAGTGGGAGACCAAATTGGAGGTGAAAAGATGGAGTGACAAGGATTTTGTGTGCTTCGGGGCCTGAACATGGCAGGGAGGGTGATGAAAGGCGGGCAAGAATAGATTGGGAATTGGAGCGTGTTGTTGGTATACAGGGGTTGACGTGCTTATGTCAGTGGATGAATCAAGGCATGTGAAGCTCCGGGTTAAACCACGGAAAAGCTGTGTAAGGTCATGTATATTTGCGTGTGTGGCGTGTGTATGTACATGTGTAGGGGGGGGGTTGGGCATTTCTTTCGTCTGTTTCCTTGCGCTACCTGCAAACGCGGGAGACATGCGACAACGTAATAAAAAAAAAAAACAATATATTAATATCTAATTTTTATTATATTATATTATCTTTAAATATATATTATATTTGTTTATGGTTGGGGTTATTAGTGAGGTGAATGAAAGATTTTTGGGAAAGAGGGGAAGTTTGAAGTCTGTTGGGGAGGAGAGGGTTTGGGGGAAGGGGATTTCAGTTGTTGTTCGCTGTGTTTAACACCCTGGTGGCTGATTCTGTGAGAACTGCAGAGTGGTGATGAGTTTGGAAAAAGTGTGTGAAAGAAGAAAGTTAAAAAAAAAATGTGAATAGAGCAGGTTATTAGGTAGTGGGGGGTTGGGGGTCAAGCCCAATTTGGGGAAAGGGGGGTTTGATGGAGAAAAAATGGAGGAAGTAAGTGTTTTAGTTTGGGAGTGGATCTAGCGCGGATGGAAACATGGAGCGAAGGGGTCATAGGGGGGAGGGGCGAAAATTCTGGGGCTGAAGAATGTGGGAAGTCGAAAAACCCTTATCTGGGGGAAAGAAAAAAAGGGTAGGTTTGAAGGATTTTGGTTTCCCAAAACAATGTTGTATGGTTGCGAGGTGGGTATGGATAGAGTGGTGCGCAGGAGGATGGGTGTGCGGGGGAAAATGAGATGTTGAGGAACAATGTGTGGGGGTGGGGGTGGTTTGATCGGGAAGAAAGGGAAAATAAAGGGAAAAGAGAAAGGAAAAATGGGTTGGTTGGGGAAACAAAAAGGGAAGGGGGTTGGTTTTTGAAAAAAGTGGGGTTGAAAAAAGGTTTGGTTTTGGGGTTTTTTTTTTGGTTTTTTTGGGGGGCACATGGAAGAGAAGGGGGTGGGAAAAAAAAAATTTAACCAAGGGGGAAAATAAAAAAAATGGGGGGTCGGAGGGGGGAAAAGGGGACGGAGGGAAGAGGGAAAAGGACCAAAATTAGGTGGAGGTGGAGGGAAAAAAAAAATAAAAAAAAAGATTTTTGTTGTGGGGGCCCCTGACCATGAAAAGGAGGGGAAAAGGAGGGCAAGGAAAGAGTGAATTGGGCGATGTGGTATTCCGGGTTGACGTGCTGTCAGTGGTTAAATTTTAAAAAGGCATGTGAAGGTTGGGGAAACCATGGAAAGCGTGTAGGTATGTATATTTGCGTGTGGGGGAGTTTGTATAACATGTGTTTGGGGTTGGGTTGGGCATTTCTTTCGTCTTTTTCCCTTGCGTTTACCTCGCAAACGCGGGAGACAGCGACAAAGCAAAAAAAAAAAAAAAAAAAAAAAAAAAAAAAAAAAAAAAAAAAAAAAAAAAAAAAAAAAAAAAAAAAAAAAAAAAAAAAAAAAAAAAAAAAAAAAAAAAAAAAAAAAAAAAAATAAAAAAAAAAAAAAAAAAAAAAAAAAAAATAAAAAAAAAAAAAAAAAAAAAAAAAAAAAAAAATCTCATTTTACAAATTTTGTCAAAAATAATAAAATAACTATTTTGGTAAAAAATTATAAATGATTATTTATGAGCCTTGTCTGTCTTGAAAAATTGGATGTTTCCCAAAAAGGGGGTTTCCCAGGTCGTCTCTTCGATGATATCAACCCAATGTTATATTTCCTCTTGTGTCTCCCTTGATGATGTGATTATTACACGAAAATGCACTTAAGAAATTTTTCGTTTTTATTTTCCCCTGCGGACTCCGGGGAAAAATGTACAAAATCAGATTGGGGAGAGCCGTGTGGTTTCAAAAAATGGTTAGGGGATTGGGGGTGGAAAAAAAGGGGGTTTGCTTTGAAGAATGTTGTGGGGAATACTTAGAAAAGCAATGATTGTATGTAGCATTTATGATCTGGAGAAGGGGGATATGATAGGTTGATAGAGATGGGTCTGTGGAAGGTATTAAGAATTATGGGGTGGGGGCAAGTTGTTGAAGAGTGAAAGTTTACGAGGATGTAAGCTGTGTACGTGTAGGGAAAGGGGGAAAGTTATTGGTTCTCAGTAATGTAGGTTTCGGCAGGGGGGTGTGATGTCTCATGGTGTTTTTTAAATTTTTTTAGGATGGGGTTGTTGGGAAGTGAATGCAAGAGTTTTGGAAAGAGGGGGGAATTGAAGTTGTGTGGGAGAGGAGCTTGGGGGGTGAGGTTGGGTTTTTTTTGTGTGATACAGCGCTGGTGGCTGATTTTATGTGAGAAACTTTCCGAAGTGGTTGACTTTAGGGGGTTTTGGGTTTAAAATGTTTGTGAAGAAGAAAAATTAAGGAAAGTAATAGAGCAAGGTAAAAGGTACAGTAGGGTTGAGGGTCAAGTTTAATTCGGGGGTGGTTTGAAAGGAGAAAAATGGGGGGAGTGAGTGTTTAGTATCTGGGGGTGGGTGGCAGCGGATGGCCTTTGGGAAACGGAAAATGAATCATGGGTGGGGAGGGGGCGAAAAAAATTTTGGGAGCCTTGAAGAATGTGTGGAAGGGGAGGAACATAAACTTTGGGAAAAAAAAAAAACAAAAAAAAAAAGAGTATGTTTTTAGGGGAAAGGGGGTTCCAACATGTTGTTTGGTTTTTCGAGGGGGTGGGGGTAAGGATAGGTTGTGCGCAGGAGGGGATGGGCTGGGAAATGGATGTTTGAGGACCATGTGTGGTGTGAGGTGGTTTGATCGAGTAAGAAAAGGGAAGGGTAAGAGAGATGGTGGAAATAAAAGAGCGTGGTTGAGAGAGCAGAGGGTGTTTTGAAATGGTTTGGTACCTGGAGAGAATGAGTGAGGAAAGATTTGACAAGAGGATATATGTGCGGAGGTTTGGGGGGACGAGGAGAAGAGGGGGGACCAAAAATTGGGGGGTGGAAAGGGGGAGTGAAAAAAAATTTTTTTTTTGTGATCGGGGCCTGACATGCGGAGGGTGAAAAAGGGGGGCAAGGAATAGGGGTGATTGGAGGGATTGGTTACCGGGGTTGACGTGGTCAGTGGGATTAAATCGGGGCTGTGAGCGTTGGGGTAAACCATGGAAAGTGTGTAGGTATGTATTTTTGCGCGTGGGACGTATGTTATACAGTTTTATGGGGGTGGGGGGGGCCCCTTTCTTTCGTCTGTTTCCTTGCGCTACCTCGCAAGCGGGGGGAGCAGCGACAAATTATATATATATATATATTTTATATATATATTATATATATTAATATTATATTATATTATATATTTTTTTTTATTTTTTAAATGGTGCTGGCGCTGTCTCCCGCGATGCGAGGAGCCAGGAAACGACGAAAGAATGCCCAACCCACCCCCATACACCATGATTACTTTTACACGTCCACACACGCAAATATACATACCTATACATTCAATGTACACTTAATTACACACCCCCGACACATACTATTTTTACCAGGGCCAAAATTCCACTGTTGCCTTTTTCTTTCCCATCGCCCCCCTCGCCACCCCTGGAATACCATCCCCCCCCCTCATGGGTGCGAGGTGCCTAGGAAAAGAAAAACAAAGGCCCCATTCGTTCACACTCAGTCTCTAGCTGACATGCAATAATGCCCCGAAACCACAGCCCCCTTTCCAATCAGGCCCCAACACTTCCATGGTTACCCCAGACGCTTCACATGCCCTGATTCAATCACTGACAGCACGTCAACCCCGGTTTACCACATCGATCCAATTCACTCTTTTTCCTTGCCCGCCTATCACCTCCTGCATTTTCAGGCCCGTACACAAAATCTTTTTCACCCCATCTTTCCCCCCTCCAATTTGGTCTCCCACTTTCCTCGTTCCCTCCCCCCGGGACACATTTTATCCTCTGGTCAATCTTTCTACTCATTCTCTCCATGTGCCCAACCCTTTCAAAACACCCCCCTCGCTTTTCTAAAACCACCCCTCTTTTTTATTTCACCATCTCTCTTACCTTTAATACTTACTTTGATCAAAACCACCTCCACTACCATTGTCTCAAACAAACTTTTTCCAGCACATCCACCCTCTGCGCACAACTCTATCCATAGCCCAGCCTCGCACCATAAACATTGTTGGGGGCCCCCTTTCCTTCAAACAACCCAAATTTTTTCTTTCGGGGATAATGTTTCGACTTCCCACAATCTTCAAGGCTTCCGGATTTCGCCCTCCCCTACCCCATATCACTTCCCCTTCCATGGTTCCATCCGCTGAGATCCACTCCAGATTTCTAAAACACTTTACTTCCTCAGTTTTTCTCCATCCCAAAAATTTTCCTCCAACTGTTGACCTCATCCCTACTTCCAATAATTACCGGGGTCTTATTACATTTTATATATATAAAATATATATTATAAATTATATAAAATATATAAACACATCCAAAAACTCCATCAAACCAGGTCGAACCTGGGCCCCTTGGGGCAAGCGGCAGTCATGTAAACCGCTAGGCTAGGGAGTTTTAAAAGAAACAACTATCGAAATACAAAATACTCGAATACCTTCGTCTTTACTATGGTGGGGACGGTCTATCGGTTGTCCCCAAAGAAAAAGGGCCCGCTTGGCGGGTTTTTCCGACCTGGCCCGTACAACGCGGGGTTTTGAATACGAATAAGTGTATATGAACGCGCCCTCATAGACATACCCAAGCTCCAACACAGTCGACCTGGGCCCCTGGCAAGGGCAGGCCTGTAACCGTTAGGCTAGGGACTGTATAATCGGAACACCGAGACCCCGTTGTCCCATAGTGGACGAGGGTATTCGAGTACTTAGTATTTCGAATATTTTTTTCCTTCATACAGTCCCCTTTGCTGCGTTAGCATTTCCCGCCTCTTGCCCCAAAGGGGTCCCAGGTTCGATCTGGCTGATGGAGCTTGTATGTTCTTTGAAAGTGCGCGTTCATTTACCTTAATTGTTTATATATATATATATATATATATATATATATTCTTTCTTTCATACTTTGCCATTTCCCGCATTAGCGGGGGTAGCGTTAAAGAACAGGGACTGGGACCTTAGAGGGGAATATCCTCACTGGCACCCTTCTCTGTTCCTTCCATTGGACACTTCAATTAAAAAAGAAAAAAGAACGAGAGGGGGGATTTCCCGCCCCCCGCTCCCTTGCCCTTCGTCGCCTTCTACGACGCGCGGGCATACGTGGACGTATTCTTTCACCCTATCCCCCGGGCTTGATATAACTATACAATTATACATATATATCTATATATATATCTTATATAAAATATATATTAATATATCTATATATATATATTTCTATATCTATATATCTATTATCCCTGGGGAGTCTAGTGGGGATTCAAGACTACCTTCCCAGAATACCCTGCGTGGTCGTAGGAAGGCGACTAAAAGGGGAGGGAAGCGGGGGGACTGGAATCCTCCCTCTCGTTGTTTTTTTTTTTTTTTTCAATTTTCCAAAAGAAGGAACAGCGAATTGGCCAGGTGAGGGTACTTCCTCAAAGGCCAGTCCATCTGTTCTTACCGCTACCTCGCTCATGCGGGAAAATGGCGAATAGTTTGAAAGAAAAGTAAAGTATGAAGTCTGTTGGGGATGGAGAGCTTGTAGGAAGTGAGTCAGTTGTTGTTCGCTGATGATTTGATTTCTTGGATGATACGAATGGTGAATTTCAGCGTCTGGTGGGCTTGTGTGATTCCATTTGATGCTTGAGATGTTTTGCTTGAGATTCATGTGAGAGGGAGGGAGGGAAAGGAGGGAGTGTGAGAAAATAGAAGAGAGAGGAGAGGGGGGGGTGAAGAAAGAAAGAAGAGAGTAAGGAAAGAAGAATCCCATCCCTACACCCCGGGGTGGGAGAAGGGGGAAGGGGGGAAAGAGGGAGGAAGGAGAGGGAAAGGGAGTGAGAAGGGAGAGAAAAGGGGAGAAGTAGGGGAGGAAGAGGGGAAGAAGAAGAAAGAAGGAAGAGAAGGGAAGAGGGGGAAGGAAGAGGAAGGAGGGAGAGGGAAGAAAGAGGATGTCGAGGGAAACTGCAGAAAGAAAGCTAGAAAAGGAAAGCTGGTTTTTTTCTGGTGTTTTTGATTTTGACCGTGGGTTTTTGTTGTTTTTGCGATTTTTGCAGAAGAAATGATGCAGTGGTGATCTGAGACGTTTGGTGTTTTTTTTTTTTTGTTTTTTTGTTTTGTTGTTTTGACTGTCTTTTGACTCGCTTTTTGACATTTTTTTTTTTGAGGTTTTGCTGGTTTTTGTGAAGGAAGAAAAGGTAAAAGTAGTAAGAAGCTGTGGTGGGGTGGCTGGTGGATTTTTTTTGGACTAGAAGTTTGTGAGATTTTGGTCTGTGTACGGTTTTTTTGTTGTTTTGTTTTGAAAAAAAGCCAGAAGAAGCTAGAATGAAGCTAGCCTGAGAAGAAGGAAGAGCCTGGTGATCTTGTGTGTTTGTTTGGTGTTTTGTTTGTGACCTGCTGAAGAGAAGCATCGTGTGGGTGCTTTGTTTGGTTGTGTGGTTTTGTTGTTTTTTTGACGGTTGAATGCTTATGTGGATTTGGCGTTTTGAGCTGGAGTTAGTTTTGGTTTTACCTCTGAGCTGCTCGATTTTTGCTATGAAGCAGAAGAGTAGCTGGTTTGGAGTTTTGGCGGTGTTTTTTGGGAAAGCTGGTTTGTTTTTTTTGTTTTGGATTGAGTGTTTGTTTTGATGATGATTTGTCGCTGAGTTCTCCTGTGGTGTTTTGGGTATAATTTAAAGTAATTATTAAAGGTTTATGTTGTGGGTGGTGAAGAAAGTTTAATTAAGTAAAAATGATTAGGGAAAAAGAAGAAAGAAAGTTAAAAAGTTTTATTAGAGTTGTGTTGGTATTTAAAAAAAGGTGAATTTAAGCAGCAAAGGTTATTAGGTTACAGTAGGGGTGTTGTGTGAGGGTCACTAAGTCAATTGGGAGGGTTGAGGCGGTGTGGTTGAGGTTTGAATGGAGAAAAACTTGGAGGAAAAGTAATGGATGGTGAATTAGTAGTGTGAGGTGAAGTAGGGTAGTGGAATGAGTTTTGGATAAACAGAGGAAGTGAAAAAATAAAAAATAGGGAGTAGGAAGTGTGGGGAAAGTTGATGAGTGTGTGAGGAAAAGGGGGAAACGGAGTGATGTGAAGTGATAATGTGGAAGGAAGTGGATAGTGTTTTAGACTATCTGGGGCGTGGAAGTGGATCTTGGGATTCTGGAGTGGGGGTTGGGGTGGAGATGTGGATTGTTCCAGCGGATGGAACCATGGACGCGGACGAAAAAAAAAAAAAAAGGAAAAAAGCGGAATGGAAAGTGGGAAACCAAAGGACGGGAAGAAGGGAACAAAAAGAAATAAGCAATGGAGGAAAAGATTAAGTGGACGTGGCAAGGGAGTACGCACCCGTGGAATCCTAGGGTGGGAGCGGGGGGGCGGAGGGAGTTTGGGGGGGTGTGTTGGGGGAGATATGGGTGGGGGGAGGGTTGGGGGGCGAAAAATTTTGGGGAGCTTTTGTGATGTGATTGGAAAAACTTGAAAAAAAAAAAATCTATGAAAAAAAAAATGTGTGGAAGTCGAGAAGAGAAGGGAGAAGGAGAAGGAGAGAGAACAGGAGAGAGGAGGAGGAAGAGGAGGGAGGAAAGCAAAAAGGAGGATAGGAAATTTAGGATGGAGGAAACGAAGAACATTATACTCGAGGAAAGGAAGAAAAGCAAAAAAAACAAAAAAAAAAAAAAAAAAAAAAACAAAAAAAAAAAAAACAAAAAAAAAAAAAAAATGGAAAAAAAAAAAAAAAAAAACAAACAAAAATAAAAAAAAAAAAAAAAAAAAAAAAAAAAAAAAAAAAAAAAAAACTGGGTTTGTTTTTGAAGAAGGAAAAGAAATAGTGGGGTTAATAATAAAATAGTGGTTCCACAAGGTTGTATGGTTTTTATTTTTTTGCGAGGGAGTGGGTATTGGGGGATCAGGATTAGAGTGTGCGCAGAGGAGAAAAGGAGGGATGCTGGATAAGGAGGATAGGATGGACTGAGGAGGATGGATGTGCTGGAAATGAGAAATGTTAGAGGGAAACAAATGATGTGGAGTTGCGAGGTGGGTTTGCACGATCGTCAGAAACGACACGTAAGGGTAAGAGAGATGTGTGGAAATTATAAAAAGCGCGTGGATGGCGCAGAGCAGCGAAGAGGGTTTGTAAATGATACTGTTTTGTTTTGAAAAAATGGTTTTGGGCACCGGAGAGAATATGAGTGAGGAAAGATTGACCAAGAGGGATTTTATATGTTGTCGGAGTGGAGGGAACGAAGGGAGAAGAGGGAGACCCAAATTGGAGGTGGAAAGAAAGATGGGAGTGAAAAAGATTTTGGTGTGATCGGTGGCCCTTTGCTCTGAACATGCAGGTATCGGAGGGTGAAAGGAGGGGCAAGGAATAGAGTGAATTGGAGCGATGTGGTATACAGGGGTTGACGTGCTGTCAGTGGATTGAATCAAGGCATGTGAAGCGTCTGGGGTAAACCATGGAAAGCTGTGTAGGTATGTATATTTGCGTGTGTGGACGTGTGTATGTACATGTGTATGGGGGGGGGGGGGTTGGGCCATTTCTTTCGTCTGTTTCCTTGCGCTACCTCGCAAACGCGGGAGACAGCGACAAAGTATAAATAAAAAAAAAAAAAAAAAAAAGAATATATATATATATATATATATATATATATATATATATATATATATATATATATATATATATATATATATATATATATATATATATATATATATATATATATATATATATATATATATATATATATATATGTATATATATATATCCTGAAACACCTCACTCTCCTCTCTCCCCACGCACACACACACGTCGTACATCTGATAAAAGACTCACTGCTTCTAGCAGCATACCTCCCACACAATATATTCTTATGACCTTCCACAAGGCATCTCTATCAACCGGATCATATGCCATTTCCAGATCCATAAATGCTACATACAAATCCATGTATTTCTGTTAGTATTTCTCGCACACATTCTTCAAAGCAAACACCTGATCCACACATCCTCTACCACTTCTGTAACAACATTTCCCCCCGAGTCTGATGCTCTGTACATGCCTTCATCCTTTCAGTCACTACTCTCTCGTCCAATTGACCAGGTACACTCACTTAACTTATGTCTCCAGCAATTCCCAGGAACTCGCCATATACTGAAATTGAAAATCTCAACAAACCAGTGAAGAACACAGTCACTCCCTTTCCTAAGAAATTCAGCTGCAATGCCATCCACTCCACCCGCCTTGCCACATTTCATCTTACACAAGGCTTTCACCATCTCTTCTCCCTTCACCAAACCACTCTCCAAGACTCTCTCACTTCATATACTACCCAAACCAAAACACCCCACATCTGCTACTCTCTCATCAAATATATTCAACAATCCATCAGAATGCTCACCCTCCCTCCTCACTTCATCACTACCTGTCACCACTTCCCCATGTGTCCCCTCCATCAGTGTTCCTATTTGTTCTCTTGTTTTTCACATACTCTTAACTTCCTTCCAAAACATCTTATTCTCCCTAAAGTTTACTGATACTCTCTCACCCCAACTCTCATGCTTTAGAGACTAAATATTAATGTTCCAGAGGCAGAAGTCACTCATGGTCCTCCTCCCTGGATGATTCCCACTCCAGCAGTCTTACTACACTCCCCTCACTTCGAAGGCGGACCCCTCCCTCCTCCTATAGAAGCAGCTGGCCCTGGAGACCACTGCAACAATGTCCTCCTCAGTCCCTTCACCCCACCGACGGCTCCCTGCAGCCAGATGGGAGAGCGGCGAGTGCGGTATTCTCACCTGATGTAGACCCGCCAGAGGGTGGCTGGGTCGGCCACTGCTCCAGCCCTACTTTGTCTGAACTGTATGGCATCCTGGATGTAGTTAGCCTTCTCAGTCAGAGACAACTAAACGGAATAGTCATATGTGATTCACAATCCGCCCTTGAGACTCTTTCATCCACTAAACCTATCTGCCATCTTGAAGTTCGAAGAATATTGTCTTACTTAGCACTGGTACACGAGCGTAGTTTAGGTATTGATTTTTTTGTGGATACCCTCGCATATAGGAATCACACACACACACACTGACCACTTAGCCCAAACTGCCTCCTTGTGGTGCTGGTCCCTCATCCTTACTCACCTGCTGCTATCGCTCGAGAATTTGCTCAGTGGTACTCCTTCCCACAGGCCATTGTCTGGACAGACCGAGACCCGACAGTGTACCAGGACAACACTATGACATGCTCCATCTCCACTGTTACAAATACCGTCGTCGGGGCCTTATGGTCAAATGTAGTTTCAGTTAGACTAAAACTGGGCTACAGGTGTACCTGTGAGGCACGTTGCACGGGTAGGGGACAAGTCTCACTTCTCCTCTTGCCCCCCACACTGTGTAACTGACCCAATCAAACACATTACAACTCTACTGCCTGGACGGTCCCGTGGTGGGTGATATGCTGCCGCTGGAACACTGCCTCACCACAATATGTCACCTTCTCTTAATACACGAAAACCCACGTAGATCTGATTCTCATTCGCCACCGGCACTTTGGCTGGTGTTAAATCTGGGTGCCGTGCACAAGCACACTTTAAGTTCCTTGCATGGCACTAGGTCATTCAAAATTTCATTATTATGTACTATATTGTAGTTGTATCGGGTTGACGCCCTAGGGTGCAATAAACTGATCAAAACAAAAAATACCCCAACTCTTATTTGCCATCTATTTCAACCCTTGCACCTTCCTCTTGATCTCCTGCCGCTTTCTCTTATACATCTCCCAATCTTTTTCACTCCTTCCCTTTAGGTACCTTCCATATTCCTCTCTTTTCTCTTTCGCTAGCAACCTTACCTGGCCATACCAACACTCACTATCCTTTCAGACCTGCCACCCTCCCACCTCACGCATGTCACACGCTTCTTTCGCACATACCAGCAGTACTTCCATCAATATCCCCCTCCCCCATGCCTCACCCACTCCTATGGCTTCGTTTATTCTCACCTTTTACCTTTCGACGCTCAATCTCTTCTGGTATCTATTTACACAAATCTCTTTTCCAAACGCATATACTTTCACCACTCCCTTCACACACATATTATTTACTTTTCGAATACCTTCATAAATCTTCACCCTCGCCTCCTAACAACCACCTGTAGGTAATGACTACCCTACCCCTAACAACCACCCGCACGTAATGACTCTCTTGCTACCAACAATCACCTAATTGTAATAACTACTTGTCTATATAGACACCGGTGACCTCAAAAAACACCTCGCCCACTCATCTTCATCTCGTTCCACTCACCATCACCTCGTCCCACTCACCACCACTTTGCTCTGTTTACCACCATCTTGCCATACTCACCACCACTTAGCCCCACTCACCACCACATTGCCCCACTCACCACCACCTAGCCCTACCCATCACCTACTCGTCCAACTCACCACCACTTAGCCCTACCCATCACCTATTCGTCTACCTCACCACTACCTCGGTACACTACCCACTAACTCGTCCCACTCATCACCAACTCGGCCCACTCACCATCACTTTGTTACTTTCACGCCACCTCGTCCCACTCATCACCTTGGCCCCCTTACCACCACATGGCCTTACTCATTAGGCGTTCAAGTGAGTGGTAGTGGGAACGCGCGCCTCGTGTAAGGTATATCTACTTCGTCTCTAGTTTGGTGTGACTTCCTTCTGGCTCTTGTTGCAGACCATCAGATCGTCTGGTGAGTTTGTCCTTCACATATACTGCTGACCTGACTTGATTATGAACACTGGAACCAAAACAGAATAGCAATCCCTTTAGCATTGTTTAACCAGGACTTGATCTGTTCAGTCGTGATCACTTTTATCCAAATATTTTCACCTACTCACTCGGGATTAGCTTAAGCCATATAGTTTCTTAATCCACAATTAACAGAAGGCCTGAATTATTAAAAGATTATGATGAGCATGAACTATTTTTTCGTTGGTGTAAGATGGTGCTACTATATATAAGTCTGGCCTTAAAACTTATTCGATGCTGTTTTCTATAAATGAGAGACGCACGACAGGAACTTTTGTTTACGTTCTATAGTTTTAGGGGAGCCTCAAATGATTTGATTTTGTGCCACTCCTTGCATGACACGATTGGCCTATATGACGGTAAACAGGATTTTCTTTCAATAAATCTAAATAATGATCCTTCCAAGCAAGTACTGGGGTATTTGAGGTATTCCAATTTCTGTCTATTCATACTCCGTTACCGCTTACTACCAGTGGTTAATTCCTGGGCAGTCCAGCCATTTCTGCTCAACGAGTCATCCAGTTAGAGAGTCAAACCTGACACCAATCGACCAACCACACAGCCAGCTAGGAAGCACACTCGAACCTAACAGACCAATCAGTCAGCCAGTTACTCAACCAGTGAACCACACCAGCTGTCAGTCAACCAACCACCTAACCAGCTAGTGAGTCACACAAACAGCCATCCAACTAATCATCCAGTCAGCCAGTAAGCAATGAGCTACTATTGCAAACAATCAACCACTTAGCCAGCCTAACAAACAGCCAATGGTAAACTAGTCAACCAAACAAAGACCTGACCAACCAATCAGAGTTAGTCAGCCAGCCTGTCATTCAACTAACCACCAGCTGATGATACAGCCAAATAGTCAATGACAGCCAATCATCAAGATAGTCAACCAACCAACCAACCACCCAACGACACCTCAAGGTGACCTGTCAGTCAACCAATCAACCAGTCAGCAAGGATGTGATACAAACTGTCAGGCAATCAACATTCCAGCCAACCACTGATCTAGACACCCAACTAAGCAACAAATCGGGCTACCACCCAACCGACCACCAATCAGTTGATCAATCAGCCAGCCAAACAACCAACCTCCAAATAACTAACCAGCCAATTAACCAATTAATGAGCTGACCAAACAACATTCCGTCCAAATGACTAACCATCCAACCAGTGTGAGTGATGGCTCTGTCAATAAGTAGTTAACAAGCTAATCGTCCAATAAACAGAAATGACCCTCTCAGACAGCCCCCCGCCCTCCTCCTCCATCAAACTAACCAACGGATTAAGCCAGCCAAGTGGCTAATTATTTTCCCATCTGTTCGGCCGTAATCCAAGTTTGCGTGTTATCCCGCCCCATAGGAAGAGCAGCATCCTCTCCCCCTCATCTACTGACAGGTCATTTTGGACTTTGACCAAAAGCATCTCTAACAACTGTCGCACTATCTGTCCTTCACTTTCCCATTCTGACGGTACTATAGCTGTCTCTCTCATCGAGAAAACAACACTTTTCGGTTCTCTTATCTCCTCTAACTCCATCTTGGATGACTAACTTTCCCTCACTCCCCCTGATGCTGCTCTTACTAATCCTAAGACCCCTCCTTGTGGTCTCTTTTCGTGGAGTCCAGGAAACACCTCTCTCCCAGGACAACAGCAAGGCCTGATCAGTGGTCCAGGTGGCAATCGTCTTGCCGTACATAAGTGTGTCTCTGAACTTGCATCTGGGGTTGCTCGTCTCTTTCAAAAATGTAAAACCTCCTTCTTACAAACATGCATTGGTATGTCCCATTCCAAAATAAGGGGTACCGTTCTAATCCTTCTAACTATCGTCATCTTGCTTTGACTTAAGGTTTACTAAAGTTTTGGAACCATTCCTCAACTCTCATATCCTCAGACATCTTAAATGTCACTGTCCATCACCACCGTGGCTTCCGTAAGGCGAGATGCAATGGTGGTATTCTTTCGTATCTTACTAATGTCTGGTCATCACCCCTGGGGAACTTAGGGAAATCTTGTGTTGTAACCCTTGATATGTTAAATCCTTTTGACAGGGTATGACACCAGGTTTACATTGCCAGGTCTCCTTTTTTGACTTCTCTTCCTTTTTTTTTTTTTTGTATTATCCCTACCTCTCCCTATCTTCCTCTGGTCGATGTAGTTGTTGATGGATCAACCTCTCCCTCTTTCCCTATCAACTGTGGCGTCCTCAGAGTCCTGTTCTGTCTCCTCCACCTCCCTCCTCTCTCTCTCTCTCTCTCTCTCTCTCTCTCTCTCTCTCTCTCTCTCTCTCTCTCTCTCTCTCTCTCTCTCTCTCTCTCTCCATCTATCTATCTATCTCTATCTCTCTCTTGTATCAATGATTTCCTTTCTTCAGTTGATAACGAGATGCACTCATAGGCTGACGACTCAATACTGTATTCCTATACCTCCCCCAAAAGCTGGTCTATCACTCTCTTCAAATCTGCTTCACGGTCTCATGCTCGGTCAGCGTCTCATCTTGACATAACTCCATCTCTACACTTAGATTTAGACAGGATATTCCAGTGGAGACGACCTGATTAAGTTTAATTCCTTCAAAACTCAGTTTCTTCTCATCTTTCTAAAATCCCCTCAAATCCTTTCCGTCTTTTTTGATGGATCTTTGATTTCACCACTCAGCTCTGTGAACATACATGGTAGCATTGTAACATCTGACGTATCTGGTAAACTTCACATTACGCACGTAACTATAAGTCTGCATCTGTGAAACGGTTTAGATGTCGTAAATCTTTTCTTTTGAACAGTTGCTCCGATTCCACAAACGAGTGATGCGTCATTGCTACATACCTAATAAAGAGACTTGATTTTAAACCTTTCCAATTCATCAACTCGCTCTCAGTCTGACCTCGCAATATGATACCCTTTTTTTTTTTTTTTACTTTTGCAATGTTAGTTCTCTTTCCGTCTTCTGTAGATATAACTTTGATTTTTGCTCTTGAGAGCTGACTGTAATGTATCCCCTACCATTAGCTAGGCCACGAAAACTCGGCAAGTCACTGCACCTCATGTTTACAGTCAGGTCATTGGCAACTTAAGGGTGGGCCGTTTTGATATCTCTTTCCTTCTTTACACTTCGAAGCTTTGGAACTCTCCGCCCTCCCTAACAACTATGACCTGCCCCTGTTTCAAAGGCAGGTTTTCCACTTCTTAAATCTTTTTAAAGATATCTTTCCTCTTTTATTGGTCCGTCTCACCAATTCTTTTCCCATTTCAATTAAGCCCCGGCCTTGATGTGGACATCTGTCCGTGACTGGAATCTCCAACATTAAAGAAAAGGTCAGCTACACAGCTATATTTGAGCTACCAGTCAGCTAACCACTCAGCTAGTTGTACTGGCTAGTCAGTAAGACAACTTGCCAGGTAAGTAGTCAGCTAAGAAACTAGTCAATCAGCTAATGAGCATACTTGTCAGACAACCAATTAGCGACTCAGTCAGTAGCCAACTAGGCCGAACCAGTCGGCTAACCAATCAGCCAGCCCAACAACCAGTCATACAAAAAGCCAGTCAGTCATACAACCAGCAATCCTCCAGTCAGTAAGCTCGGCAACTTTTAAGCCAGTCAGCCAGTCGGATCGCAAACCATTCAGACAGCTACTCAGTAAAGTCGCACAACCAGTCTGTCAACCAGACAACCAGTCAGCTAGTCATTCAGCTAGTCACATAAACCATCCACCACAGGGGGTAACACAACCAGTCCTCCACAGTGGATAACACAACCAGTCCACCACAGAGGGCAATACAACCAGTTCACCATAGGGGATAACACAACCAGTCCACCGCAGAGGGCAATACAACCAGTTCACCACAGGGGGCAACATAACCAGTCCACCAAAAGGGGGCAAAACAACCAGTCCACCACAGAGGGCAACACAACCAGTCCACCACAGGCAGTAACACATCTAGTCCACCACAGGGGGCAACACAACCAGTCCACCACAGAGGGCAATACAACCAGTTCACCATAGGGGATAACACAACCAGTCCACCACAGGGGGTAACACAACCAGTCCACCACAGGGGGTAACACAACCAGTCCACCACAGGGGGCAACACAACCAGTCCACCACAGGGGGTAACACAACCAGTCCACCACAGGGGGCAACACAACTAGTCCACCACAGAGGGCAACACAACCAGTCCACCACAGGGGGCAATACAACCAGTCCACCACAGGGGGTAACACAACTAGTCCACCACAGAGGGCAACACAACCAGTCCACCACAGAGGGCAACACAACTAGTCCACACAGGGAGTAACACAACTAGTCCACCACAGGGGGGTAACACAACCAGTCCACCACAGGGAGCAACACAACCAGTCCACCACAGAGGGCAACACAACCAGTCCACCACAGGGGGTAACACAACCAGTCCACCACAGAGGGCAACACAACCAGTCCACCACAGGGGGGCAATACAACCAGTCCACCACAGGGGGTAACACAACTAGTCCACCACAGAGGGCAACACAACCAGTCCACCACACAGGGCAACACAACTAGTCCACCACAGATGGCAACACAACCAGTCCACCACAGGGGGCAATACAACCAGTCCACCACAGGGGGTAACACAACTAGTCCACCACAGAGGGCAACACAACCAGTCCACCACAGGGGGTAACACAACCAGTCCACCACAGGGGGTAACACAACTAGTCCACCACAAAGGGCAACACAACCAGTCCACCACAGGGGGGCAATACAACCAGTCCACCACAGAGGGCAACACAACTAGTCCACCACAGGGGTAACACAACCAGTCCACCACAGGGGGCAACACAACCAGTCCACCACAGGGGCAACACAACCAGTCCACCACAGGGGGCAACACAACTAGTCCACCACAGGGGCAACACAACTAGTCCACCACAGGGGGCAACACAACCAGTCCACCACAGGGGGTAACACAACCAGTCAACCACAGGGGCAACACAATCAGACTACCACAGGGGCTAACACAACCAATCCACTACAGGGAGGCAACAACCATTCCACTAGGGGGGGGGGGCAACATAACCAGTCTAACCACAGGGGGGTAACAACCAATCTACCACAGGGGGCTACACAACCAGTCCACCACAGGGGTAACATAACCAGTCCACTACAGGGGATAATATAACCAGTCTACACAGGGGGGCAACACAACCAGTCTACCACAGGGGTAACACAACCAGTCTATCACGTGGGGCAATACAACCAGTACACCACAGGGGGCAACACAACAAGACCACCACAGGGGGCAACACAACCAGTCCACCACAGGGGCAAACACAAACCAGTCTACCCACAGGGGGCAACACAACCAGTCTATCACGTGGGGCAATACAACCAGTACACCACAGGAGGCAACACAACAAGACCACCACAGGGGGCAACACAACCAGTCCACCACAGGGGGCAACACAACCAGTCTACCACAGGGGTAACACAACCAGTCTATCACGTGGGGCAATACAACCAGTACACCACAGGAGGCAACACAACAAGACCACCACAGGGGGCAACACAACCAGTCCACCACAGGGGGCAACACAACCAGTCTACCACAGGGGGCAACACAACCAGTCTACCACAGGGAGGCCACACAACCAGTCCACCACAGGGACAACACAACCAGTCTACCACAGGGGCAACGCAACCAGTCCACGACAGGGGGCAACACGACCAGTCTACCACAGGGGGGCAACACAACCAGTCCACCACAGGGGGGCAACACAAATAGTCTACCACAGGGGGGCAACACAACCAGTCCACCACAGGGGGCAACACAACCAGTCCACCACAGGGGTTAAACAACCAGTCTACCACAGGGGGCAACACAACCAGTCCACCACAGGGGGCAACACAACCAGTCCACCACAGGGGGAACACAACCAGTCTATCACAGTGGGGTAACACAACCAGTCCACCACAGGGGGCAACACAACCAGTCCACCACAGGGGTAACACAACTAGTCCACCACAGGGGGAAACATAACCAGTCCACCACAGGAGGCAATACAACCAGTTCACCACAAGGGGCAACACAACCAGTCCACCACAGGGGGCAATACAACCAGTCCACCACAGGGGGTAACACAACCAGTTCACCACAAGGGGCAACACAACCAGTCCACCACAGGGGGCAATACAACCAGTCCACCACAGGGGGTAACACAACCAGTTTACCACAGGGGGCAATACAACTAGTCCACCACAGGGGGTAACACAACCAGTCCACCACAGGGGGTAACACAACCAGTCTACCACAGGGGGCAATACAACCAGTCCACCACAGGGGGCAACACAACCAATCCACCACAGGGGGTAACACAACCAGTCCACCACAGGGGGCAACACAACCAGTCCACCACAGAGGGTAACACAACCAGTCCACCACAGGGGGCAACACAACCAGTCCACCACAGGGGGTAACACAACCAGTCCACCACAGAGGGTAACACAACCAGTCCACCACAGGGGGCAACACAACCAGTCCACCACAGGGGGGTAACACAACCAGTCCACCAAAGGGGGTAACACAACCAGTCCACCACAGAGGGCAACACAACCAGTCCACCACAGGGGGCAACACAACCAGTCCACCACAGAGGGCAACACAACCAGTCCACCACAGGGGGTAACACAACCAGTCCACCACAGGGGGTAACACAACCAGTCCACCACAGAGGGTAACACAACCAGTCCACCACAGGGGGCAACACAACCAGTCCACCACAGGGGGGTAACACAACCAGTCCACCACAGGGGGTAACACAACCAGTCCACCACAGAGGGCAACACAACCAGTCCACCACAGGGGGCAACACAACCAGTCCACCACAGAGGGCAACACAACCAGTCCACCACAGGGGGTAACACAACCAGTCCACCACAGGGGGTAACACAACCAGTCCACCACAGGGGGTAACACAACCAGTCCACCACAGGGGGTAACACAACCAGTCCACCACAGGGGGCAACACAACCAGTCCACCACAGGGGTAACACAACCAGTCCACCACAGGGGGTAACACAACCAGTCCACCACAGGGGGTAACACAACCAGTCCACCACAGGGGGTAACACAACCAGTCCACCACAGGGGGCAACACAACCAGTCCACCACAGGGGGTAACACAACCAGTCCACCACAGGGGGGGCAACACAACCAGTCCACCACAGGGGGTAACACAACCAGTCCACCACAGAGGGTAACACAACCAGTCCACCACAGAGGGTAACACAACCAGTCCACCACAGAGGGTAACACAACCAGTCCACCACAGGGGGCAACACAACCAGTCCACCACAGGGGGTAACACAACTAGTCTACCACAAGGGGCAACACAACCAGTCCACCACAGGGGGTAACACAACTAGTCTACCACAGGGGGCAACACAACCAGTCCACCACAGGGGGCAACACAACCAGTCCACCACAGGGGGCAACACAACCAGTCCACCACAGGGGGCAACACAACCAGTCCACCACAGGGGGTAACACAACCAGTCCACCACAGGGGGCAAAACAACCAGTCCACCACAGGAGGCAACACAACCAGTCCACCACAGAGGGCAACACAACCAATCCACCACAGGGGGTAACACAATTAGTCCACCACAGGGGGCAAAACAACCAGTCCACCACAGGGGGCAACACAACCAGTCCACCACATGGGGCAACACAACCAGTCCACCACAGGGGGCAAAACAACCAGTCCACCACAGGGGGTAACACAACCAGTCCACCACAGGGGGCAACACAACCAGTCCACCACAGGGGGCAACACAACCAGTCCACCACAGGGGGCAACACAACCAGTCCACCACAGGGGGCAACACAACCAGTCCACCGCAGGGGGTAACACAACCAGTCCACCACAGGGGGGGCAACACAACCAGTCCACCACAGAGGGCAACACAACCAGTCCACCACAGGGGGTAACACAACCAGTCCACCACAGGGGGTAAGACAACCAGTCCACCACAGGGGGGTAACACAACCAGTCCACCACAGGGGGTAACACAACTAGTCTACCACAGGGGGCAACACAACCAGTCCACCACAGGGGGCAACACAACCAGTCCACCACAGGGGGCAACACAACCAGTCCACCACAGGGGGTAACACAACTAGTCTACCACAAGGGGCAACACAACCAGTCCACCACAGGGGGTAACACAACTAGTCTACCACAGGGGGCAACACAACCAGTCCACCACAGGGGGCAACACAACCAGTCCACCACAGGGGGCAACACAACCAGTCCACCACAGGGGGCAAAACAACCAGTCCACCACAGGGGGCAACACAACCAGTCCACCACAGGGGGCAACACAACCAGTCCATTACAGGGGGTAACACAACAAGTCTACCACAAGGGGCAACACAACCAGTCCACCACAGAGGGTAACACAACTAGTCTACCACAGGGGGTAACACAACCAGTTCACCACAGGGGGCAAAACAACCAGTCCACCACAGGGGGCAAAACAACCAGTCCACCACAGGGGGTAACACAAACAGTCCACCACAGGGGGTAACACAAACAGTCCACCACAGGGGGTAACACAAACAGTCCACCACAGGGGGTAACACAACCAGTCCACCACAGAGGGCAACACAACCAGTCCACCACAGGGAGTAACTCAACTAGTCCACCACAGGGAGTAACACAACTAGTCCACCACAGGGGGTAACACAACCAGTCCACCACAGGGGGTAACACAACCAGTTCACCACAGGGGGCAAAACAACCAGTCCACCACAGAGGGCAACACAACCAGTCCACCACAGGGAGTAACACAACTAGTCGACCACAGGGGGCAACACAACCAGTCCACCACAGGGGGCAACACAACCAGTCCACCACAGGGGGTAACACAACCAGTCCACCACAGAGGGCAACACAACCAGTCCACCACAGGGAGCAACACTACCAGTCCACCACAGGGGGTAACACAACTAGTCCACCACAGGGGGCAACACAACCAGTCCACCACAGGGGGTAACACAACTAGTCCACCACAGGGGGCAACACAACCAGTCCACCACAGGGAGCAACACTACCAGTCCACCACAGGGGGGTAACACAAACAGTCCACCACAGGGAGTAACACAACTAGTCCACCACAGGGAGTAACACAACTAGTCCAGCACAGGGGGCAACACAACCAGTCCAGCACAGGGGGTAACACAACCAGTCCACCACAGGGAGTAACACAACTAGTCCTCCACAGGGGGCAACGCAACCAGTCCACCACAGGGGGTAACACAACCAGTCCACCACAGGGGGCAACACAACTAGTCCACCACAGGGGGCAACGCAACCAGTCCACCACAGGGGGCAACACAACCAGTCCACCACAGGGGCAACACAACCAGTCCACCACAGGGGGCAACACAACTAGTCCACCACAGGGGCAACACAACTAGTCCACCACAGGGGGCAACACAACCAGTCCACCACAGGGGGTAACACAACCAGTCAACCACAGGGGCAACACAATCAGACTACCACAGGGGCTAACACAACCAATCCACCACAGGGGGCAACAACCATTCCACTACGGGGGGGGGCAACATAACCAGTCTAACCACAGGGGGGTAAGAACCAATCTACCACAGGGGGGTAACACAACCAGTCCACCACAGGGGGCAACACAACCAGTCCACCACAGGGGGCAACACAACCAGTCCACCACAGGGGGCAACACAACCAGTCCACCACAGGGGGTAACACAACCAGTCCACCACAGGGGGCAACACAACCAGTCCACCACAGGGGGTAACACAACCAGTCCACCACAGGGGGCAACACAACCAGTCCACCGCAGGGGGTAACACAACCAGTCCACCACAGGGGGGGGCAACACAACCAGTCCACCACAGAGGGCAACACAACCAGTCCACCACAGGGGGTAACACAACCAGTCCACCACAGGGGGTAACACAACCAGTCCACCACAGGGGGTAAGACAACCAGTCCACCACAGGGGGTAACACAACCAGTCCACCACAGGCGGTAACACAACCAGTCCACCACAGGGGCAACACAACCAGTCCACCACAGGGGGGTAACACAACCAGTCCACCACAGGGGGTAACACAACCAGTCCACCACAGGGGGCAACACAACCAGTCCACCACAGGGGGCAATACAACCAGTCCACCACAGGGGGGCAACACAACCAGTCCACCACAGGGGGTAACACAACCAGTCCACCACAGGGGGCAACACAACCAGTCCACCACAGGGGGCAACACAACCAGTCCACCACAGGGGGGGCAACACTGCCCTCCCGTAATTCTTCAATTGATTGTCTCGCACACTACTAACAAGCGGTGTTGCCAACTCAGGAGTTCCAGTAACAAATATCCAATTTTCTCCTTTCATGAATATCTCAGAAGTTATAGATTCAGTCCATAGTCTTACATCCTTCCTTAGTGGATATTCTAGTCTGCTGGAACGTTCGAAAAGCTATGGAAAATAACTGGAAAAAAGGGAGGAAAGAATATGGTAGTCGGTAAGTGGCCGCTATTGGATTGCCACGACCTCTAATTGTTATTATTCGATAATTGATCCTCGCCTCATGGTTAAAAGTGGATTGGGGAGAGAGAGAGAGAGAGAGAGAGAGAGAGAGAGAGAGAGAGAGAGAGAGAGAGAGAGAGAGAGAGACGGGTAAGGGAAGGCAGAGGGGGGGAAAGAGACAGAGGGAGTGGCAGGAGAGTGTTGACAGGCAGGGGCCCAGTAAATAAATTAACAACTAATGGCCTTTTAGAAAAGCCATTTATCCGGCGTTATTTAATCTGGTCTTAATGAATTGTTGGGCTGTTGTCGTAGACTATATCATTCTGGCCTCACTCACTCTCACGCCTGGCCTCACACACTGTGCAGCCACCGCTCAGGGAGGGGAAGGCCTTCACTGTTTCACAAACTCCGCTCCGGCAGACGACGCAGACGTCAGCGAACTGGCATATGTCTGGCTGTTGGTCTGTCTGTCAAGATGAAGATCATAACCAATTGTCGAATGCTAGTGAGACTCTTGTCTTAAGAGCGTCATACGACGAAGGATGATATCTCTAGTATCATTCGTGAACTTTTTTATAAAGTAAATGTTTCTTTATAATCATCAGTCTTACAATCAAAATGGTGGTTGATAAACTGTGCCCCCTGGCTGGAGTTTATTCTCTTCTTTTGTTCCACAATTATGATGGTCAGCTGTCAGTACGACCTGACATGTACATATAATGATCGTTACGTTTCGTTCATGTCTGTCATTCATTCATAACGACATAACCACCATACACTTCTTGACCAAATCTAATTTAGCATATGAGACAAATTTTAGCCACGCATTTGGTAACTTAATATTGTTATGATACAGATGGTATACACATCACCCGCTTCCTAACCTGATGTACGAGACAGATAGGATGCTCACACGCTTAGTAACCTAATGTATCCTAGCACATGATGCAGCTATACTCACCACACACTCTTATCTAGCGTATAGATATACTCACCACACACACTTCCTAACGTAATCTGACCAAAAGATACAGATATACTCACCACACTCCTCTTAATCTAATACAGTATATGAGATGAATATACTAACACATCCTTCGTAGCCTACTCTAGCCTAGCCAATGTGATACATATACTCAACACACACACACACACACACACACACACACACACACACTTCCTAACCTAACCTAGTATATTAGACAAGAATATTCATCACACGCTGCCTAACCTTAGTATATAATACAGATATACTTAACGCACCCACCTCCTAGCCTAGCCTAATCTAACTTAACCTAGCCTCTGAGACAGATACACCTAGCATACACTTCCTAACCGAAGCCAGCGGTTCCTTCCCCGGTGCTTGGGTTCACGTCATTCAAATCGCCAGACTTGAAGTGTTAAGTCTCAGTGAAAGAATCTTGCTTGAGTTAGTGTTAGGTTATATTGGCTGGCACGAACGTGGACGGAAATTTTACCATGATGACACACACACACACACACACACACATACACACACACATTAAGTTAACGAATGCAGAAGAACTCTCGAGGTCTTTGCACCTCAGTGATATGGCAACGGTAGAATTAGGAATGTGTAGGTTTACCATCCGTCATTGCTGGTCGTGAGTCACCTGTGTCAGGAAGGATACATACCTTGCATTCCAGGGAACATCTAACATATTGATGTGTCTACATTTCTTCTAAAGCGTGAGACACTGAAAGTTCTTGCAATGTTAGGAGAAATACACAAATGAAAGTCCATTTTCATTTATGAATGTCTATATGAATCTGAAAAGTAGGCAAGAGCAAGGTTGACGACAGAACATTTGAAAAACTATAGTCGATTGGCTCTTCACAAGGCATGCAAAGGTATATACAAGACTACAAACAACAACAGACCACTGGGTCCTTTCGAGGTTGTTTGTGACAGTGGAAGATATCAGAAACTCACAACTTAGGGGGGTAAAAGTTAGAAGGTATACATATAATTCATTGTCACTATGGAGGTGCAAATATTGTAAGTCGTGGACTCGAAGCAAAGTAATCATTGAGTCTATTCTTAACCACTCTAACTGGCTATTCTTTCCATATTTTAACAATCCTATTGAAGAAACAGTACCTCGCCTCATTCGAGGTAGAATGAGTTTGTATTCATTACTACAAGTAAAATCAGACGAATCAAGTCTTAACTAACTTGATAGATCAAGATCATCAAAACCTCTGATAATTCTGATACTTGTATCAGATCACCTTTTAACCTTCTTTTTTCTAAGCAAAATAGGATTTGTTTCTCAGTCTGGGAATCATCGCGGTAGCGCGACGCTGTACTCTCTCCATTCTGTCTGTCATTTTTTTTCTAGGTAGGAAGACCAAAACTGAACACAGTATTCTACATGTGGACGAACAGTGAACTGTAATGAGTAAGGATAATTTTCCTGGACATAGATTCGAAGGCCCTTCTTCTGTGCACTGCTTACTTGGTTTTAGGTCACCAAAGATTACTAAATCCCAGTCGTTTTCCTTTTGCAGTTCGACAGAATTCATGCTGTAGCTCGCCTTTCCATATTTATTACCGGTATGTACAACTTAACACTTTCCCACTTATGAGTACAGTCCATCAGTTTGACTACGTCACTTTGTAGCTGCACATGTTCAAGTTGAAGCCAATTATCAATATCATTAACATATATCAGAAAGAGACCTGGTCCCAAGACTGAACCTTGTGGCACTCCACTTGTTACATCTAACCATACTGAGGCTTGACCATTAATTACTATTCTTTGTTTACGGTCAGTCAACCAGTTTCCTATCCACTGAAGTACAACCCCATCAATACCATGTGACTTAATTTTTGCTCGTAACCTTTGATGCCGAACCTTACCGAAAGCTTCTTGAAGATCTGGGAAGATAACATCAACAGCTTCACTTTCGTCTTACATGTTGATTATGTCATACGAGAAATCAAGCAGATTTATCAAACACGAGCGATTACATCGAACACCATTCTGAGAATCGTTTATCAAGTGGTGGTCCTCTAAATGGTTTACAATCTTATCTCGAATGATGGTTTCCATAAGTTTTCCAACTACAGACGATAAACTAATAGGACGATAATTTCCGGGCAGTGACTTTATTACCTTTTTTGATTAACGGTGTTACTTTGGCAAACTATCATTCATCAGGAACTTTTCCCGTGGTAAATGACTCATTGGAAAAGGCATTTAAAGGCTTAACTATCTAATTTTCGCCTCATTGTTTTCGGATAAAACTTTTCAACGTCTGCTTTTTTACTTATTTTCATTTCGTTTATTGCTGAAAGTATGTCTTGAGATTTTATGTTCATTTGTTGAAGAATTTCCTCTTTTTATTACTGAAACTGGATTCGGGACATTGGTTGTGTCTTTGATCATAAACACAGATACAAAAAATTTATTTCATATTTCTGCCATGGCTTCGTTGTCTTGAATCAAGTCACCGTTTTCTGTAATCAATGGACATTATTATCTGGGTAATGACTCTCTTGTTTCCAACACAACTGTAAAACTCCTTAGGGTTCCTTGTGCTATGTTCAGCAATAAACGCTTCATATTGATGTAAACTTTGTTGTAAAAATCTCTTACTATCTCTACGCAAATTGACATATATTACTCTATCATGTTGGCTAGTGAATACTCGAGTTTGTGGTGGGCTACTTACTGTATGTGGACGTTGTGGTGGAGAACTCGTCTGTCCTTCCGTCTCGCACTCTTGGGTCAATTGCAACTGTGGTGCTGTGCCGACTGGGCGGTGTTTGCCAACGCGTTGGCTCAATACCCACAAAATCTTTTCCTTCCATTATCTACTTTTAGTTACTATCTATCTTTATTATCATGATATGATCAGAACTATAAGTTGTTTTTTTCTTCAGATAGGTATTTAGGGATGATGACTTTAGTCGTATATCAAATAGGGTTGCAGGCCTAATGGCCTTACTCATAGGTCGATGGCCGTAAAACCTTACAAACAACAAGCAACAACAAACATTCACACCTTAGTTGCGTTCTACACAGACCGTCTACATACTGGCATGCATGTTCCTTCTTCTGCTTTGAGAGTTTTTCTGAAGCTTTTCCAAGGTACGTATGTTAGATATGAAGAAACTAATGAATGCTGTTCAAATCCAAACATTACAGACTGTTTGTTAGCAGAGCAAATATCTAGTAATTTCTATCACTGGGTCTTCCGAGTTGTGATTCTAACATTTATACAATTTTGATTTATACAGTAAATGAAAACAACTGCATCATGTATAATCATATCTATGTCTGTCACAGTGAATAACGTAATTGATGATAAGACTTCATTCATCTGGTTTTCCCAGTGTTCCATGATCAAACGTTGACAACATCTGACTTTGTGACACCGTACACGACGGTGTTGATACGCTGGCCATACGCTCGCTGACCTGACCCCATGATGCTGATGCAACAACATACACGCCCAAGCCTAACCTGCCGTGCACACCACCTACAGTAAGGGGGACCGGGATCACACAGCTGTGGAATGACAACAATTACCCCCTCCTTCCCCCACCTCCTGCCAACGACCTGAACATGAACTCCTCCCCTGCCCACCACCTCAACATTCCCCACCTCCCCGCTCACCACCCCAACATTCACCCCTCTCACCACCTCAACAGAATACAGACTTCATCACGGTCACGAACGTTACGCTCAATATGTGAGGGAAAATCATCTGACATCTCTATATCTATTGGTGAGTTCCTGCTCTCTCTCTCTCTCTCTCTCTCTCTCTCTCTCTCTCTCTCTCTCTCTCTCTCACACACAGATACATACACAACTGTTCCGTCACTACCGCACACTTGCGGATCATGGACATATAACTGTTAGCCAAACAGCTGCCGTGTCAGTTCGCGAGGTGAGGTGAAGCTGTGTTACGCCTTACGGAGGGAGGAGTGAGGACGTGTGTGTGTCATCCTACCGGGAGGAAGTGGTGAAGATCTGGGGAAAACACTGGTAAATCTAGAGTCAGTGAGAGCAGGACAACCACACATACGAAACCAGCAGTTGGTGTGTTTTGTACAAATTCAAAAGCGTGGTTGACGAATCAGGTGTTGCCACGTAGAGCCACACACACACACACACACACACACATAGATCCAGCCCTTAGTTGCCGGATGGTGCCATGTTGTTAACACTGTGATAATATTAAGTAATTCTTAAGCTCTTAAAGGAAAATAATTGACAGATACCACTACTGGTGGCCTGTAATGATGTATTTAATTCCATAAGTTCTGGAGAGTTGCGAGTTAGGAAGTAGAACTGAAGACGTGAAAAGTCGACGAAAAGAAATGAAACATGGTTAATTCCCCTCTACTGACACTTGCAAATCAGAACTTATGATGAATTTATTACTCCCAGCCAGTAATTAACTTTCTTAAAATCACTGTGTAATTATATATATATATATATATATATATATATATATATATATATATATGTAATATATATATATATATATATATATATATATATATATATATATATATATATATATATATATATATATATACATATATATATATATATATATATATATATATATATATATATATATATATATATATATATATATATATACATATATATATATATATATATATATATATATATATATATATATATATATATATATATATATATATATATATATATATATATATATGTATATATATATATATATATGTATATATATATATATATATATATATATATATATATATATATATATATATATATATATATATATATATATATATATCCCTGGGGATAGGGGAGAAAGAATACTTCCCACGTATTCCCTGGGTGTCGTAGAAGGCGTCTAAAGGGGACGGGAGCGGGGGACTAGAAACCCTCCTCTCCTTGTATTTCAACTTTCTAAGAAGGGAAACGGTAGAAGGAGTCACGTGGGGAGTGCTCATTCTCCTCGAAGGCTCAGACTGGAGTGTCTAAATGTGTGTGGATGTAACCGAGATGAGAAAAAAGGAGAGATAGGTAGTATGTTTGAGGAAAGAAACCTGAATGTTTTGGCTCTGAGTAAAACGAAGCTCAAGGGTAAAGGGGAAGAGTGGTTTGGGAATGTTTTGAGAGTAAAGTCAGGGGTTGGTGAGAGATCAAGGGCAATGGAAGGAGTAGCACTACTCCTGAAACAGGAGTGGTGGGAATATGTGATAGAGTGTAAGAAAGTAAACTCTAGATTGATATGGGTAAAACTGAAAGTTGATGGAGAGAGATGGGTGATTTTTGGTGCCTATGCACCTGGGCATGAGAAGAAAGATTATGAGAGGCAAGTGTTTTGGGAGCAGCTGAATGAGTGTGTTAGCAGTTTTGATGCACGAGTCCGAGTTATAGTGATAGGTGATTTGAATGCAAAGGTGAGTAATGTGGCACTTGAGGGAATAAATGGTGTACATGGGGTGTTCAGTGTTGTAAATGGAAATGGTGAAGAGCTTGTAGATTTATGTGCTGAAAAAGGACTGATGATTGGGAATACCTGGCTGAAAAAGAGAGATATACATAAGTATACGTATGTAAGTAGGAGAGATGGCCAGAGAGCATTATTGGATTACGTATTAATTGATAGGCGTGCGAAAGAGAGACTTTTGGATGTTAATGTGCTGAGAGGTGCAACTGGAGGGATGTCTGATCATTACCTTGTGGAGGTGAAGGTTAAGATTTGTAGAGGTTTTCAGAAAAGAAGAGAGAATGTTGGGGTGAAGAGAGTAGTAAGAGTAAGTGAGCTTGGGAAGGAAACTTGTGCGAGGAAGTACCAGGAGAGACTGAGCGCAGAAAGGAAAAAGGTGTGAGCAAAGGACGTAAGGGGTGTGGGCGAGGAATGAGATATATTTAGGAAAGCAGTGATGGCTTGCGCAAAATATGCTTGTGGCATGAGAAGCGTGGGAGGTGGGCAGATTAGAAAGGGTAGTGAGTGGTGGGATGAAGAAGTAAGGTTATTAGTGAAAGAGAAGAGAAAGGCTTTTGAACGAGTTTTGCAGGGAAACAATGCAAATGACTGGGGGATGTATAAAAGAAAGAGGCAGGAGGTCAAGAGAAAGGTGCAAGAGGTGAAAAAGAAGGAAATGAGAGTTGGGGTGAGAGAGTATCATAAATCGTAGGGAGAAAAAAAGATGTGTTGGAAGGAGGTAAATGAAGTGCGTAAGACAAGAGAACAGTTGGGAACATCGGTGAAGGGGGCTAATGGAGAGGTGGTAACAAGCAGCGGTGATGTGAGAAGGAGATGGAGTGAGTATTTTGAAGGCTTGTTGAATGTTTTAGATGATGGTGTAGCAGATATAGGATGTTTTGGTCGAGGTGGTGTGCGAAGTGAGAGGGTTAGGGAGAATGATTTGGTTAACAGAGAAGAGGTATTAAAAGCTTTGTGGAAGATGAAAGCCGGGAAGGCAGTGGGTTTGGATGGTATTCCAGTGAATTTATTAAAAAAGAGGGAGACTGTGTTGTTGACTGGTTGATTAGGTTATCTAATGCATGTTTGACATGATGAGGTGCCTGAAGATTGGCGGAATGCATGTATAGTGCCATTGTATTAAGGAAAAGGGGATAAAGGTGAGTGCTCAAATTACAGAGGTATAAGTTTGTTGAGTATTCCTGGGAAATTATATGGGAGGGTATTGATTGAGAGGGCAAAGGCATAAACAGAGCATCAGATTGGGGAAAAGCAGCGTGGTTTCAGAAATGATAGAGGATGTGTGGTTCAGGTGTTTGCTTTGAAGAATGTGTGTGAGAAATACTTAGAAAAGCATGTGGATTTGTATGTAGCATTTATGGATCTGGAGAAGGCGTATGATAGAGTTGATAGAGGTGCTCTGCGGAAGGTATTAAGAATATAAGGTGTGGGAGGCAAGGTGTTAGAAGCAGTAAAAAGTTTTTATCGAGGATGTAAGGCATGTGTACGAGTAGGAAGAGAGGAAAGTGATTGGTTCTCAGTGAATGTCGGTTTGCGGCAGGGGTGCGTGATGTCTCCATGGTTGTTTAATTTGTTTATGGATGGGGTTGTTAGGGAGGTGAATGCAAGAGTTTTGGAAAGAGAGGCAAGTATGCAATCTGTTGTGGATGAGAAAGTTGGGAAGTGAGTCAGTTGCTGTTTGCTGATGATACAGCGCTGGTGGCTGATTCGGGTGAGAAACTGCAGAAGCTGGTGACTGAGTTTGGTAAAGTGTGTGAAAGAAGAAAGCTGAGAGTAAACGTGAGAAAGAGCAAGGTTATTAGGTACTGTAGGGTTGATGGACAAGTCAACTGGGAGGTAAGTTTGAATTGAGAAAAACTGGAGGAAGTCAAGTGTTTTAGATATCTGGGAGTGGATTTGGTAGCGGATGGAACCATGGAAGCGGAATTGAGTCACAGGGTGGGGGAGGGGGCGAAGGTTCTGAGAGCGTTAAAACATGTGTGGAAGGCGAGAACATTATCTCGGAAATCAAAAATGGGTATGTTTGAAGGAATAGTGGTTCCAACAATGTTATATGGTTGTGAGGCGTGGGCTATAGATAGAGTTGTGCGAAGGAGGATGGATGTGTTGGAAATGAGATGTTTGAGGACAATATGTGTTGTGAGGTGGTTTGATCGAGTGAGTAATGTAAGGGTAAGAGAGATGTGTAGTAATAAAAAGAGTGTGGTTGAGAGAGCAGAAGAGTGTTTTGAAATTATTTGGTCACATGGAGAGAATGAGTGAGGAAAGATTGACAAAGAGGATATATGTGTCAGAGGTGGAGGGAACGAGGAGAAGTGGGAGACCAAAATAGAGGTGGAAAGATGGGGTGAAAAAGGTTTTGAGGGTGAAAGGCGTGCGAGGAATAGAGTGAATTGGAACGATGTGGTATACCGGGGTCGACGTGCCGTCAATGGATTGAACCAGGGCATTTGAAGCGTCTGGGGTAAACCATGGAAAGTTCTGTGGGGCCTGGATGTCGAAAGGAGCTGTGGTTTCGGTGAATTATACATGGCAGCTAGAGACTGAGTGTGAACGAATGTGGCCTTTGTTGTCTTTTCCTAGCGCGGCCTTGCGCGCGTGCGGGGGGAAGGGGCTGTCATGTAGGGAGGGGTGGCGACGGGAATTAATAAAGGGAGGATGTATGAAGTATATACATGTGTATATTTGTATATATCTGTGTATGTATGTATATGTATACGTTGAAATGTATAGGTATGTATATTTGCGTGTGTGGACATGTATGTATATAAATGTGTATGTGGGTGGGTTGGGCCATTCTTTCGTCTGTTTCCTTGCGCTACCTCGCTAACGCAGGAGACAGCGACAAAGTGTATATATATATATATATATATATATATATATATATATATATATATATATATATATATATATATATATATATATAGGGTGCGTAAGACAAGGGAGCAAATGGGAACTTCAGTGAAGGGCGTAAATGGGGAGGTGATAACAAGTAGTGGTGATGTGAGAAGGAGATGGAATGAGTATTTTGAAGGTTTGTTGAATGTGTCTGATGACAGAGTGGCAGATATAGGGTGTTTTGGTCGAGGTGGTGTGCAAAGTGAGAGGGTTAGGGAAAATGATTTGGTAAACAGAGAAGAGGTACTAAAAGCTTTGCGGAAGATGAAAGCCGGCAAGGCAGCAGGTTTGGATGGTATTGCAGTGGAATTTATTAAAAAAGGGGGTGACTGTATTGTTGACTGGTTGGTAAGGTTATTTAATGTATGTATGACTCATGGTGAGGTGCCTGAGGATTGGCGGAATGCGTGCATAGTGCCATTGTACAAAGGCAAAGGGGATAAGAGTGAGTGCTCAAATTACAGAGGTATAAGTTTGTTGAGTATTCCTGGTAAATTATATGGGAGGGTATTGATTGAGAGGGTGAAGGCATGTACAGAGCATCAGATTGGGGAAGAGCAGTGCGGTTTCAGAAGTGGTAGAGGATGTGTGGATCAGGTGTTTGCTTTGAAGAATGTATGTGAGAAATACTTAGAAAAGCAAATGGATTTGTATGTAGCATTTATGGATCTGGAGAAGGCATATGATAGAGTTGATAGAGATGCTCTGTGGAAGGTATTAAGAATATATGGTGTGGGAGGCAAGTTGTTAGAAGCAGTGAAAAGTTTTTATCGAGGATGTAAGGCATGTGTACGTGTAGGAAGAGAGGAAAGTGATTGGTTCTCAGTGAATGTAGGTTTGCGGCAGGGGTGTGTGATGTCTCCATGGTTGTTTAATTTGTTTATGGATGGGGTTGTTAGGGAGGTAAATGCAAGAGTCCTGGAAAGAGGGGCAAGTATGAAGTCTGTTGGGGATGAGAGAGCTTGGGAAGTGAGTCAGTTGTTGTTCGCTGATGATACAGCGCTGGTGGCTGATTCATGTGAGAAACTGCAGAAGCTGGTGACTGAGTTTGGTAAAGTGTGTGGAAGAAGAAAGTTAAGAGTAAATGTGAATAAGAGCAAGGTTATTAGGTACAGTAGGGTTGAGGGTCAAGTCAATTGGGAGGTGAGTTTGAATGGAGAAAAACTGGAGGAAGTGAGGTGTTTTAGATATCTGGGAGTGGATCTGTCAGCGGATGGAACCATGGAAGCGGAAGTGGATCATAGGGTGGGGGAGGGGGCGAAAATTTTGGGAGCCTTGAAAAATGTGTGGAAGTCGAGAACAGTATCTCGGAAAGCAAAAATGGGTATGTTTGAAGGAATAGTGGTTCCAACAATGTTGTATGGTTGCGAGGCGTGGCCTATGGATAGAGTTGTGCGCAGGAGGATGGATGTGCTGGAAATGAGATGTTTGAGGACAATGTGTGGTGTGAGGTGGTTTGATCGAGTAAGTAACGTAAGGGTAAGAGAGATGTGTGGAAATAAAAAGAGCGTGGTTGAGAGAGCAGAAGAGGGTGTTTTGAAATGGTTTGGTCACATGGAGAGAATGAGTGAGGAAAGATTGACCAAGAGGATATATGTGTCGGAGGTGGAGGGAACGAGGAGAAGAGGGAGACCAAATTGGAGGTGGAAAGATGGAGTGAAAAAGATTTTGTGTGATCGGGGCCTGAACATGCAGGAGGGTGTAAGGAGGGCAAGGAATAGAGTGAATTGGAGCGATGTGGTATACAGGGGTTGACGTGCTGTCAGTGGAGTGAATCAGGGCATGTGAAGCGTCTGGGGTAAACCATGGAAAGGTGTGTAGGTATGTATATTTGCGTGTGTGGACGTGTGTATGTACATGTGTATGGGGGGGGGGGTTGGGCCATTTCTTTCGTCTGTTTCCTTGCGCTACCTCGCAAACGCGGGAGACAGCGACAAAGTATAAAAAAAAAAAAAAAAAAAAAAAAAAAAAAAAAAAAAATATATATATATATATATATATGAATGTTGGTTTGCGGCAGGGGTGTGTGATGTCTCCATGGTTGTTTAATTAGTTTATGGATGGGGTTGTTAGGGAGGTGGATGCATGAGTTTTGGAAAGAGGGGCAAGTATGCAGTCTGTTGTGGATGAGAGAGTTTGGGAAGTGAGTCAGTTGTTGTTCGCTGATGATACAGCGCTGGTGGCTGATTCGGGTGATAAACTGCAGAAGCTGGTGACTGAGTTTGGTAAAGTGTGTGAAAGAAGAAAGCTGAGAGTAAACGTGAATAAGAGCAAGGTTATTAGGTACAGTAGGGTTGAGGGACAAGTCAACTGGGAGGTAAGTTTGAATGGAGGAAAACTGGACGACGTGAAGTGTTTTAGGTATCTAGGAGTCGATTTGGCAGCGGATGGAACCATGGAAGCGAAATTGAATCATAGGGTGGGGGAGGGGGCGAAGGTTCTGGGAAAGTTGAAGAATGTGTGGAAGTCGAGAACATTATCTCGGAAAGCAAAAATGGGTATGTTTGAAGGAATAGTGGTTCCAACAATGTTATATGGTTGCAAGGCGTGGGCTATAGATACAGTTGTGCGGAGGAGGGTGGATGTGTTGGAAATGAGATGTTTGAGGACAATCTGTGGTGTGAGGTGGTTTGATCGAGTAAGTAATGTAAGGGTAAGAGAGATGTGTGGTAATAAAAAGAGTGTGATTGAGAGAGCGGAGAGGGTGTTTTGAAATGGTTTGGTCACATGGAGAGAATGAGTGAGGAAAGTTTGACCAAGAGGATATATGTGTCAGAGGTGGAGGGAACGAGAAGTGGGAGACCAAAATGGAGGTGGAAAGATGCAGTGAAGAAGATTTTGAGTGATCGGGGCCTGAACATGCAGGAGAGTGAAAGGCTTGCAAGGAATAGAGTGAACTGGAACTATGTGGTATACCGGGGTCGACCTGCTGTCAATTGATTGAGCCAGAGCGTGTGAAGCGTCTGGGGTAAACCATGAAAAGTTCTGTTGGGCCTGGATGTGGAAAGGGAACTGTGGTTTAATTGCATTATACATGACAGATAGAGACTGAGTGTGAACGAATGTGGCCTTTGTTGTCATCCTAGTGCTACCTCGCACACATGCGGGGGGAGGGGGTTGTTATTTCATGTTTGGCGGGGTGGCGATGGGCATGAATAAAGGCAGACAGTATGAATTATGAACATGTGTATAAATGGATATGTCTGTGTGTGTATATATATGTATACGTTGAGATGTATAGGTATGTATATTTGCGTGTGTGGACGTGTATGTATATACATGTGTATGTGGGTGCGTTGGGCCATTCTATCGTCTGTTTCCTTGCGCTACCTCGCTAACGCGGGTGACAGCGACAAAGCAAAAGAACTAAAATAAAATGAATAATATATATATATCAGTGATGGATTGCGCAAAAGATGCTTGTGGCATGAGAAGAGTGGGAGGTGGGTTGATTAGAAAGGGTAGTGAGTGGTGGGAAGAAGAAGTAAGAGTATTAGTGAAAGAGAAGAGAGAGGCATTTGGACGATTTTTGCAGGGAAAAAATGCAACTGAGTGGGAGATGTATAAAAGAAAGAGACAGGAGGTCAAGAGAAAGGTGCAAGAGGCGAAAAAAAGGGCAAATGAGAGTTGGGGTGAGAGAGTATCATTAAATTTTAGGGAGAATAAAAAGATGTTCTGGAAGGAGGTAAATAAAGTGCGTAAGACAAGGGAGCAAATGGGAACTTCAGTGAAGGGCGCAAATGGGGAGGTGATAACAAGTAGTGGTGATGTGAGAAGGAGATGGAGTGAGTATTTTGAAGGTTTGTTGAATGTGTTTGATGATAGAGTGGCAGATATAGGGTGTTTTGGTCGAGATGGTGTGCAAAGTGAGAGGGTTAGGGAAAATGATTTGGTAAACAGAGAAGAGGTAGTGAAAGCTTTGCGGAAGATGAAAGCCGGCAAGGCAGCAGGTTTGGATGGTATTGCAGTGGAATTTATTAAAAAAGGGGGTGACTGTATTGTTGACTGGTTGGTAAGGTTATTTAATGTATGTATGACGCATGGTGAGGTGCCTGAGGATTGGCGGAATGCGTCCATAGAGGCCATTGTACAAAGGCAAAGGGGATAAGAGTGAGTGCTCAAATTACAGAGGTATAAGTTTGTTGAGTATTCCTGGTAAATTATATGGGAGGGTATTGATTGAGAGGGTGAAGGCATGTACAGAGCATCAGATTGGGGAAGAGCAGTGTGGTTTCAGAAGTGGTAGAGGATGTGTGGATCAGGTGTTTGCTTTGAAGAATGTATGTGAGAAATACTTAGAAAAGCAAATGGATTTGTATGTAGCATTTATGGATCTGGAGAAGGCATATGATAGAGTTGATAGAGATGCTCTGTGGAAGGTATTAAGAATATATGGTGTGGGAGGAAAGTTGTTAGAAGCAGTGAAAAGTTTTTATCGAGGATGTAAGGCGTGTGTACGTGTAGGAAGAGAGGAAAGTGATTGGTTCTCAGTGAATGTAGGTTTGCGGCAGGGGTGTGTGATGTCTCCATGGTTGTTTAATTTGTTTATGGATGGGGTTGTTAGGGAGGTAAATGCAAGAGTTTTGGAAAGAGGGGCAAGTATGAAGTCTGTTGGGGATGAGAGAGCCTGGGAAGTGAGTCAGTTGTTGTTCGCTGATGATACAGCGCTGGTGGCTGATTCATGTGAGAAACTGCAGAAGCTGGTGACTGAGTTTGGTAAAGTGTGTGGAAGAAGAAAGTTAAGAGTAAATGTGAAAAAGAGCAAGGTTATTAGGTATAGTAGGGTTGAGGGTCAAGTCAATTGGGAGGTGAGTTTGAATGGAGAAAAACTGGAGGAAGTGAAGTGTTTTAGATATCTGGGAGTGGATCTGGCAGCGGATGGAACCATGGAAGCGGAAGTGGATCATAGGGTGGGGGAGGGGGGCGAAAATTCTGGGGGCCTTGAAGAATGTGTGGAAGTCGAGAGCATTATCTCGGAAAGCAAAAATGGGTATGTTTGAAGGAATAGTGGTTCCAACAATGTTGTATGGTTGCGAGGCGTGGGCTATGGATAGAGTTGTGCGCAGGAGGATGGATGTGCTGGAAATGAGATGTTTGAGGACAATGTGTGGTGTGAGGTGGTTTGATCGAGTGAGTAACGTAAGGGTGAGAGAGATGTGTGGAAATAAAAAGAGCGTGGTTGAGAGAGCAGAAGAGGGTGTTTTGAAGTGGTTTGGGCACATGGAGAGAATGAGTGAGGAAAGATTGACCAAGAGGATATATGTGTCGGAGGTGGAGGGAACGAGGAGAAGAGGGAGACCAAATTGGAGGTGGAAAGATGGAGTGAAAAAGATTTTGTGTGATCGGGGCCTGAACATGCAGGAGGGTGAAAGGAGGGCAAGGAATAGAGTGAATTGGAGCGATGTGGTATACCGTGGTTGACGTGCTGTCAGTGGATTGAATCAGGGCATGTGAAGCGTCTGGGGTAAACCATGGAAAGCTGTGTAGGTGTGTATATTTGCGTGTGTGGACGTATGTATATACATGTGTATGGGGGGGGGCTGGGCCATTTCTTTCGTCTGTTTCCTTGCGCTACCTCGCAAACGCGGGAGACAGCGACAAAGTATAATAAAAAAAATGATAATATATATATATATATATATATATATATATATATATATATATATATATATATATATATATATATATATATATATATATATATATATATATATATATATATATATACATATATATATATATATATATATATATATATATATATATATATATATATATATATATATATATATATATATATACTCCTACGAGTCCACGGGGAAAATGAAACACGATAAGTTCCCAAGTGCACTTTCGTGTAATAATCGCATCATCAGGGGAGACGCAACAGAGAAATATAACAGTCAGTTGATATACAACGAAGAGACGTAGCTAGAACGCCATTTGGTAAACATGCGATTGTCCAAGACAGACAACGAGCATACTTATCGTTTTACAAATTTTATCAACAATAAATTTATCTGATCTATATAGACCATTACTAATATCAAGATTATAATTCTCTGTGTATTTAATGATAGACAATAAAAGTCGTAAAAGGCGACTTAGAAGGGACGGTGGCGTGGGGCTGGAAACCCTTCCCTCCTTGTATATTAATTTCTAAAAGGTGAAACAAAAGAGGGAGGCACGAGGGGAGTGCTCATCCTCCTCAAAGGCTCAGATTAGGGTGTCTGAATGTGTGTGGATGTAACCAAGATGAGAAGAAAGAAGAGACAGGTAGTATGTTTGAGGAAAGAAACCTGGATGTTCTGGCTCTGAATGAAACGAAGCTCAAGGAAAAAGGGGAAGAATGGTTTGGAAAGGTCTTGGGAGTAAAGTCAGAGGTTGGTGAGAGAACAAGAGCTAAGGAAGGAGTAGCACTACTCCTGAAGTAGGAGTTGTGGGAGTGTGTGATAGAGTGTAAGAAAGTGAATTCTAGATTGATGTGGGTAAAAATGAAAGTGGATGGAGAGAGATTGGTGATTAATGGTTCTTATGCACCTGGGCATGAGAAGAAAGATCATGAGAGGAAAGTGTTTTGGGAGCAGCTGAGTGAGTGTGTTAGCAGCTTTAGTGCACGAGACCGGGTTATAGTGATGGGTGATTAAAATGCGAAGATGAGTAATGTGGCAGTGGAGAGTATAATTAGTGTACATGGGGTATTCAGTGTTGTGAATGGAAATGGTGAAGAGCTTGTGGATTTGTGTGCTGTTAAAGGATTGGTGACTGGGAATACCTGGTTTAGAAAGAGAGATATACATAAGCATACGTATGTGAATAGGAGAGATGGTCAAACGGCGTTACAGGATTAAGTATTAATTGATAGGCGTGTAAAAGAGAGACTTTTGGGTGTTAATGTGCTAAGAGGGGCAGCTGGAGGGATGTCTGATCACTATCTTGTGGAGGCGAAGGTGATAATTTGTAGAGGTTTTCAAAGAGAAAGAGAGATTGTTGGGGAGAAAAGACCGGTGAGAGTAAGTGAGCTTGGAAAGGAGACTTGTGTGAGGGAGTACCGGGACAGATTGAATGTAGAATGGCAAAAAGTAAGAGCAAAGGACGTGAAGGGGTGTGTGACGAATGGGATGTATTTAGGGAAGCATTGATGGCATGTGCAAAATGTGCATGTGGCATGAGAAAGGTGGAGGATGTGCATATTAGAAAGAAGAGTGAGTAGTAGGATGAAGAAGTAAAGTTGTTAGTGAAAGAGAAAAGAGAGGCGTTTGGACGATTTTTACAGTGAATTAGTGCAAATGAATGGGAGATGTATAAGAGAAAGCGGTAGGTCAAGAGGAGGGTGGAAGGGTTGAAGAGGAGGGAGAATGAGAGTTGGGGTGAGAGAATATCATTAAACTTTAGGGAGAATCAAAAGATGTTATGAAAGGAGGTAAATAATGTGCGAGAGGCAAAAGAACAAATGGGAACATCGGTGAAGGGGGCAAGGGGGTAAGTGATAACAGGTAATGATGAAGTGAGGAGATGGATGAGTATTCTGAAGGTTTGCTGAATGTGTTTGATGACAGAATGGCAGATGTAAGGTGTTTTGCTCGAGATGGTGTGCGAAGTGAGAGGGTCGGGGAGAATCCTTTGGTTAAGCGAGAAGAGGTAGTGTAAGCTTTGCGGAAGATGAAAGCTGGGCAAGGCGGCGAGTTTGGATGGTATTGCAGTAGAAAAGATTAAGAAAAGGGGTGACTGTGTTGTTGACTGGTTGGTACGGATATTCAATGTATGTATGGATCATGAAGTGCCTGAGGATTGGCGGTAAAGCACTGTACATGCGTACAGTGCTATTGTACAAAGGCAAAGGGATAAAGGTGAGTGTTCAAACTACAGAGGAATGTCTATTGAGTATTCCTAGGAAATCATATGGGAGAGTATTGATTGAAAGGGAAAAGGCATGTACAGAGCAGCAGATTGGGGAGGAGCAGTGTGGTTTTAGAACTGGATCAGTTGCTTGCTTTGAAGAATGATTGTGAGAAACATTTAGAAAAAGAGATGGATTTGTATGTAGCATTCATGGATCTGGAGAAGGCATATGGATGGGTGGTTGGGGGGGGGGGGGGTGAATGCAAGAGTTTTCGAGAGAGGGGCAAATATGCAATTTTTTGTGGACGAGAGAGCTTGAGTAGGGAGTCAATTGTTGTTCGCTGGTGATACAGCACTGGTGGCTGAATCGGGAGAGAAACTGCAGGAGTTGGTGATTGAGTTTAGTAAAGTGTTTGACAGAAGAAAGCTGCGAGTAAATGTAAATGATAGCCAGGTTATTAGGTTCAGTAGAGTTGAGAGACAAGCAAATTGGGAGGTAAGTTTGAATGGAGAAAAAGTGAAGGAAGTAAAGTGCTTTAGATATCTTGGAGCGAATTTAGCTTCGGATGGAACCATGGAAGCGGAGGTGAGTCACAAGGTGGGGAGGAGGCGAGGGTTCTGGGAGCGTTGAAGAATGTGTGGAAGGCGAGCACGTAATCTCAGAGAGCAAAAATGGGTATGTTTGAAGGAATAGTGATTCCAGCAATGTTATATGGTTGCAAGGCATGGGCTATAGATAGGGGTGTGTAGAGGAGCGTGGATATGTTGGAAATGAGACGCTTGAGGACAATATGTGGTGTGAGGTGGTTTGATCGTGTAAGTAAAGAAAGGGTAAGAGAGATGTGTGACATTAAAAAGAGTGTGTTTGAGAGAGCAGAGGAGGGTGTGTTGAAATGGAGAGAATGAGTGAGGATATATGTGTCAGAGGTGGAGGGAACGAGAAGTGGGAGACCAAATTGGAAGTGGAAGGATGGAGTGAAAAAGATTTTGAGGGTTCAGGGCCTGAATACACAGGAAGGTGAGAGGTGGGCAAGGCGATTCTAGCGGGGGGCTAGAAACCCTCCCCTCCTTTTCTAAATGTGTGTGGATGTAACCAAGATGAGAAAAAAAGGAGAGATAGGTAGTATGTTTGAGGAAAGGAACCCGGATGTTTTGGCTCCGAGTGAAACGAAGCTCAAGGGTAAAGGGGATGAGTGGTTTGGGAATGTCTTGGGAGTAAAGTCAGGGGTTAGTGAGAGGACAAGAGCAAGGGAAGGAGTAGCACTACTCCTGAAACAGGAGTGGTGGGAGTATGTGATAGAGTGTAAGAAAGTAAACTCTAGATTGATATGGGTAAAACTGAAAGTGGATGGAGAGAGATGGGTGAATATTGGTGCATATGCACCTGGTCATGAGAAGAAAGATCATGAGAGGCAAGTGTTTTGGGAGCAGCTGAGTGAGAGTTAGTAGTTTTGATGCGCGAGATCGATTTATAGTGATGGGTGATTTGAATGCAAAGGTGAGTAATGTCGCAGTTGAGGGAATAATTGGTGTACATGGGGTGTTCAGTGTTGTAAATGGTAATGGTGAAGAGCTAGTAGATTTGTGTACTGAAAAAGGACTGGTGATTGGGAATACCTAGTTTAAAATGGGAGATATACATAAGTATTCGTATGTAAGTAGGGGAGATGGCCATAAAGCGTTATTGGATTACGTGTCAATTGATAGGCGCGCGAAAGAGAGACTTTTGGATGTTAATGTGCTGAGAGGTGCAACTGGAGGTGAAGATCAGTAGAGGTTTTCAGAAAAGAAGAGAGAATGTTGGGATGAAGAGAGTGGTGAGAGTAAGTGAGCTTGGGAGGGAGACTTGTGTGAGGAAGTACCAAGAGAGATTGAGTACAGAATGGAAAATAAGTGAGAACAAAGAACGTAAGGGGAATGGGGGAGGAATGGGATGTATTTAGGGAAGCAGTGATGGCTTGCGCAAAAGATGCTTGTGGCATGAGAAGCGTGGGAGGTGGGTTGATTAGAAAGGGTAGTGAGTGGTGGGATGAAGAAGTAAGATTATTAGTGAAAGAGAAGAGGGAGGCATTTGGACAATTTTTGCAGGGAAATAATGCAAGTGAGTGGGAGATGTATGAAAGAAAGAGGCAGGAGGTCAAGAGAAAGGTGCAAGAGGTGAAAAAGAGTGCAAATGACAGTTGGGGTGAGAGAGTATCATTAGATTTTAGGGAGAATAAAAAGATGTTTTGGAAGGAGGTAAATAAAGTGAGTAAGACAAGAGAACAAATGGGAACATCAGTGAGGGGGCTAATGGGGAGGTAATAACAAGTAGTGGTGTTGTGAGGAGATGAAGTGAGTATTTTGAAGGTTTGTTGAATGTGTTTGATGATAGAGTGGCAGATATAGGGTGTTTTGGTTGAGGTGGTGTGCAAAGTGAGAGGGTATGGGAGAATGATTTGGTAAACAGAGAAGAGGTAGTATAAGCTTCGTGGAAGATGAAAGCCGGCAAGGCAGCGGGTTTGGATGGTATTGTAGTGGAATTTATTAAAAAAGGGGGTGACTGTATTGTTGCCTGGTTGGTAAGGTTATTTAATGTATGTATGACACATGGTGAGGTGCCTGAGGATTGGGGGAATGCTTGCATAGTGCCATTGTACAAAGGCAAAGGGGATAAGAGTGAGTGCTCAAATTACAGAGGTATAAGTTTGTTGAGTATTCCTGGTAAATTATATGGGAGGGTATTGATTGAGAGGGTGAAGGCATGTACAGAGCATCAGATTGGGGAAGAGCAGTGTGGTTTCAGAAGTAGTAGAGGATGTGTGGATCAGGTGTTTGCTTTGAAGAATGTATGTGAGAAATACTTAGAAAAGCAAATGGATTTGTATGTAGCATTTATGGATCTGGAGAAGTCACATGAAAGAATTGACAGAGATGCTCTGTGGAAGGTATTAAGAATATATGGTGTGGGAGGTAAGTTGTTAGAAGCAGTGAAAAGTTTTTATCGAGAATGTAAGGCATGTGTACGAGTAGTAAGAGAGGAAAGTGATTGGTTTTCAGTGAATGTTGGTTTACGGCAGGGGTGCGTGATGTCTCCATGGTTGTTTAATTTGTTTATGGATGGGGTTGTTAGGGAGGTGAATGCAAGATTTTTGAAAAGAGGAGCAAGTATGCAGTCTGTTGCGGACTAGAGAGCTTGGGAAGTGAGTCAGTTGTTGTTCGCTGATGATACAGAGCTGGTGGCTGATTCGGGTGAGAAACTGCAGAAGCTGGTGACTGAGTTTGGTAAAGTGTGTGAAAGAAGAGAGCTGAGAGTAAATGTGAATAAGAGCAAGGTTATTAGGTACAGTAGGGTTGAGGGACAAGTCAATTGGGAGGTAAGTTTGAATGGAGAAAAACTGGAGGAAGTGAAATGTTTTAGATATCTGGGAGTGGATTTGGCAGCGGATGGAACCATGGAAGCGGAAGTGAATCATAGGGTGGGGGAGGGGGCGAAAGTTCTGGGAGCGTTGAAAAATGTGTGGAAGTCGAGAACGTTATCTTGGAAAGCAAAAATGGGTATGTTTGAAGGAATAGTGGTTCCAAAAATGCTATATGGTTGCGAGGCGTGGATTATAGACAGAGTTGTGCGGAGGATGGTGGATGTGCTGGAAATGAGATGTTTGAGGACAATATATGGTGTGAGGTGGTTTGATCGAGTAAGTAATGAAAGGATAAAAGAGATGTGTGGTAGTAAAAAGAGTGTGGTTGAGAGAGCAGAAGAGGATGTTTTGAAATTGTTTGGTCACATGGAGAGAATGAGTGAGGAAAGTTTGACCAAGAGGATATATGTGTCAGAGGTGGAGGGAACGAGGAAAATTGGGAGACCAAATTGGAGGTGGAAAGATTGAGTGAAAAAGATTTTGAGTGATCGGGGCCTGAACATGCAGGAGGATGAAAGGCGTGCAAGGAATAGAGTGAATTGGAACGATGTGGTATACCGGGGTGGACGTGCTGTCAATGGATTGAACCAGGGCATGTGAAGCGTCTTGGGTAAACCATGGAAAGTTTTTTGGGGCCTGGATGAAGTCTTGGCAAGGCCGTAACATCGGCAAGACTTCATATATGAGAGTAGAGTCTCATCATCAATTCACCCCAAAGGCGCCTGCATATTCCTGCTTCTGGAAGTTGGGCGGCCTGGGTATGCAGGAGCCTGGGTTATATCAAGACTCATTCATAGAAATTGATTCTGAGGAACATATACATACACACACACACACACACACACACACACACACACACATATATATATATATATATATATATATATATATATATATATATATATATATATATTATATATATATATATATATATATATATATATATATATATATATATATATGTATATATATATATATATATATATATATATATATATATATATATATATATATATATATATATATATATATATATATATATATATATATATATATATATATGTGTGTGTGTGTGTGTGTGTGTGTGTGTGTGTGTGTGTGTGACTGTGTGTGTCTGTGTGGGGGTGAGGGGGGGGGGAGCTGGAAACCCTCCCGTTTTTCTTTTTCATTATACAAAAGATGGAACGGAAGATGGAGCCAAGTGGATAGTGCTCATTCTCCTCGAAGGCTCAGACTAGGGCGCCAGAATTTGTGTGGATGTAATCAAGATGAGATGGGAGTAGAGTTAGGTAGTATGTTTGAGGAAAGAAACCTGGATGGTCTGGCTATCAGTGAAACGAAGCGCAAGGGTAAAGGGTAAGAATGAATTGGAAAAGTCTTGGGAGTAAAGTCAGGGGTTGGTGTGAGAACGAGAGTCAAGGAAAGGGTAACAAGCATTACAGCTGAAGCAGATGTTGGAATAAGAGGAAGAGTGTAAGGAAGTGGGTTCCAGACTGAGGTGGGTAAAAATGAATATGGGTCGAAAGAGATGGTTGATTAAAAGGAATTATGCACCTGGCCATGAATGGAAAGATGAAGATAGGCAAATGATTTGGAGCAGTTCAGTGAGTGTGTCAGCAGTTTTGATGGGTGACTTATATTCGAAATTGAGTACTGTGACAATTGAGGTTATAATAAGGGGACATATAGTACTCAATAAGGTAGATTGAAGTGGAGTTGTGTTCTGAAAAAGGACAAAGGATTAGGAATACATGGGTGTATAGGAAAGACGGTCAGCGAGCATTATTGGATTACATACTAACTGTCAAAAGTGCAAAAGAGAGACTCTTGGATGTGAATGTGTTGAGAGGGACAGATGGTGTAATGTCTGATCACTCTCTTGTGGTGGCGAGGATGAAGATTGGTGGCGGTTTTCGGAAAAGAGGAAATAACGGGTGAGAAGAGAGTGGTGAAAATAAGTGAGTCTGGAAAGGAGACTTGGGTGAAGAAACATCAAGAGGGAATGAGTGTAGAATGGCATATGCGAAAGAAGTCTGCGGCATCGGGAAAGTGTTAAGTAGGCAGACGAGGAAGAGCAGTGAGTTATGGAGTGACGAAGTAAAGTTGCTGGTGAAAGAGAAAAGAAATATGTGTGGGCGACACACACAAGGAAGGAGTTCGAATGATTAGATGTACAAGAGAAAGCAGCAGGAGGCCATGAGGAAGGTGCAGGGGTTGAAAAAGAGGGCAAATGAGAGTTGGAGTGAGAGAGTATCAACCAACTTCAGGGCGGAGGGGAAACAAGATGTTATAAAAGGAAGTTGATCACGTGAGAAAAACATGAGAACAAGCTTGAACATCGGTGAAGGGGGCAAGTGGAGAAGTGGCTACAGGTTATGAAGAGGAGAAAGATTGAGTACTTTGAAGGACTGTTGAGTGTGTTTGATGATAGAGTGGTAGATGCAGGGTGTTTGGGTTGGGAAGTTATTCGAAGTGAGAGAGTCATGAAGAGTGGTTTGGTGAGTGGAGAGAGGTGATGCGTAATATGTGGCAAGGCGGCTGGAGTGGACAGTATTGCAGTTGAATTTCTTATGTAAGTAGGTGGTTGTGTTGCTGACTGATTGGTTAGAAATTTCATTGTATATATGGATCGGTATATGTACGCCTGAGGATTGGTAGAATGTACAATGCCACTGTATAAGGGCATAGGGTACAAAGGTGAGTGATAGATTTACAGAGGTATATGTTTGTTGAGCGTACTTGGTGAGCTCAATGGACGAATGTCGATTGAGAGGGGCAGTGGCATGTACCGAGCATCATACTGGGTGGGAACAATGTAGTGTCAGGTATGATAGAGGACGTGGAGATCAGGTGCTTTGCTTTGAAGGATGTATGTGAGAAATATTTGGGAAAAACAGAAGGATGTGATGGAGTTGATAGAGAAACCTTGTGGAAGGTGCTACGAATATAAGATTTCTGTGTGTGTGTGTGTGTGTGTGTGTGTGTGTGTGTGTGTGTGTGTGTGTGTGTGTGGGAGGGGGGGAGGGGGGTGAAGCTACTAGAGGCAGTGAGGAAATTTTCCTCAAGAGAGTAAGAGGTGGGAAGAGAGGAAGGTGAGTGTTTCCAAGTGGAGGTGACACTGCAGCAGGGATGTGTGATGTCACAACGGCTTTTTATCATGTTTATTCATGGATGGGGTGGTGAGGGAGGTAAATGCGAGGGTCTTGGCGAAAGGGGTGATATACAGTCTGAAGGGGGTGAGGTGACCTGGGAATTGAGTTCATTGTTGTATATTGATAATACAGCACTGGTGGCAGATTCGGGTGAGAAACTGCAGAAGGTGTTGATTGAGTTTGGGAGAATGTGGGTGACGGGAGAAAGCTGAGAGTAAATGTGAATGAAATTAAAGTTATTAGGTTCAGCGGTGCAAAAGGAGAGGTTAGTTGGGGGTGTAAACCTAGATGGAGAAAACTTGGAGGAGGTGAAGAGTTTGAGGTACCTGTGATTGGACATGGCAACGAATGGAACCACTGTCTGAGAGGGCGATAATGAGTGTGTCTGAAGGTATAGTAATACTAACGACGTTGCATGGATGCTAAACATGGGCTAAAGGTGAACGCGTTGGAAATTAAATGTTTAATAACAATACGTGGTACGAGAAAGGTTGATCGGGTAAGTAATGATAGTGTAAGACGAGTATGGTTGTGGTAGTAAAAAAGGGTGTGCTGAAATAGTTTGGACGTGTGGAAAGAGTGAGTGAGGAAAGGTTGACAAAGAGGATATATGTGTCCGAAATGGAGTTTACAAGAAGGGAAGACCAAATAGGAGATGGAAGAAAGGAGTGGCAAAGACTTCGAGTGGTCTGGTCTTGAACATGCAGGAGGGTGTAAGGCGTGCAAAGGATGGAGTGAATTGGAACGAAGTAATATACAGGGAGCGACGTGCTGTCAGTGGACTGAATCAGGACATGTGCAGCAGACGGAAGAAACCACAGAAAGATCCATAGGGTCCTAGTTGTGGATAATGAGCTGTGGTTTAGCTGTAATACACATAAATGACGGCTGGAGAATGCATATAAATAAATGAGGCCTTTCTTTGTTAGTTCCTGGTGTTGCCTAGTGAACGCGGGAAAAAGCGAACATGTATGATATACGTGTACCACTTGTACAACTCTCAATCATTTGCACTCTTGCCCTGTAAACCCATGCAATTATCTTTTTGATTTCACTTACGACCTTACGTCGTCATCCCATCACTGATTACCCTTTTTCTCACCTTCTGCATGCCAGCACTGCTGGCTCAGAATACTTTTCGTTCCTCATCCACTTCCCCGGCTTCGTATACTCTTACCCTTTTCCACTATACACCCAGTCTCTTCTGGTATTTCTTCACACAAGTCTCTTTTCCCAGCTTACATCCACCATCCTCTTCTCACTCATATCGATTCCTCTTTCCAAAAATCTCTACAAATCTTCACTTTTGTCTTCACCAGGTATCGACCAGACATTCCTCCAGCTGCCCCTCTCAACACATTCATATCCAAGATCCTCTCTTTAGTACGCCTGTCAATTAGTATGTATTCCAGTTACGCCCTTTTACTATCTTTCCTGCTTACCCACGTATACTTATGTATGTCCTCCTTTTTAAACCAGTTACACCCGACCACGATACGTGGTGAAGTCTTTGAGGACTTTCGCTCCCGCAGTCCGGCACACGCTCTTGGGTTTGGTTGTTGGTCGACCAAGCTGTTGGACACTGCAACGTCCAGACCCACATAGCCCCCATAGCCTGGCTGGTCGGTTGCATATTATAAGGTCTTGTCCAGTGCACTCTTAAACTTCTCTACCGTGCATTCCATCCTGTAGTCTGATGGTAGATGGCAAGGTGTTGATGAGTCTTGGGCCCCGGATGATTAAGGTGTTCTTTCTTTCCGTGCTTTTGGCATCTTATGATTTCAGAGGTACTATTTTACAGTCTTCCATGTCTGTCGTGACAGTAGGATGATATTTCCGAATATAAGTTGGGAACTATACCTTCTAGGATTTTCCAGCTGTAGATGATGATATTCCTCTCCAGTCTGCGCTCTAAGGGAATATAGACTCAGAGATTTCAGCTGTTTTAAGTAATTCAGTTCCTTTACTGCAGTGATATGGGCTTTGAAAGATCTCTGGACATTTTCTTATTCCACAGCTTCGCCCACCATGCAGAGTGATGTTAGGGCACAACAATACTCACGTCATGAAAGAATTAGTGACTTGACTATCATCACTGGTGTTTTCCTCTTACCTCGAAGGTACGCAGGATCCAACCGGCCATCCATCTGCATGAAGCAACCGTTGTTGTGTTGTGTTCGTGAAGGGTTAGGTCTTATCTGAGGTCTTTCGCATCATCCAATTATTTCATGGTAGCATCTGTGTATCCGTTATTCTGTGTTGTTTTTGATCTCTTCATTTTACCCCATACTGGAGGAGTTGAAACTTATCTCCATTGAAAGCATGTTGTTCTCGGTTGCCCAAGTTAAAGACTTCATCTATATATCTTAGTAGTCTTTCCACATCTTCTGTTGATGTGATTTTTATACTTATTCTCGTATCATCTGCTACGGATGATGTAAAACTATGGCTCGTGTTGGCGTCAGTGTCAGATATAAGAATGAGGAACAGGAGGGATACAAGTACAGTTCCTTGATGGACTGAGCTTTTACCGTTAAGGCACTGGAGACGGCATGGTGGACAACTACGTCATGTGATCTGTTAGTTAGAAACTATACATCCAACTCCCCATTTTTCCGGTTATTCTCATCTTTCGTATTTTCCGTACTATGACACCATGGTCTCATGTGTCAAATGTTTCTTCAAAGTCTGTATAAATCACGTGACGTCATCATTTTGTCAGTTTTTCAGAGCTTCAGCAACCCTTCTCGTAGTGGTCAAGCAGCAAGATCTCCTCGGCCTGAAACCATGTTGTCCTCGGTTATGCAGATGGTTCACTTTCATAAATTCAGTCATCTTGTCTCTTAGAATTCTTTAGATTCTAATGACGTGCAATAATTTGTTGGGACTGCTTTGCTTCCATCTTTATAGAGTGTGGCGACGTGGGACAGTTTCAGACTCTCTGGAATAATGCCGAAATCTAGACATATTCTCAGTGGGTATTCAGTGCACCTGTTAAAGGTGTCTGACATTTCTTTATAAAAACTGAGTTCCATGAGTCCGGGTCTGAGTGTATAGGCATGTTCTCATGGACCTCTTAAACCTTGTGTTGAGGTGATGATATCTGCCATGTGTACACTTGAGGGACTACTGTTTTGAAAGAAGTCCATCAGCTCATTTATCTTTAATATGGTTTTTGGCTCAGGTAAATTCCGATTCATATTGCCTTTCCATCCGTCAGTCGTCTTTGAAATACCCTCTGTTTTAAGAGGGCTAATGGAGTTTGTGGTTCTGGATTTTAGTTTCGCGTACGATTTTTTTTGTTTGCGTTATTTACAATTTCATTACTGTCTTCCTTCTTCTCTTATGTTTTATATGAAATTCATATAATTGTCCTATAATTCACTTGATAGGTCATCCTTCCTCTTTGATGGGTGAGCTGTGGCTTCTTTACGTCTGCAATTCTTTTTCGTCTCCTGCCAACTGTACGTCTGTCTTCCACGTTGTGACCTAAACCTTTCGTGCTTTCTTCTCGCTCGTGGTATACGTCTGTTGCATGTCTGGAGCACCGAAGTACTTTACACAAGTCGTCTTCATATTTATCCTCTGTTGTGGTATTTAGTAAGGTTTCTCAGCTGTGCTGCAGACATCTCACTCATCATATCCTTATTTACGAGACTGTTACTTAAATTCTCGTTCTATCCTCTGGTTGTTCTGTCTCTTCTTCTCTCACAGAGCTGTGTGCTGTCGTCTCTTAAAGACTTAATGGTTGTGATCAAGTCACCCGTCAGTTTTCTCTCTTCTAAGGTTGGTAAAATTTAAAACCTGCCGTTCCCGGTAGACTAGCTGTCTTAACCATCTTTGTTCTCCTCCTATGGACCTTTTTTGATATCTTTTTGCTTCTTTAACTGCGGTGACCAAACTTGAAAAACATTTTCTAGTTTTGGCCTTATGTGGTATATGAGTAACTTGCTAGATATTTCCTTACCCATATACTTGAAAGCTAAACTGGTATTTGCTAGAAGACACTTTGTCTCAAACTGTTCTACTGATATGGGACTCTGGCGACAGATTAGGCACTTTTTTTACCCCCAAGTCCAACTCATAAATAGTTTTGAAGCTTACTTCCTGCAAGGTAATGACCATATTGATACGCCTTCCTCTACTTTCTTCCATCCTCATTACTTTACATTTACTCGGGTTGAATTTCATTAATCGTTCCTGTCCAAATTTGGAGTCTGTTTAGGTCTCCTTGTAAGGTGATGCAATCCTCCTCGCCTTTACTTACCTTATGACTTTTGCATCATCTGCAAACCTATTCAGACAGGATTCCACACCTTCAAGTAAGTCATTAATATACATCACGAAGAGTAATGGTCTCTGAACCGAATCCCTATGGCACTCCTCTGGTCACCTCAACCGATTTGAAGGAGGCTCTTCTGACATGCGTCCTTTGTTTCCTTCCACTGACATAATCTTTTGTCCATCATCGGAGTTTTTCCCGTATTCCAGCTTCTTAATCATCTTCCTATGTGGTACAGTGTCAAATGCCATATACAGACAGTCTACTCATCCTTCTCGTTTGTCCAGGACTGAACTCACTCTCTCGTAAAACTTTACGAAGTTAGTTACACATGACCTCCTTTCCCTAAACCATACCGTCTCTCACTTAGGAAATTTCTCCTCCGAAGAGAGTTATCCAATTGCTGTTTAATAATCTTTTACCAGAATCATCCACTCGTTAGCAAGACTAGTCTGTAGTTCAGCGTTTGTTCCCGGTTTCCTTTCTTATAAAAAGGCATGATGTTTGCTCTTTTCCACATCCTTGAAACTATTCCTCTCTCTTGTGACATCTTGAACTGTAATTCAACTGGTTTATCTAGCATATCTGCACACCTCTTTAGTTCATATGATGAAATTTCATCCTGTCCATTGACTTTGCATCGGTTAAAGTTCTCTTTCCCTTATACGATCCTTGAATTACTATTCTTTACCACCCATCAAGATTTGAATACATTATCTTATGTTTGATACAACTCCTACCATTCCTGTCCTCTCTGCATTCTAACGAGGCTGTTCCATCCTCTTACCATATGTAGCTACGTCTTCATTTTTTTTTCTCTATTGACTTCGCTTCGCTTTCTGTCCCTCTCTTCCTTAGATATATCACTGACTTCCACTATGCCTTTAAGTTAGTTAGTTCTTCTAAGTACTTCCTGGCTTGATGGCTCCAAGTCAAACGTAACCCTAATTGGTCGTTCCCCTCGAGTCTGGGTTATAACCTATTCTTCTTTCCTCTGTCGCGGAGAAACGCTTCTGGCAGTCCCATAGCCTCCAGCAGTATTCTAATACCCATTTCCTCGTCTTCTCTCTCATCCTTATCTGGTATACAATCTTCCTCTTATCCAAAAACAACCAGTTATTTACGTTTATCAATATTTTGCTCTTATAGTCCATGTAACTTTGGTTCCTCCCACTTTTCAGCTCGACCCCACAGTGTGGCAGTGTTAACCTGTGTGTGTCTCTAACTTCATACCTCTCTTTTGGCCATTAAGCACCGGTCCTGTATTCTCTGTACATTTCTAAACCTTCCATCAGCTGGCCCTTATACTTCCTTGATGGCTTCATCTGTAACACAGCATATCATTTTTTTTCAATCATATCGCTCAGTTTCTTGTGTGAATCTGTTTGTGTCACACTAGATGCATGTTTCTCTCCCTCACTCTTCACGCTCTGTTGATCTGCTTCTGAATTAACTCCTTGTAACTTTCCCTGCCCTCTCCTTTCACCAGTGTGTGTGTGTGTGTGTGTGTGTGTGTGTGTGTGTGTGTGTGTGTGTGTGTGTACAGAAAAGGACTAACACACACACACACACACACACACACACACACACACACAAGGTAAGACATCCTTACTTTGTCTAAAGACAGTGCTAGTGTGCCCTACTTCAAACAGACACCTCACACTGCTTGGCAAAAAGATGTGTACACAGTTACTTCTTATAACCGAAGCATACATTCTCTACCTATGCATACACACACATATATGTGTATCTACATACATACATACATACATGTCACACCTCAGATGGTTCGGTTACATGCTTAATATGTTATCATTACTATATATAGTCGTCATACCGGGCCAGAGCATGGGTCACCCATGACGTCACATCCGGTTGACGAAAGAGCAGCTCGACCAATGACGTTGCTTTGTTTCCCAGGCCCCTGCCATGCTGCTGACGTCACTGCGGGTCCTGACCCTCCTCGTGGTCGCCGTCGCTGCCCAAGGGCAAGAGCAGGAGGGCGTCCCCCAGGATACCCAGCACTACGGTCAGGGACAGGAGGGCCATGTACAGGGTGACCAAGGACAGGAAGGCCACGTACAGGGTGACCAAGGACAGGAAGGCCACGTACAGGGTGACCAAGGACAGGAAGGCCACGTACAGAGTGACCAAGGACAGGAAGGCCACGTACAGAGTGACCAAGGACAGGAGGGCCACGTACAGGGTGACCAAGGACAGGAAGGCCACGTACAGGGTGACCAAGGACAGGAAGGCCACGTACAGAGTGACCAAGGACAGGAAGGCCACGTACAGGGTGACCAAGGACAGGAGGGCCACGTACAGGGTGACCAAGGACAGGAAGGCCACGTACAGGGTGACCAAGGACAGGAGGGCCACGTACAGGGTGACCAAGGACAGGAAGGCCACGTACAGGGTGACCAAGGACAGGAAGGCCACGTACAGAGTGACCAAGGACAGGAAGGCCACGTACAGGGTGACCAAGGACAGGAGGGCCACGTACAGGGTGACCAAGGACAGGAAGGCCACGTACAGGGTGACCAAGGACAGGAAGGCCACGTACAGGGTGACCAAGGACAGGAGGGCCACGTACAGGGTGACCAAGGACAGGAAGGCCACGTACAGGGTGAACAGTGGCAAGATGGCCACGTACAGGGTGACCAAGGACAGGAAGGCCACGTCCAGGGTGACCAAGGACAGGAAGGCCACGTCCAGGGTGACCAAGGACAGGAAGGCCACGTACAGGGTGAACAATGGCAAGATGGCCACGTACAGGGTGACCAAGGACAGGAAGGCCACGTCCAGGGTGACCAAGGACAGGAAGGCCACGTACAGGGCGAACAGTGGCAAGATGGCCACGTCCAGGGTGACCAAGGACAGGAAGGCCACGTACAGGGCGAACAGTGGCAAGATGGCCACGTCCAGGGTGACCAAGGACAGGAAGGCCACGTACAGGGTGAACAATGGCAAGATGGCCACGTACAGGGTGACCAAGGACAGGATGGTCACGTAGAGGGTGACCGAATGGCAGTGGCATGAGGTCAAGGACCAGGGTGACCAGTGGCAACATGATCACGGACAAGCACATCATGAAGGACTCACGTAAGTTGACAGTGACCATTGTGGAACTCCCTCTGTCTTTGCCTCTATCCGTCTCCTTGTGTCCTTCCTTGTCTTTTCGTCTCCACCCGTCTCGTGTCTCGCACTGCCTTCATCGTCACGGACATCTCTCCCAGTTATGTAAAGACTTTCACTTGTGATGTGTCTTTTTCCTATAGCTCAGACAGCACAAACAAATGAATACCCTGATCATGAGTACGTCATATGAGATACATATGTATCTTAATTTCTAAAAGATGAAACAGAAGAAGGAGCCAAGCGAGGAGTGTCCATCTTCCTCGAAAGCTCAGTCTCAGGTGTCTGAATGTGTGTGGATGTAACCAAGATGAGAAAAAAGGAGAGTCAAATAGTGTGAGCAAAGGAACCTTGATGTTCTGCTTTGAGTGAAACAAACTTCAAAGGTAAAGGTGAATGATTTTTTGGAAATGTCTGCAGGATAAGTGAGGGGTTGGTGCGAGGGCAAGAGCTAAGGAAGGGGTAACACTACAGCTGAGGGAAGAGTTGTGGGAGTGAGTGCGAGAGTGTTGGGAGGTGAGTCTTAGACTGATTTGGATAAAAATGAATGTGCGTTGCGTGAGACTGGTGATTACTGGTGTTTATGCACCTGGCCATGAGAAGAATGATGAGGAGCAAGAGTTTTAGGGACAGCTGACAGAGCTGCTGGAGATCGGGTATTAGAGATGAGTGATCTGACATCTATAAGTATCATCATGTCAGAGTCCATCATGTCTATGGCTCTTAGTCTCTGGCATCATAGGGTGCTAAGAATCTCCGGGTTTCTGCCTTACTCTACCGCCCATGAGGAGGAGGGCTCTGGCAATAGTAGTACCGGCCCCTCCCATGACCTCTCCATCTCTGTTAGACCTTTCCCTCTCTGTTCTATTCACTATACCAACATTTGTGGTCTGTCTAGTAACCTCTCCTCTGTTGAACACCATCTGTCTAATATCTCTCCTCCTAATATCTTACTTCTTTCCGAGATACAGTTGTCTAATGATGTTTTCACTGGTCCCTTTTTCATTTCTAACTCTAACTTCCACTCACGTTTCCGGTTCAAAGGTGGTGATTGTGCTTATTCCAACATCAACACGCTTCAAGGACCTTGACTCTCCAAACTTTGATGTTATGCAGCTCAAGGTCTGTCTCCCGACTACCACACTTTTTCCCTGTTTCTCATATTGCTCTCCTAATTCTACAAGCTTTATATCCTTCTTCGACAATGCAAACTCCTGCTATGAGACTGTGACATCCTCTTACCCGCAAGTCGAGATCCTCTACCTCGGGAATTTCAACGTTCACCGTAGGGAATGGTTGAATTCCTCCCATACCGATGGTGGAGGGATTAAACCCCTCTCATTCTCCATTCTCAATGATCTAGAGCAAATTATCTACCACCCTAACCGCTGTGACCACTCCTAATATTCTGGATTTGTTTTTCTCCTCTAGTCCATCCCGCTGTAAATACACAGTATCACCCCTAATTGGTTCATCTGATCACACTTCCCCCTCCAGCAGCCCCTTCTGAGCGTGAATACTGGCACCTCAACAAAGCTGACTGGAATAATTTACGTAACTATTTTTTCTGACTTTCCATGGGTAAATTACCGTCTCTTATGTAGTGATATTTCTGTCTCCGCTAAACGCAAATGGGATAGAAGTATTTATCACCTCCTCCACGACGACCTCTTCATCCACTCCATGGTTCAACCGTTCCTCTTCTGAGGAAATTCAGACAAGGGATCAGGCATATTGAGCTTGGAAAAACTCTCCTTCCTCTGGGTTCCATTCAGCTTTTATCACTGTCTCTCCCGTAGACAAAGCAACTCTCTTTGGTTCCCATTTTTCTCTCTAACTTCACTTGGATGACTCTGACATTCCTTCACCCTCTGATGCTTCTCTTACTATTTCTGTGCCCTTTCCCTAATCTTTTTTTCAGACTGTCCGAAAAGCGCTTCATTCTCTGGACAGAAGCAAGGCTTATGGTCCTGATGGCATCTATCCCCGTGTACTGAGTGCGCCTCTGAACTTGCACATGTACTTGCTCGTCTGTTCCGTCTCTGATTAAAAACCAAAACTTTTCCTTCTCCTTGGAAACATGCATTGATACATCCCATTCCTAAGAAGGGTGACTGTTCCGACCTCTCTAACTATCGTCCTATTGCCTTGAAGTCTACTATTTCCAAAGTCTTTGAATCCCTCCTCAACTCCCTTATCCTTAAATATCTCGAAAATCAGTCTTCCTGCTGATTATCAGTATGGCTTCCTATCTCACTAATGTCTAATGTCTGGTTATCATCCCTGAAAGATTTCGGTGAGACATTTCTAAGACTTTTGACAAGGTGGGGCATCAGGTGTCATCTCTAAGCTCCCCTCCCTCACTTTGCTCCTTCATATCTAGCTTCCTCTCCGGCCGATCTATCTCTGTGGTTGTTGATGGATCAGCGTTCCCCCTTTTTCTCTATCAACAGCGGTTTCCCTCAAGGTTCTCTCCTGTCCCCTACACCTTTTCTCCTTATTTTTCAACGATTTTTTCTCCTCTACAAAAAATTCAATGCACTCATTTTCTGACGACTATACACTACATTCATCCACGTCCTTCAATTCTGTTCCCTTTTCTCTCGCTCTATCTGCATTTCGTCTTGTCACAGCTTCCTCACTAAACTCTGACGGACAGGATATCTCAGTGGAGTAGACAAAATCTTGTTAAGTTTGATGCCTCTAAGACCCAATCTTTACCTATTTCTCTATCGAAAACTCCTCAATGAACGCACTTGGTATTACTGTAACATCCACTTTTTCTTGGAAACCCCACATTAAAGTAATAGCTAAACCAACCTCTAAGAAACTGCGTGTCCAGTATAGGTGTCGAAAATGCTTTGTTTATACAAGGGACTCATTCGTCCTTGTATGGAGTACTGCTTTCACATTTGGGTTGGTTCTAGCTCTCTTATTAGGAAGGCCAGTCCTCCTTCTCCTCTTTCCCTTCTTACTATCACATATCCTGTAAAATAAATGTTGCCTTCAGCAACAATAATACTACAAAAAATATCTTAGTCAGGAACTCACCAGAAAATTTTCCTGGATGCATCTATAAAGTGCCATGTAGAAATTTTGATAACTTTCATGTTGGGCAGACTAGTAAGGATCTTTCTGTTAGACTTAAGCAACATGAATATAGTATAAGAGCAGAACAAGAATCAAATGCCTTGTTTAATCACATTAAAAACTATGATCATTGTACTGACTGGAGTAATGGCATCTCAGTTATTAACTCTAACTCCAGTACCACGAGAAATATTATTGAATCTTCTAATATTCAATACACCAAGAATTATGATCTTAATATTAGTGATGGTCTATACAGATTGGATAGCTTCATTGTTGATAAAATTTGTAAACAATTCCCCTTCTTGTCCACACAATAAGTTGATGATACGCTCGTTATCTGTCTTGGACAATCACGTGCTTACCAAATGGCGTCCTAGCTTCGTCTCTTAGCTGTATATCAACTGACTTATATTTCTTTCTTGTATCTCCCCTGATGATGTGATTATTACACGAAAGTGCACTTAGGAACGTATCGTGGACTCATAGGAATACACTTGATCACGCGCGCAATTGTGATCCTTTCCTCTCTCTCTCTCTCTCTCTCTCTCTCTCTCTCTCTCTCTCTCTCTCTCTCTCTCTCTCTCTCTCTCTCTCTCTCTCTCTCTCTCTCTCTATATATATATATATATATATATATATATATATCCCTGGGGATAGGGGAGAAAGAACACTTCCCACGTATTCCCTGCGTGTCGTAGAAGGCGACTAATAGGGGAAGGAGCGAGAGGCTGGAAATCATCCCCTCTCGTTTTTTGATTTTCCAAAAGAGGAACAGAAAAGGGGGCCAAGTGAGGATATTCCCTCAAAGGCTCAGTCCTCTGTTCTCAGTGCTAACTCGCTTATGCGGGAAATGGCGAATGTTAAAAAAAAAAAAAAAAAAAAAAAAAAAAAATATATATATATATATATATATATATATATATATATATATATATATATATATATATATATATATGTATATATATGTATATATATATATATATATATATATATATATATATATATATATATATATATATATATATATATATATATATATATATATATATATGTATATATATATATATATATGTACATATTCATACTTGCTTGCCTTCATCCATTCCTAACGCCACCCCTCCCCACTGGAAACAGCATCGCTACCGCCTGCTTTAGCGAGGCAGCGCCAGGATATCAGACGAAAAAGGCCACATTCGTTTACATTCAGTCTCTAGATGTCATGTGTAATGACCGAGACCACAGCTCCCCAACCACATCCAGGCCCCACAGACGTTTCACATGCCCTGGTTCAGTCCATTGACAGCAAGTCGACCCCTGTATATAACGTCGTTCCAATTCACTCTATTCCTTTCACCTTCCTGTATGTTCAGGCCCCGATCGCTCAAAATCTTTTTCACTCCATCCCTCCACCACCAATTTGGTCTCCTTCTTCTTCTTCCCTCAACCTCTGACACATACATCCTCTTTGTCAATTTTTCCGCACTCATTCGCTCCATATGTCCAAACCTTTCAACGCACCCTTTTCTGCTCTCTCAACCACACTCTTTTTTTTTTTTTTATTTCCACACATCTCTCTTATCCTTTCATTACTTACTCGATCAAACCACCTCACACTACATATTGCCCTCAAGCATCTTACTTCCAACACATTCACCCTCCTCCGTAAAATCGTATCCATAGCCCATGCCTCACAACCATATAACATTATTGGAACCACTATTCCTTCAAACCTACCCATTTTTGCCCTCCGAGATAACATTCTCTCCTTTCCTACATTCTTCATTGCTCCCAGAACCTTCGCCACTTCCCCCACCATATGATTCACTTCTGCTTCCATGGATCTATTCTCTGCCATGTCCACTCCCAGATATCTAAGACATTTCACTGCCTCCATTTTTTCTCCATTTAAACTTATATTTCAGTTAAGCTGTCCCTCAACCCTGCTCTTATATACATTTACTCTAAACTTTCTCTTTTCACACACTTTTCTAAACCCAGTCACCAACTTCTGCAGTTTCTCACTCAAATCAGCCACCAGTGCTGTATCATCAGTGAACAACAACTGACTCACTTCCCAGGTCCTCTCATCCCTAGCGGACTACATATTCAACCCTCTCTCTAAAACTCTTGCATGCACTTCCTTAACCACCCTATCCATAAACAAATTACACAACCAAGGGGACATCACGCACTCCTGTCACAGACCGACCTTCACTGGGAACCAAGCACTATCCTCTCTTCCTACACGTACACATGCCTTACATCCTTGATCAAAGCCTTTAACTGTGTCTAGCAGCTTACCTCCTACACCATATACTCATCTCTACCAACCCTATCATGTGCCTTCTCCAGATCCATACATGCTACATACAAATCCATCTGTTTTTCTAGGTATTTCTGACATACATTCTTCAAAGCAAACACCTGATCAACACATCTTCTACCACTTCTGAAACCACACTGCTCTGCCCCAATCTATACTCTGTACATGCCCTCACCCTCTCAATCAATACCCTCCCATACAATTTCCTAGGAATACTCAACAAACTCATACTTCTGTTGTTTGAACACTCACCTTTATCCCCTTTGCCTTTGTACCATGGCACTATACATGCATTTCGCGAATAATCGGGCACCTTTCCATGATCCACACATATACACTGAAAATCCATTCCAACCAACCAGGTTTCCCCAGTTTTTTAAGAATGTCAGTTTCGACACCTTTCACTCCAGGCACCTTGACGGATTTTATCTTTCGCAAGGCTTTCACTACCTCTTCTTTCTCTCCACCAAACCACTCTCCTGACTCGCTCTCTTTGCATACCACCCTGAACCAAGCACCCTACATATGCCACTCTATCATCAAACACATTTACCAATCCTTCAACATACTCACTCCGTCTCCTCCTCACTTCATCACTACCTGTTATCACTTCCCCTTTTGCACCCTTTACCGATGTTTGCATTTGTTGTCTTGTTTTTCGCATATCATTTACTCCTTCTAAAACATCTCTTTGTTCTTCCAAAAGTTTACTGATGCTCGCTCATCCCAACTCTCCATAGCCCTCTTTTTCAAGCACCACACCTTTCTTTTGACTTCCTACCACTTTCTCATATAAATCCCCCAATCATTTGGACTCCTTCCCTGTAAGTGCTGCCCAATTGCACCTTTTTTCTCTTTCATGGACGAATTTACTTTTTCATCTCAACACTTACTACCCTTTCTTATCTGCCCACCTCCCACCTTTGACATGCGAGATGCACATGCCATCACTGCTTCCCTAAATACCTCCCGCTCCTCAACCACTCCCTTTGCTTCATTGACTCTCAACTTTTGCCATTCTACACTCAATCTTTCTTGGTATTTCTTTGCGTAAGTCCCTTATTCAAGCTCATTTACTCTCGCCACTCTCTTCTTCTCGACACTGTTTCCTCTTTTTCGAGAACCTCTAAAGATCTTCACTCTCGCCTCCACAAGATAATAATCGACATCACTACCAGCTGCCCCTCTCAGCACAGTTACATCCAAAAGTTTCTCTTCTGCACACCTATCAATTGATATGTAATCAGATAATGCACACTGACCATTTTCCATACTTACATACGTGTCCTTGTGTCTCCCTCTTTTTGAACCAGGTATTACCAAGCACCAGTTCTTTTTTGCAGACCAAATCCACAAGCTCTTCACCATTTCCATTCATAACACTGAATACCCCACGTCTCCTCACTATACCCTCAAATGCAACATTACTTACCTTAGCATTGAAATCTCTCGTCACTAATACCCGGTCATGTACATCAAAATTGCTGACACATTCACTTAGCTGCTCCCAGAACACTAGCCTCTCATGTCCTTTTTTCTCTCGCCCATGTGTACAAATACTAATAATGACACATCACCAGCCATCCACTTTCATTTTTACCCACACCAAACTCTTCCACCTGCTTCCACAACTCTTGCTTCAGGAGCAGTGCTACTCTTTCCTTAGCTCTTGTCCTTTCACCAACCCCTGACTTTATTCTTAAGACGTTTCCAAACTATTCTTTCCCTTTACCCTAGAGCTTTGTTTCACTCAGTCAGATCATCCAGATTTTTTCCTCAAACATACTACCTATCTCTCCTCTCTTCTCATCTTGGTTACGTCCACTTATATTCAGGCACCCCCAGCTTGGGCCTTCGAGGAGGATGAGCACTCCCCGCCTGGCTCTTTCTTCTGTTCCCTCTTGTAGAAACAAAAAACCAGTAAGAGATATATCAAACTGTTCAGGATGATATTAAGGATATATGGATCATATTGTGGTAAACGGCGTAGGAATAGCAAGGGACCAAGGGATGTTCCCTGATGTACACCTGGAGTAGTCAAAACACATTTTTGTTATGGTATGATTCAAAGCTGCACACGGCCCCCTGCTGCTGCACACGGCCCCCTGCTGCTGCACACGGCCACCTGTGGCACGGATGAGAGCTGTTGCGTCCATCAGTACCGCTACGGAAGCTGCAGTGAAGCGAGGTTTTAGTAGAATGTTTTATCATCCTGGCAAAAGCAATGCGTTACCTCACTAGATTTTCTTATAGGAAGATCATTAGGTAAATGTGATTGAAGAGGAAAATATATTTAGGATCAAAATTACACGTGAGATAGACGAGAGAGTTCTTCGTAAGGTCAGTGAGCGTTTCCCTACTGCAGGAGGAGCGTGGATAAGGAGCGAATGATGAACCACCTGAAGGAGCACCTGCAGGATCAGGCTCATCTGAACCCGGAGTCTATGTCCATGACCGAGAGGCAGTTCCACCTGTTCCTGGCGCATGACTTCGACAACGACCTCCTGCTGGACGGCATCGAACTCATGCAGTCCATCATCCATGGTGAGACTCCGCGCCCACGTCACCATTTCCTCATCCTCCATACACTACATTTCTCGCCAGTCTCACGTGCCTTGGCCCACGCCATAGCACGTGCTCTGGTACTGTATATAAAGTGATGAATCAATTCTTCCTCTCTCTCCTCCTGTTCTCTCTCTCCTTCTCTCTCTCCTTCTCTTTATCTCTCTCTTTCATCCCTCGGTCCACTCACTATGCTGTTCCCATGACCAACATCTCTCCATGTCTCTTTCGTTGCGCCAGTGTTCAGGCCTCTGGTCCCCTCTTGACTATAGCTACTCTACTCGCTCTAACTTTTGTAGCATCACCTGTGTACCTGTCTCTCCTGATTCCGATTCTCCCTCTGTCTCCACTCTCATTCATCGTCCCACTAATCGTCCCTCTTTCTGAGTCTTTCCAGATTCCTAAGACGCGAACGACAGAAATAGAGTGATCATTCTTTTAGTTATTTCGATATCATGATAATAATCTTCCTTCACGCAAACGACAGAAATAGAATGATCATTCTTTTTTTTAGTTATTTTGATATTATGATAATAATCTCCCTTCATTGTAGCACAAGATATTTATCGCATGTTTAAAGCTTTCTTTAGTCACCACATGTTTAAAGCTTTCTTTATTCACCACATGTTTAAAGCTTTCTTTATTCACCACATGTTTAAATCTTTCTTTATTCACCACATGTTTAAAGCTTTCTTTATTCACCACATGTTTAAAGCTTTCTTTATTCACCACATGTTTAAAGCTTTCTTTATTCACCACATGTTTAAAGCTTTCTTATCTGATCGTGAGGATCTGGATTTCATCAGACACTAACAGTCGTGGTTGGTGTAGATGTGTAGATGCTCTGGCCTGGTTGTGTGTGTGTGGCGTCTCTCACGGTTTCCCTCCGTCTGCCGCAGAGGAGGGAGGGCGCGTCTTCAGCGACCGTGAGGTGTCGCAGATGCTGGACCCGCTGCTGGACCGGTTCGACACAGACCGGGATGGCAAACTCTCCTTCGCTGAGTACATGATGTCCCTCTGACCCGACTTGACCTGACCGCTCCGGAGGTCATGATGCGTCCATAGGCAAGAGGGGTCAGGTGGTCCTGACCCTACGTGAACTGACTAGTCATGACGTCCACAACTGGGAAGGTCAGGTGGTCCTTATTCTAACTACCTTGACCTGGCCTCACCTGACCTTCTCCCATCACCGAGTGCCACGTTTGCTGATGACTTTTCTGTTGTTTTTGTTTATCTCACTTCAATAGATGACCTTTCCTCCTGGGCATCAATTTGAGTAGAATTTCTAAGATGAGAATGTAGCTAGTGGTACGACTGCCCACGTAAAACAGGTCGATCATAAATAAACTGAATGAATATACAGATAAAAAAACTGTGTGTGTATGTGTGTGTGTGTGTGTGTGTGTGTGTGTGTGTGTGTGTGTGTGTGTGTGTGTGTGTGTGTGTGTGTGTGGAACGTGGAGAGTTCCACACTCGCGTTGCCCCGTCTCTTAACCTTGTATATACGTAACTTTCTTTATCTTCCCCCCCCTCTCTCTCTCTCTCTCTCTCTCTCTCTCTCTCTCTATATATATATATATATATATATATATATATATATATATATATATATATATATATATATATATATATATATATATATATATATATATATGTGTATATATCCTAGCCTAAATCAATTACCCAATTATCAACCATCCCCAAGGAGAAGATGAACAGCTGTATTGACCGTGGACCGACTGCCGCGCCTAGGATTCGAACCTAGGCGAGAATCGTGCTCACCGACTCTAACCAGGGCACCGCGGTATCCCTTGTGTGTGTGTGTGTGTGTGTGTGTGTGTGTGTGTTTGTGTGTGTTGATTTTCCATCATTCATTTTCAAGCAGTTTACTTCTTTTGTTATTCACATTATCCCACTCAGGGGTTTCTTTAAACGATCTTTTCTGTAGGACTGTCGGGAAAACATCTATAATGAGAGAGAGAGAGAGAGAGAGAGAGAGAGAGAGAGAGAGAGAGAGAGAGAGAGAGAGAGAGAGAGAGAGAGAGAGAGAGAGAGAGAGAGAGAGGCAACCCACATAGACCACAAGCGACGTGGTCTGGCCTGAGTGGTAGTAGAAGCCATGCAGTCCCCTTCAAAGCAGGAGAAGAACAGGATAGAAAAGCAAAGGTTTTCCCCCTCATCCTCCACACCCTCAGTAACACGCCGGATGGAAAACAAGTAAAGAAAATACCTTGTAGGACTAGTATGCCTGAAAGAAAATACCTTGTAGGACTAGTATGCCTGAAAGAAAATACCTTGTAGGACTAGTATGCCTGAAGGAAATTCTTTACAGGAAAGTCAGTAGGCAGAATGAACGTGAATATGTTATGTACCCTATTACCAAAGACATACATCCCTTCACTTTTTGTCATAAAGACATTAGTAAGAATAAACTTTGAGTTCCAGCCTTGCGACTTACCATATCTGTATTGTTCTTGATGTGGAGAGATAATATGATAATTCCTTCTTGTTCCGTACTGCTGGCAACACGGGTTGATCATTGTTGATAAGTTATCACAGCATTGCCAGGGCGAGATCAGTGGATGAGACAGAGTATAATGTACTACCACATTATAAATGATTTAAAGAACTATGCAGCACTGGATATTAAAAAGTCGGTATTAGTCCATATCAACTCGGTAACCTCTAACTTTTAGTCCATTTTCTCTCGTTAGTAGTAGCGGCGCGACCGTAATTTTCAATATCGATAGTGTTGAATTCTTTCAGTATTCTAAAACATTCAGTTAACTTGCTTCAGAGCCGCCATCTGCATAGAATGAACAATTTCAAATTTTGTAGTCTGTCCTTGTATGGTTTGTTCCGTAAGGAAGGAATCAAGTTAGATGCTTTACGCTGCACGGCTTCTAATTTAAGGATATCCTTACTAAGAGAGAGAGAGAGAGAGAGAGAGAGAGAGAGAGAGAGAGAGAGAGAGAGAGAGAGAGAGAGAGAGAGAGAGAGAGAGAGAGAGAGAGAGAGAGGCTGTGCCTATGTGGGGGTCATGAGAGAGAAAGTGTACTTTTGTACGGGTCATAAGGTGACCCACTAAGCGTTTGTTACTAATAAATCCTCCACACTTGGGCTGCCTCTGTCATTGACCATCCACATCCTGCCCTTGTGAGGCCTTACAAGGGCACCCAGCCAATCACGTAGGTGTACCACCAATACCAGGGCAGTCACAGTGGGAGCCAGGAAGCTGTGCCCTCCGCCCCAGACAAGCCACACGCGCCCAACAGAGGTGGGAGGAGGAAGCGACGCACTCATCGTATAAATATGGTACACGTCAGACCGAGTGATCCCACATACTGCCCACATGTTTAGAACATCGTCAGAACTTTCACATGATACTCTCCTCCGCCAACAGGCCTGTCGTATACCCCGCCAAGTGAATATTTAGTGAGGTTCTCCAGTAGTTTGGTGAGAAGGTCACGGCTCCAGGCCGCGCCGACCTTCCTCAAGGTCACAGGTACTGGCTCCGCTCCCTCCACGTCAGTCGGGTTCAGTGGTTGCCCAGGATTCAGGTGCTGTGGCTTCAAGCACAAGTTGTCGTGGTTTGAATGCTGTCTTTTGACGAGGTACTGTGTCTTGCTTGAAGGGTGCAACTGAAGTAAGCTGAGGACAACGCAATGCTGCTCCAGGCTAAGCTGGAGTGTGATGGGGGGAGTGGTGGCGTCAGTTGTGGAGAAGTCGGTGGTCAGAGTTCGGGCGAGCCCCGGGTGGAGTTCAAGGGTTTCAAGATTAACATAGCGAAAGGCAGAGGCACATCGTAGGAACCTGTTCTGCCAGTTGAAGGATGTGTTGTGTGTGTGTGTGTGTGTGTGTGTGTGTGTGTGTGTGTGAGTGTCATGGCCGTGTGGTCGGCAATTAGGACCATGAGACGTGGGGTAAGTCGGGTAGGCAGCTTCAGAGAGGTACATCTGGATTAGTCGTCCGGGATCTTCTGATCAAACCTTTAAACAGAAGGAGGTTGTCTGCCATGGGCCAGGGTTGGGAATTTCATGAGCAGGTCAGATAGCACTCTGTCAGGTATTGGAGGCCACCCGTTTTCTTCATCAGTGTCGCGGGGAACGATATCGGACAGCGCAAAGCTGAGGATTTCTTGGGTAAGCATAGGAAGCTGCAGACGCAGTCAAGAGGAAGGCCAGGATCCCAGGACTGCATACCATACCTCCCTGTCAACACTAGATCGGTATCACCCGTCAACTACCCAAGTGTGGCAAGAAAAAACGCAGTTTCCTACGTACGCTGAGGATGGACTTACACCCTCTTACGGTCGAGGGAGTCGCGTTCAGTTGATTAGCTGAAGGGGTTGTGGCTAGACCGTCTGTAAACAGTTAGATGATAGGTATTTAGCGGGTGACCTTATGGGGAAAAGTTCTTTTGTAATAGAAGAAGTGACTGGACTGAAAGGGTAACAATGCAGTCCTTTGCTGGGTAAATAAAAAGTTGATGTAGTTCAGGGCGAGCTACTGCAAGTGGTGGAGACACAATTAAGAGGAGGAAGTGAGTTGAGGTAAAGTGAGATGATGTAAGCAGTGTTCCCATGGCGCTAGTGCAGGGTAAGTGCCAAGTGGGAGTGATGCGGGCTGCAGGTATGGTCCCGAGGTTGTGCAGCACAAGGATGGGGGAGTTGCCGAGGGCGCGCTGTAGTACTGCCGGTGTGGCAGAAGTGATGTGGTTGGCTGGGGTTCCATAGTTTGGGAAGCGTGAGGCTGTTGCCGGGTTTATGCTTATGCTGCAGGAGTAGAGAGGCAGTCAAGATACCTCGGGAACTACTGCAGCAGATGGCCATCAGCGATGTCCCATGAGGCTCCTGCGGGAGAAATCAGTGGGAGACGAGACATCAAAGAGTACTGAGCTGCGAGTCACATGGTGGATGTTTCCCGGTGGAGATGACGCCTCGGTGTCTCACAGTCAGGGAATGCTTGGCTAAGTCACTGACTGACAACTTGGCTGATGCAGATGGAAAAACTCTGATTACGTGTAGGAGGGTGGATCACTTCATGCTGAGGTGTTACATGTGTGTGTGAGGTAGTCAACATGTTGAAGTTTGAGCCTCGTGGATCAAATGTCAGGCAAGGTGGGTCGTGTGTTGGTCAGTCCTGGGAAGGATGAATCATCATTGTGTTATCAGGTCGCAAAGTGATAAGATTAGTAGATTACAAGATGATGTATTGTTAACTAGGGCTCAGCTATAGGTACTATTAGCGCTTTGACATATCTTGGAAGGTTAACCATGTGAATTGTTCATTTTGTGGCTAGAATGTCACAACACCTTATTGTAAATAACGATACTTGAAATTCTAATATTGTATCCATTTTTTCATCTAGTCGGTAAACCTACCTAATGAGAGACTGTTAGCTTTCGTAATGAACCAACAATTTACAGTTTGTAATGATTATCTATTCACTGGGGTCTAACACAACGAGGCCACCTTTTGTTACCTCTGCAGTCCTTTACCACAACTGCCCACAGGATGATCATGAGGTGCACAATAAACCCGCCAGTGACAGCGGCACAAACCAATCAAATCAAGGTCGTCGTCACACAGTCAATACAGGACATCTGTGAAGTGGAGCTGAGGGGGACAGCTACGCTGCTGCTGCCCTTCCCATCGTGAAGAAAACTTAGACGATGATGACGAGGCCGATGCTGGGCTTGACTTGGACGTTCGGTGTTGGTGGGTAGTGGAGCAGCGGGAGATCAGGTCATGTCAGGAACGTTCATGCAGTTCGCGCTGGTGGCTGGCGAGTGCAGAGGGGCTGTTGGATCAGCAGGCAGGCTTGGCTGCGGCATCCTGTAAGGTTGATGCTACCTCGACAACTGGGGTAGGGAAGCAGGTGTGGGATGCAGCAGGGCAGGGAAGGTACGGGGTAGGGAGGGGAGGAGGTAGGTAGGTAGGTAGGTAGCAGGTAGGTAGGTAGGTAGAATTATGACCGCTTGGGATGGTATGGTCGGGTCGAGTATGGAAGCTTGACACAGCGCCCTGTGCTCTGAGTTCGACTGTTTGCCTCGGACACTCTGAAGGTCGCCAGTGCAGCAGGTGATTGTATAATCCTAATGCCTTTGGTAACGGAGGCAACTGGACTGAGCGGTCAAGAAACACGAGTAACAACACAAAGTTTTACCGAGTAAGTTTAAAGGTGAAGTGGCTTAGGGTTAGCTGCTGCAGTTGGTGCAAGAACTAGTAAGGTGAGGTGAGTTGACTTATTGTAAGATTATGTAGTTAGGATTCCTATGTCGCTGGTGCATGGACAGATGTCCCGTGGGAAAAGTGCCTTATTGTTAAGTCTCGTGGGGCAGCTATAGGAGATGTGGCAGACGACGGATCCGAGTTGATCCTTTAGGGTTAAGGAGCGGTCGTGCAAGGTCACATGTCATACTCATCTAGATGACAGCAGGTCATGAGACGACCATGTGAGGATGATTGAAAATTGTGAAAGAATCAGATTTAATCAGTGATGACAATCACAATAAATGTTCACATCAAAGATTCTTTAATGCAAATGACAGGAGACCTAGAAACAGATGAATGAATGAATCATTTTTTATATATATGTATCATTGATTATATGGAAACAGATGAAACTAGAATCTTAACATCCCTTGGCGAACATCACACAGGAGGCTGCCGATTATTTCATACAGACAGATGAAACAGAAAGATAATAAAGGTAAAATAATGAACTAACTCAAAGTGTAAGATAAAGTAAAAAATGTTAAATCCGAGGTAGGTACAGAAACAATCCGGATAATATTCAGTGAAGGAAAAGAAAAACTATCTATAGGAGTAATTCATGGTCATCTGAACCTGGATGTAAGTGAGACGAAACTCTTTGTGGAAAGAGTGTTGGTATGTCAGGACACCATGGTAGTTGTATCTGAGGAAATTTCAGTGTGAATGAAACAGACTCAATGAATCCAACCGGTAACTTGGAATCCGAATCTTTTCTAGAGATGTATACGTATGTGAATAAGAGAGATGGTCAACAGACAGTATTAGATTACATATTAATTGATAGGCGTGTAAAAGAGAGACGTTTGGATGTAAATGTGCAGAAGGGGCAGGTGGTGGGATGTCTGATCACTACCTTGTGGAAGCGAGAGTGAAGATTTGTGGAGGTTTTGGAAAAAAAATGGAGACAATGTAGGGAAGAAGAGAGTGGTGAGAGTACGTGAGCTTGGAAAGGAGACATGTGTGAAGAAATACCAAGAAAGATTGCGTGTAGAGCGGCAAACAGTGAGTGGGTGAGGAATGGAAGGTATTCAAGGAAGCAGTGATGGCATATGCAAGAGATGCATGTCGCATGCGAAAGGTGGGAGGTGGGCAGATTAAAAAGGGTAGTGAGTATTGGGATGAAGAAGCAGATTGCTAGTGAAAGAGGAGAGGTGTTTGAACGGTACTTATAAGGAAGGAATGCAAATAATTAGGAGATGTATAAGAGAAAGCGGCAGGAGGTCAAGAAAAATGTGTTATTGGTTGAAAAAGAGGTCAAATGAGAGCTGGGTTGAGAGAGTATGATTAAACTTTAGGGAGAATAAAAAGATGCTTTGAAAGGAGGTGGATAATGTGAGAAAGACAAGAGAACATATGGGGACATCGGTGAAGGGAGCAAAAGGGGAAGTGATAATCAGTAGCAATGGAACGAGGAAGATATGGAGTGACTATCTTAAAGGATTGTTAAATATTTTTGATGATAGACTGGCAGATGTTGGGTGTATGGGTCGGGGTGGTATGCGAAGCGAGAGGGTCAGGGAGAGTGGTTTGGTGAAAAGAGAAGAGGTGGTTAAAGCCTTGCGGAAGATGAAATCCGGCAAGGCGGTGGGATTGGATGGTATTGGAATTAAATTCATTAAGAAAGGGGATGACTGTGTTGTTGTTTGGCTCGTAAGGATATTCAATGCAAGTATGAATATTGTCCAATATTTAGCTGATGTAATAGAGAGTATTCATTTACCTGTTTCAAAGTCTCTTTTCTTACTGGATTGACTAAATTGTGTATAAAAGGCTGTGTATTTCAGCTTAATGGAGAATATTATGCTCAGAAATTTGATATGGAAATAGATAATATTAAGTAATCTTTCTATGGAACTCTTTGAAACAAGTTACTAAAGGATATCTTACCTTCTAATGCAATTTGGTTTAGATATGTAGGTGAAGTTCTTTGTGTTTGGCCAACAAATGAAAATTTATAAACATTTCTCCCTTTACAATTTAGTACCTTCCATCACGTTTACTGTAGAAATTGAAAATAATGGTGTTACCATTTTTTAGATTCCATGATCCACAGGGATGGAAACATGTTTAAATTTAGTATATACAGAAAATCTACCAATGTATGCTCATATATCCATTATTACTCAGCTCAACATGACTATAGAGTTAAACTATCATCCTTCCGGTCCATGTTCCTCAGGGTATTATGTATTTTCAGTACAGAGTTTATTGATGATGAGTTTGAGAAGATATATTCTATTGGATCCAAGCTAAAGTATCCTAGATCTTTCATTGATAAATCCCTTAAGTTAGAAAAGAAATTATTTTATAGAGTTGAACCCAAACCTCCACTTGACACCAAGAACCTTTAGTTCTCCTTTCAATGATAATTTTACTTTATTTCTCATGTTGCTCAAATCCTATAATGTAAATGTTGCCTTCAGCAACAATAATACTATAAAGAATATATTAATCAGGAATTCACCTGAAAGTTCTACAGGAAGCGTTTATAGAGTACCATGTAGAAATTGTGGTAAGTTTTATGTTGGTCAGACCAGTAAAGATCTTTCTGTTAGACTTAAGCAATATAGCATAAAAACAGGACAAGAATGATATGCCTTGTTTAAACATGTTAAAAATTATGACCATTGTACTGACTGGAGTAATGCCATCTCAGTTATTAACTAACTCCAGTAACACGAGAAATATCATTGAATCTTCAATTACTATATACACAAAGAATTATATATCATTATCAGTGAAGGTCTAAATAAATTGGATAGCTTTATTGCTGAAATTTGTAAACAGTTCCCTTTCTTGTCCTCATAATGAATTTTATGATACGCCATTCGTATAGTCACTTGTTTACCAAATGGCGTCCTAGCTACGTCTCTTCATTGTATATCAACTGACACGAAAATGCACTTGGGAGCTTTTCGTGTTTCATATCCCCATGGACAAAGAGGAATATATATATATATATATATATATATATATATATATATATATATATATATATATATATATATATATATATATATATATATATATATATATATATATATATATATATATATATATATATATATATGTATGTATGTATGACTCATGGTGAGGTGCCTGAGGATTGGCGGAATGCGTGCATAGTGCCATTGTACAAAGGCAAAGGGGATAAGAGTGAGTGCTCAAATTACAGAGGTATAAGTTTGTTGAGTATTCCTGGTAAATTATATGGGAGGGTATTGATTGAGAGGGTGAAGGCATGTACAGAGCATCAGATTGGGGAAGAGCAGTGTGGTTTCAGAAGTGGTAGAGGATGTGTGGATCAGGTGTTCGCTTTGAAAAATGTATTTGAGAAATACTTAGAAAAGCAAATGGATTTGTATGTAGCATTTATGGATCTGGAGAAGGCATATGATAGAGTTGATAGAGATGCTCTGTGGAAGGTATTAAGAATATATGGTGTGGGAGGCAAGTTGTTAGAAGCAGTGAAAAGTTTTTATCGAGGATGTAAGGCATGTGTACGTGTAGGAAGAGAGGAAAGTGATTGGTTCTCAGTGAATGTAGGTTTGCGGCAGGGGTGTGTGATGTCTCCATGGTTGTTTAATTTGTTTATGGATGGGGTTGTTAGGGAGGTGAATGCAAGAGTTTTGGAAAGAGGGGCAAGTATGAAGTCTGTTGGGGATGAGAGAGCTTGGGAAGTGAGTCAGTTGTTGTTGGCTGATGATACAGCGCTGGTGGCTGATTCATGTGAGAAACTGCAGAAGCTGGTGACTGAGTTTGGTAAAGTGTGTGAAAGAAGAAAGTTAAGAGTAAATGTGAATAAGAGCAAGGTTATTAGGTACAGTAGGGTTGAGGGTCAAGTCAATTGGGAGGTGAGTTTGAATGGAGAAAAACTGTAGGAAGTGAAGTGTTTTAGATATCTGGGAGTGGATCTGGCAGCGGATGGAACCATGGAAGCGGAAGTGGATCATAGGGTGGGGGAGGGGGCGAAAATTCTGGGAGCCTTGAGGAATGTGTGGAAGTCGAGAACATTATCTCGGAGAGCAAAAATGGATATGTTTGAAGGAATAGTGGTTCCAACAATGTTGTATGGTTGCGAGGCGTGGGCTATGGATAGAGTTGTGCGCAGGAGGATGGATGTGCTGGAAATGAGATGTTTGAGGACAATGTGTGGTGTGAGGTGGTTTGATCGAGTAAGTAACGTAAGGGTAAGAGAGATGTGTGGAAATAGAAAGAGCGTGGTTGAGAGAGCAGAAGAGGGTGTTTTTGAAATGGTTTGGACACATGGAGAGAATGAGTGAGGAAAGATTGACCAAGAGGATATATGTGTCGGAGGTGGAGGGAACGAGGAGAAGAGGGAGACCAAATTGGAGGTGGAAAGATGGAGTGAAAAAGATTTTGTGTGATCGGGGCCTGAACATGCAGGAGGGTGAAAGGAGGGCAAGGAATAGAGTGAATTGGGGCGATGTGGTATACCGGGGTTGACGTGCTGTCAGTGGATTGAATCAGGGCTTGTGAAGCGTCTGGGGTAAACCATGGAAAGCTGTGTAGGTATGTATATTTGCGTGTGTGGACGTATGTATATACATGTATATGGGGGTGGGTCGGGCCATTTCTTTCGTCTGTTTCCTTGCGCTACCTCGCAAACGCGGGAGACAGCGGAAAAAAGAAATATATATATATATATATATATATATATATATATATATATATATATATATATATATATATATATATATATATACATATATATATATATATATATATATATATATATATATATATATATATATATATATATATATATATATATATATATATATATATATATATATATATATGAACAATATATACGCCTCTCCAGAGCAGAGTGGACCGACGTCCTTCACACATCAGAAGCCACTACGATGTAGTATTGGGTCTGGCGCATCAGGCAAACGACTTGGCGCGTCGTCTGAGGGACGGTCGTCATGGGCGAACGCACAGCACCAAGAATGAATTGTACAGCAAGGTATGACCTTCTACGATGTCACTGACGGCCGCACTGATGCCAAGGGATCCCATAGGATGAGGAAATGTCCCAGTTGCCAACGGGACTACCTTGGCCCACCAGTGATGCTACTACGTTTGTGAATCAAGAACCATTGCAACACAAACCTCGCCAGGTGGTAGAGTGTCCCGCAGTGTATCGAGACAGACTTCCCCAGAACTTTTTTTAAAGGGGAAGTAAATGTTTATAGTTGTGTTACTGGAGTGATAGTTTTCATACATGGTGCTTTGACAAGAAAATAGTGAAATTGAAAAAATGTAGCTTAGACATTGAAGCTTATTGATACAGTGGTTAAATTGATGAGAACTACTATTGACGTTTGTGTAAATAAATCAAACATTTCCTTTTTCCATAGCCAGAGGTTGAACCATTATGTGACATTCATTTTTTCATTTCATTTCAAGCTAGAAGTTTCAGTTTTCTAAATTGTTTCTTACATTTTTCACATGTATATATATGTATGTGTGTGTGTGTGTATGTGTGCGTGTGTGTGTGTATGTGTGTGTATGTGTATATATATATGTATATTATCCCTGGGGATAGGGGTGAAAGAATACTTCCCACGCATTCCTCGCGTGTCGTAGAAAGCGACTAGAGGGGACGGGAGCGGGGGGCCAGAAATCCTCCCCTCCTTGTATTTTTTTAACTTTCTAAAATGGGAAACAGAAGAAGGAGTCACGCGGGGAGTGCTCATCCTCCTCGAAGGCTCAGATTGGGGTGCCTAAATGTGTGTGGATGTAACCAAGATGTGAAAGAAGGAGAGATAGGTAGTATGTTTGAGGAAAGGAACCTGGATGTTTTGGCTCTGAGTGAAACGAAGCTCAAGGGTAAAGGGGAAGAGTGGTTTGGGAATGTCTTGGGAGTAAAGTCAGGGGTTAGTGAGAGGACAAGAGCAAGGGAAGGAGTAGCAGTACTCCTGAAACAGGAGTTGTGGAAGTATGTGATAGAATGTAAGAAAGTAAATTCTCGATTAATATGGGTAAAACTGAAAGTTGATGGAGAGAGATGGGTGATTATTGGTGCATATGCACCTGGGCATGAGAAGAAAGATCATGAGAGGCAAGTGTTTTGGGAGCAGCTGAATGAGTGTGTTAGTGGTTTTGATGCACGAGACCGGGTTATAGTGTTGGGTGATTTGAATGCAAAGGTGAGTAATGTGGCAGTTGAGGGAATAATTGGTATACATGGGGTGTTCAGTGTTGTAAATGGAAATGGTGAAGAGCTTGTAGATTTATGTGCTGAAAAAGGACTGATGATTGGGAATACCTGGTTTAAAAAGCGAGATATACATAAGTATACTTATGTAAGTAGGAGAGATGGCCAGAGAGCGTTATTGGATTACGTGTTAATTGACAGGCGCGCGAAAGAGAGACTTTTGGATGTTAATGTGCTGAGTGGTGCAACTGGAGGGATGTCTGATCATTATCTTGTGGAGGCTAAGGTGAAGATTTGTATGGGTTTCCAGAAAAGAGTGAATGTTGGGGTGAAGAGGGTGTTGAGAGTAAGTGAGCTTGGGAAGGAGACTTGTGTGAGGAAGTACCAGGAGAGACTGAGTACAGAATGGAAAAAGGTGAGAACAATGGAAGTAAGGGGAGTGGGGGAGGAATGGGATGTATTTAGGGAATCAGTGATGGATTGCGCAAAAGATGCTTGTGGCATGAGAAGAGTGGGAGGTGGGTTGATTAGAAAGGGTAGTGAGTGGTGGGATGAAGAAGTAAGAGTATTAGTGAAAGAGAAGAGAGAGGCATTTGGACGATTTTTGCAGGGAAAAAATGAAATTGAGTGGGAGACGTATAAAAGAAAGAGACAGGAGGTCAAGAGAAAGGTGCAAGAGGTGAAAAAAAGGGCAAATGAGAGTTGGGGTGAGAGAGTATCATTAGATTTTAGGGAGAATAAAAAGATGTTCTGGAAGGAGGTAAATAAATTGCGTAAGACAAGGGAGCAAATGGGAACTTCAGTGAAGGGCGCAAATGGGGAGGTGATAACAAGTAGTGGTGATGTGAGAAGGAGATGGAGTGAGTATTTTGAAGGTTTGTTGAATGTGTTTGATGATAGAGTGGCAGATATAGGGTGTTTTGGTCGAGGTGGTGTGCAAAGTGCGAGGGTTAGGGAAAATGATTTGGTAAACAGAGAAGAGGTAGTAAAAGCTTTGCGGAAGATGAAAGCCGGCAAGGCAGCAGGTTTGGATGGTATTGCAGTGGAATTTATTAAAAAAGGGGGTGACTGTATTGTTGACTGGTTGGTAAGGTTATTTAATGTATGTATGACTCATGGTGAGGTGCCTGAGGATTGGCGGAATGCGTGCATAGTGCCAATGTACAAAGGCAAAGGTATAAGAGTGAGTGCTCAAATTACAGAGGTATAAGTTTGTTGAGTATTCCTGGCAAATTGTATGGGAGGGTACTGATTGAGAGGGTGAAGGCATGTACAGAGCATCAGATTGGGGATGAGCAGTGTGGTTTCAGAAGTGGTAGAGGATGTGTGGATCAGGTGTTTGCTTTGAAGAATGTATGTGAGAAATACTTAGAAATGCAAATGGATTTGTATGTAGCATTTATGGATCTGGAGAAGGCATATGATAGAGTTGATAGAGATGCTCTGTGGAAGGTATTAAGAATATATGGTGTGGGAGGCAAGTTGTTAGAAGCAGTGAAAAGTTTTTATCGAGGATGTAAGGCATGTGTACGTGTAGGAAGAGAGGAAAGTGATTGGTTCTCAGTGAATGTAGGTTTGCGGCAGGGGTGTGTGATGTCTCCATGGTTGTTTAATTTGTTTATGGATGGGGTTGTTAGGGAGGTGAATGCAAGAGTTTTGGAAAGAGGGGCAAGGATGAAGTCTGTTGGGGATGAGAGAGCTTGGGAAGTGAGTCAGTTGTTGTTCGCTGATGATACAGCGCTGGTGGCTGATTCATGTGAGAAACTGCAGAAGCTGGTGACTGAGTTTGGTAAAGTGTGTGAAAGAAGAAAGTTAAGAGTAAATGTGAATAAGAGCAAGGTTATTAGGTACAGTAGGGTTGAGGGTCAAGTTAATTGGGAGGTGAGTTTGAATGGAGAAAAACTGGAGGAAGTGAAGTGTTTTAGATATCTGGGAGTGGATCTGGCAGCGGATGGAACCATGGAAGCGGAAGTGGATCATAGGGTGGGGGAGGGGGCGAAAATTCTGGGAGCCTTGAAGAATGTGTGGAAGTCGAGAACATTATCTCGGAAAGCAAAAATGGGTATGTTTTAAGGAATAGTGGTTCCAACAATGTTGTATGGTTGCGAGGCGTGGACTATGGATAGAGTTGTGCGCAGGAGGATGGATGTGCTGGAAATGAGATGTTTGAGGACAATGTGTGGTGTGAGGTGGTTTGATCGAGTAAGTAACGTAAGGGTAAGAGAGATGTGTGGAAATAAAAAGAGCGTGGTTGAGAGAGCAGAAGAGGGTGTTTTGAAATGGTTTGGTCACATGGAGAGAATGAGTGAGGAAAGATTGACCAAGAGGATATATGTGTCGGAGGTGGAGGGAACGAGGAGAAGAGGGAGACCAAATTGGAGGTGGAAAGATGGAGTGAAAAAGATTTTGTGTGATCGGGGCCTGAACATGCAGGAGGGTGAAAGGAGGGCAAGGAATAGAGTGAATTGGAGCGATGTGGTATACCGTGTTTGACGTGCTGTCAGTGGATTGAATCAAGGCATGTGAAGCGTCTTGGGTAAACCATGGAAAACTGTGTAGGTATGTATATTTGCGTGTGTGGATGTATGTATATACATGTGTATGGGGGTGGGTTGGGCCATTTCTTTCGTCTGTTTCCTTGCGCTACCTCGCAAACGCGGGAGACAGCGACAAAGCAAAAAAAAAAAAAAAAAAAATATATATATATATATATATATATATATATATATATATATATATATATTCATATTAATTTTCTTTTTATACTTTGTCGCTGTCTCGCGCGTTAGCGAGGTAGCGCAAGGAAACAGACGAAAGAATGGCCCAACCCACCCACATGCATATGTATATACATACACGTCCTCACGCTAAATTACATACCTATACATTTCAACGTATACATATATATTGTTACGAACATGTGTGTGTGTGTGCCCACATGTTGTGTATATGTATGTGTGTGTCTTTGTGTATGGTGTTGCTTCTATTTCTTGATAGGACGAGGACTAGGGTCTTCCTCTGCTATCGGCTCGGACCTCACTTCCCTGACCGAGCCATTAGTCTTGATAATCCTGTTTTGAAACCAGATGACGTCCAGTCCTTCAACACTTGGACCCTCACCCGAGGCATCAGGTCAAGTTGTGAGTTCAGCCTACGGGGATTATCAAGACGATTATCAAGCGACGTCATCGTCGCTGTCATAACAAGATAACAAGAGGAGTTTGAGCTTTAGGCAAGATGTGGAACGGACTTAGGATTCTCCAAATCACCCAGCAGTTTCACGGATAGCACCCTCCTCCAATCACAATTGGACCTTAGGCCCATAGCCAATCAAGGGTAACATTGTAGGGTAACAGGGCGGACGCAAGTCGTTCCTACTTGTAATAAATACCTCTGACACCAGCTGAGCCTCGATTTTCCATCTCAAGCCCAGCGAGGTAAGTGGTTTTTCCCTCTGTCCCAAAGCCCGTACCCGAGTGAAGTGCGCGATATAGACTCTACGGTGTTGTACTGCCTCCGTCTTTTAATTTCGAGTGTCATAGAGTATTGTAACTTGTCATAGTAGTGTCTAACAATAAGTGTATCTTGAATAATGTTATCGAAGATAAATTGTCATAAAGGAAAGAAATCTCCTGGTTTGAAATCTTACCTGGAATGTTAAACACATGTTCAGTGTTAACGTAAATGATTTGTGCCAGATTCATGTGTTTATTTTGTGCTCTTTAGTTCTTTCATTATAAGTAGTTTTAATGCTGGTGTTTGATTTAATCCCATGACTTTAAGATAGTGTTATTCTGTGTTGTGTAACATAACAAATCTAACGTTTTTGCAAAGACAAGGATCAGTATAGTATTTGTAACATATATATGTAATTGGCGACCTCGCTAGAATAAGTATAGAGTTCGTAACGATATACATACACAGACATATACATATATACGCATGTACATAATTCATTATTGCTGCCTTTATTCATTCCCGTCCCCACCCCGCCACACATGAAATGACAAGCCCATCCCCCAGCACGCGCGCGAGGTAGCACTAGGAAAAGACAACAAAGGCCACATTCGTTCACACTCAATCTCTAGCTGTCATGTATAATGCACCGAAACCACAGCTCCCTTTCCACATCCAGGCCCCACACAACTTTCTATGGTTTACCCCAGACACTTCACATTCCCTGGTTCAATCCATTAACAGCACGTCGACCCCAGTATACCACACCGTTCCAATTCACTCTATTATATATACCACATCGATCCAATTCACTCTTTTCCTTGCCCTCCTTTCACCCTCCTGCATGTTCAGGCCCCGATCACAAAAAATCTTTTTCACTCCATCTTTCCACCTCCAATTTGGTCTCCCACTTCTCCTCGTTCCCTCCACCTCCGACACATATATCCTCTTGGTCAATCTTTCCTCTCTCATTCTCTCCATGTGACCAAACCATTTCAAAACACCCTCTTCTGCTCTCTCAACCACGCTCTTTTCATTTCCACACATCTCTCTTACCCTTACGTTACTTACTCGATCAAACCACCTCACACCACACATTGTCCTCAAACATCTCATTTCCAGCACATCCATCCTCCTGCGCACAACTCTATCCATAGCCCACGCCTCGCAACCATACAACATGGTTGGAACCACTATTCCTTCAAACATAGCCATTTTTGCTTTCCGAGATAATGTTCTCGACTTCCACACATTCTTCAAGGTTCCCTGGATTTTCGCCCCCTCCCCCACCCTATGATCCACTTCCGCTTCCATGGTTCCATCCGCTGCCAGATCCACTCCCAGATATCTGAAACACTTAACTTCCTCCAGTTTTTCTCCATTCAAACTTACCTCCCCAATTGACTTGACCCTCAACCCTACTGTACCTAATAACCTTGCTCTTATTCACATTTACTCTTAATTTTCTTCTTTCACACACTTTACCAAACTCAGTCACCAGCTTCTGCAGTTTCTCACATGAATCAGCCACCAGCGCTGTATCATCAGCCAACAACAACTGACTCACTTCCCAAGCTCTCTCATCCCCAACAGACCTCATACTTGCCCCTCTTTCCAAAACTCTTGCATTCACCTCCCTAACAACCACATCCATAAACAAATTTAACAACCATGGAGACATCACACACCCCTGCCGCAAACCTACATTCACTGAGAACCAATCACTTTCCTCTCTTCCTACACGTACACATGCCTTACATCCTCGATAAAAACTTTTCACTGCTTCTAACAACTTGCCTCCCACACCATATATTCTTAATACCTTCCACAGAGCATCTCTATCAACTCTATCATATGCCTTCTCCAGATCCATAAATGCTACATACAAATCCATTTGCATTTCTAAGTATTTCTCACATACATTCTTCAAAGCAAACACCTGATCCACACATCCTCTACCACTTCTGAAACCACACTGCTCATCCCCAATCTGATGCTCTGTACATGCCTTCACCCTCTCAATCAATACCCTCCCATATAATTTACCAGGAATACTCAACAAACTTATACCTCTGTAATTTGAGCACTCACTCTTATCCCCTTTGCCTTTGTACAAAGGCACTATGCACGCATTCCGCCAATCTTCAGGCATCTCACCATGAGTCATACATACATTAAATAACCTTACCAACCAGTCAATAATACAGTTACCCCCTTTTTTAATAAATTCCACTGCAATACCATCCAAACCTGCTGCCTTGCCGGCTTTCATCTTCCGCAAAGCTTTTACTACCTCTTCTCTGTTTACCAAATCATTTTCCCTAACCCTCTCACTTTGCACACCACCTCGACCAAAACACCCTATATCTGCCACTCTATCATCAAACACATTCAACAAACCTTCAAAATACTCACTCCATCTCCTTATCACATCACCACTACTTGATATCACCTCCCCATTTGCGCCCTTCACTGAAGTTCCCATTTGCTCCCTTGTCTTACGCACTTTATTTATCTCCTTCCAGAACATCTTTTTTGTCATCATACTCAAGGGGTATATATATATATATATATATATATATATATATATATATATATATATATTTTTTTTTTTAATTTTCCAAAAGAAGGAACAGAGAAGGGGGCCAGGTGAGGATATTCTCTCAATGGCCCAGTTCTCTGTTCTTAACGCTACCTCGCTAACGCGGGAAATGGCGAATAGTTTGAAAAAAAAAAAAAAAAAAATATATATATATATATATATATATAGGACAAGAGCAAGGGAAGGAGTAGCAATACTCCTGAAACAGGAGTTGTGGGAGTATGTGATAGAATGTAAGAAAGTAAATTCTCGATTAATATGGGTAAAATTGAAAGTTGATGGAGAGAGGTGGGTGATTATTGGTGCATATGCACCTGGGCATGAGAAGAAAGATCATGAGAGGCAAGTGTTTTGGGAGCAGCTGAATGAGTGTGTTAGCGGTTTTGATGCACGAGACCGGGTTATAGTGATGGGTGATTTGAATGCAAAGGTGAGTAATGTGGCAGTTGAGGGAATAATTGGTATGCATGGGGTGTTCAGTGTTGTAAATGGAAATGGTGAAGAGCTTGTAGATTTATGTGCTGAAAAAGGACTGATGATTGGGAATACCTGGTTTAAAAAGCGAGATATACATAAGTATACTTATGTAAGTAGGAGAGATGGCCAGAGAGCGTTATTGGATTACGTGTTAATTGACAGGCGTGCGAAAGAGAGACTTTTGGATGTTAATGTGCTGAGAGGTGCAACTGGAGGGATGTCTGATCATTATCTTGTGGAGGCTAAGGTGAAGTTAGTATGGGTTTTCAGAAAAGAGGAGTGAATGTTGGGGTGAAGAAGGTGGTGAGAGTAAGTGAGCTTGGGAAGGAGACCTGTGTGGGGAAGTACCAGGAGAGACTGTGTACAGAATGGAAAAAGGTGAGAACAATGGAAGTAAGGGGAGTGGGGGAGGAATGGGATGTATTTAGGGAATCAGTGATGGATTGCGCAAAAGATGCTTGTGGCATGAGAAGAGTGGGAGGTGGGCTGTTTAGAAAGGGTAGTGAGTGGTGGGATGAAGAAGTAAGAGTATTAGTGAAAGAGAAGAGAGAGGCATTTGGACGATTTTTGCAGGAAAAAAATGCAATTGAGTGGGAGAAGTATAAAAGAAAGAGACAGGAGGTCAAGAGAAAGGTGCAAGAGGTGAAAAAAAGGGCAAATGAGAGTTGGGGTGAGAGACTATCAGTAAATTTTAGGGAGAATAAAAAGATGTTCTGGAAGGAGGTAAATAGGGTGCGTAAGACAAGGGAGCAAATGGGAACTTCAATGAAGGGCGTAAATGGGGAGGTGATAACAAGTAGTGGTGATGTGAGAAGGAGATGGAATGAGTATTTTGAAGGTTTGTTGAATGTGTCTGATGACAGAGTGGCAGATATAGGGTGTTTTGGTCGAGGTGGTGTGCAAAGTGAGAGGGTTGGGGAAAATGATTTGGTAAACAGAGAAGAGGTAGTAAAAGCTTTGCGGAAGATGAAAGCCGGCAAGGCAGCAGGTTTGGATGGTATTGCAGTGGAATTTATTAAAAAAGGGGGTGACTGTATTGTTGACTGGTTGGTAAGGTTATTTAATGTATGTATGACTCATGGTGAGGTGCCTGAGGATTGGCGGAATGCGTGCATAGTGCCATTGTACAAAGGCAAAGGGGATAAGAGTGAGTGCTCAAATTACAGAGGTATAAGTTTGTTGAGTATTCCTGGTAAATTATATGGGAGGGTATTGATTGAGAGGGTGAAGGCATGTACAGAGCATCAGATTGGGGAAGAGCAGTGCGGTTTCAGAAGTGGTAGAGGATGTGTGGATCAGGTGTTTGCTTTGAAGAATGTATGTGAGAAATACTTAGAAAAGCAAATGGATTTGTATGTAGCATTTATGGATCTGGAGAAGGCATATGATAGAGTTGATAGAGATGCTCTGTGGAAGGTATTAAGAATATATGGTGTGGGAGGCAAGTTGTTAGAAGCAGTGAAAAGTTTTTATCGAGGATGTAAGGCATGTGTACGTGTAGGAAGAGAGGAAAGTGATTGGTTCTCAGTGAATGTAGGTTTGCGGCAGGGGTGTGTGATATCTCCATGGTTGTTTAATTTGTTTATGGATGGGGTTGTTAGGGAGGTAAATGCAAGAGTCCTGGAAAGAGGGGCAAGTATGAAGTCTGTTGGGGATGAGAGAGCTTGGGAAGTGAGTCAGTTGTTGTTGGCTGATGATACAGCGCTGGTGGCTGATTCATGTGAGAAACTGCAGAAGCTGGTGACTGAGTTTGGTAAAGTGTGTGAAAGAAGAAAGTTAAGAGTAAATGTGAATAAGAGCAAGGTTATTAGGTACAGTAGGGTTGAGGGTCAAGTCAATTGGGAGGTGAGTTTGAATGGAGAAAAACTGGAGGAAGTGAAGTGTTTTAGATATCTGGGAGTGGATCTGTCAGCGGATGGAACCATGGAAGCGGAAGTGGATCATAGGGTGGGGGAGGGGGCGAAAATTTTGGGAGCCTTGAAAAATGTGTGGAAGTCGAGAACATTATCTCGGAAAGCAAAAATGGGTATGTTTGAAGGAATAGTGGTTCCAACAATGTTGTATGGTTGCGAGGCGTGGGCTATGGATAGAGTTGTGCGCAGGAGGATGGATGTGCTGGAAATGAGATGTTTGAGGACAATGTGTGGTGTGAGGTGGTTTGATCGAGTAAGTAACGTAAGGGTAAGAGAGATGTGTGGAAATAAAAAGAGCGTGGTTGAGAGAGCAGAAGAGGGTGTTTTGAAATGGTTTGGGCACATGGAGAGAATGAGTGAGGAAAGATTGACCAAGAGGATATATGTGTCGGAGGTGGAGGGAACGAGGAGAAGAGGGAGACCAAATTGGAGGTGGAAAGATGGAGTGAAAAAGATTTTGTGTGATCGGGGCCTGAACATGCAGGAGGGTGAAAGGAGGGCAAGGAATAGAGTGAATTGGAGCGATGTGGTATACAGGGGTTGACGTGCTGTCAGTGGATTGAATCAAGGCATGTGAAGCGTCTGGGGTAAACCATGGAAAGCTGTGTAGGTATGTATATTTGCGTGTGTGGACGTGTGTATGTACGTGTGTATGGGGGTTGGGCCATTTCTTTCGTCTGTTTCCTTGCGCTACCTCGCAAACGCGGGAGACAGCGACAAAGTATAAAAAAAAAGAAAAAAAATATATATATATATATACCCCTTGAGTATGATGACAAAAATTCTTGAGTACGACGAATTAACCATTGAGAACTCTTGGACTAAGAGTAATTAACCCGTTGGCTTGTGTGACGTAACCCGCTGAGCACCAGGTCTCCCGCCACAGCCGCTAGGAAACTCGGCTTCATCTGTACGAGAGGAACTTCCTCCTGCTGGCCTTCCTCACACCCCACCCAAGGGCGCCCGGCTCCTGTACGTATCCCGGAGGTGTTCCGGGACTTGCGTAGTCCAGGGTAGTGTCATGGTCCGTGACGCAAGGGACAACATCACCGTGGTCCGTGACCCATAGTACAGTGTCATGGTCCGTGATCCAGGGTACAGGTGTCATGGTATGCGATCCAGGGTACAGAGTGTCATGGTCCGTGACCCAGGGTACAGTGTCATGGTCCGTGACGCAGGATACAGTGTCATGGTCCGCGATCCAGGGTACAGTGTCATGGTCCGTGACCCAGGGTACAGAGTGTCATGGTCCGTGACCCAAGGCACAAAGTGTCATGGTCCATGGCCCATGGCACAGTGTCATGGTCCGTGAGCCAGGGTAGAATGCCATCATCCGTGGCCCATGGTACGGTGTCATGGTCCGTGACCTAGTGTACAGTGTCATGGTCCGTGACCCATGGTATATAGTGTCATGGTTCGTGACCTATGGTACATAGTGTCATGGTCCGTGACCAGGATACAGAGTGTCATGGTCCGTGACCCAGGGTAGAGTATTATGGTCTATGATCCATGGTACAGTGTCATGGTCCGTGACCCATGGTACAGTGTCATGGTCTGTGACCCAGTACACAGTGTCATGGTCCGTGACCCATGGTACAGGGTCGTGGTCCGTGACCCATGGTACAATGTTATGGTACGTGACCCATGGCACAGTGTCATGGTCCGTGACTATAGGTACAGTGTCATGGTCCGAGACAAAGAGTACAGTGTGGTGGTCCGTGCCTCATAGTACAGTGTCATGGTCCGTGACCGAGGTACAGTGACATGATCCGTCACTATGGGTAGAGTATCATGGTCCGTTACCCAGGGTACAACGTAATGGTCCGTGACCCAAGGTTGAGTGATATGGTCCGTGACCCATGGTACAGTGTCATGGTCCATGACTATGGGTAAAGTTTCATGGACCATGACTCAGGGCACAGTGTCATGGCCCGTGACCCAAGGTAGAGTATCATGGTCTGTGACCCAGCACACAGTGTCATGGTCCGTGACCCATGGTACAGTGTCATGTTCCACGACCCATGGTACAGTGTCATGGTCCGTAACCCAGTACACAGTGTCATGGCCCGTGACCCAGTACACAGTGTCATGGTCCATGACCCAGTACACAGTGTCATGGTCCGTGACAGGGCACAGTGTCATCATGGTCCATGGTCTGGGTCAGGTGCGGGGCAGGTCGGGAGTCCGGCAGCAGAAGGGGAAGTGGGGCGGTGGCCGTGGCTCACCTTGAAGCCCCTAGGTCGACACCACCTCCTACATCATAGAAAATGGGGTGCCTGCGACCTTCCCTCACTCTCCGTTGTAATGTTCTTGTCTCTGTTTTTCGTACGAAAGGGTTGGTAAGGCTGAACGAACCAGCCATTAACAACATACAATCAATTTATGATAAATCATCGACGATGTATTATACAACAGCCCTTAACAACATACAATCATCGACGATGTATTATACAACAGCCCTTAACAACATACAATCATCGACGATGTATTATACAACAGCCCTTAACAACATACAATCATCGACGATGTATTATACAACAGCCCTTAACAACATACAATCATCGACGATGTATTATACAACAGAGCGGATGTCGCCATTTTCCTGGGCATCAAGGTCATAGATGACGAGGGTCGTGTGGACGTGAGGGAGGGAGGGTCGGGGCACAACACCGCCTGGCTGCAGGAGGGAGGGAGTGAGGGAGGGAGGGTCGGGGCACAACACCGCCTGGCTGCAGGAGGGAGGGAGTGAGGGAGGGAGGGTCGGGGCACAACACAGCTTGGCTGCAGGAGGGAGTGAGGGAGGGAAGGAGGGAGGCTCGGGGCACAACACCGCCTGGCTGCAGGAGGGAGTGAGTGAGGAAGGGAGGGAGGCTCGGGGCACAACACAGCCTGGCTGCAGGAGGGAGGGCGTGAGTGAGGGAGGCTAGGGTTGTATGTCCCTCACCAACAGACTGACGGTAGACAACCACAGCATCACAGTGGAAATCCTCAACTCACCATTTCCCAGGTTAGAATCATGGGTCTACGCAAAGATGAAATGGCGTTAGGATATGATATCATTCATATCTAAGAACAAATTATGAACTTTTATCTCTTCAACTTACTCTTAAGTGATTGAGTGGCTACTAAAAGTATAAGTAACTTATTGTGAAGTGATACACGATTGATCAACCCATTTCATGCTGTCATCTTGCTCCATCTATAACTTTTTTTCAGACGTTTTGCATGATAATAGTTTTTGATTTGATGACCTTTTTTGGTGTGTTGTTGCTGCTGACCTGACCTGACCTGACCTGACCTGACCTTGTCTCAGGGAGAAGCCAGTAAGTCAGCGTCAGGTGGATCCTTCATGTTTGTGCAGATATCCTTCAAGTATTGTCCTCCTGGCTCGTCATGACCCAGACCTATAATCTCTGGATCATCATCATCATCATCATCATCACCCTCGTATAATCGACACTCCACCATGACAGAAATTACCTATAATCCTCCAGGTATCGTCGGCTGGAAGGCTTCGTCCACTCCTCCCACCGCGTCATGTCCGCCTCTTCTTAACATGGCAACAGTTCCGTGTTGCTCTGGTGTGCTGCAAGCGCTGTGTTGAGCTCGCCCTCCAGGGCCCAGTGAGACTTGATCAGTTGACGTCATGGATGGGGTACATCAGCAGGTGACGTCATGGATAGGGTACATCAGCAGGTGACGTCGTGGATGGGGTACATCAGCAGGTGACGTCGTGGATGGGGTACATCAGCAGGTGACGTCGTGGATGGGGTACATCAGCAGGTGACGTCGTGGATGGGGTACATCAGCAGGTGACGTCGTGGATGGGGTACATCAGCAGGTGACGTCGTGGATGGGGTACATCAGCAGGTGACGTCGTGGATGGGGTACATCGGCAAGTGACGTCACGGATGGGGGGACACACCGCTGGGTCGGGGACATGACAGTAGTGTTTCTT